>NC_089991.1:17675743-17983023 GCF_036417845.1 Apteryx mantelli | reverse complement strand
TCTGAGTAAGAAGTCAAGCAAAGGAGGTAGGAGACCTGCATGGATGAGCAAGGAGCTCCTGGCAAAACTCAACCAGAAGAAGGAAGTATACAGAAAGTGGAAAGGGGGACAGGCCACTTGGGAGGAATTTAGGAACGTTGTTAGAATATGCAGGGATGCGACGAGGAAGGCTAAGGCCCGTTTGGAATTAAATCTGGCTAGAGATGTCAAGGACAGCAAGAAGGGCTTCTTCAAATACATCAGTAGCAAGAGGAAGACTAGGGAAAATGTGGGCCCTTTGCTGAATGGGGTGGGTGCCCTGGTGACGAAGGATGCAGAGAAGGCAGAGTTACTGAATGCCGCCTTTGCTTCAGTCTTTACTGCTCAGGCCAGCCCTCAGGAACCCCAGACCCTGGAGGCAAGAGAGAAAGTCTGGAGGAAGGAAGACTTTCCCTTGGTGGAGGAGGAGTGGGTTAGAGATCATTTAAGCAAACTTGACACCCACAAATCCATGGGCCCTGATGGGATGCACCCACGAGTGCTGAGGGAGCTGGCGGATGTCATTGCTAAGCCACTCTCCATCATCTTTGAAAGGTCATGGAGAACAGGAGAGGTGCCTGAGGACTGGAAGAAAGCCAATGTCACCCCAGTCTTCAAAAAGGGCAAGAAGGAGGACCCAGGGAACTACAGGCCAGTCAGCCTCACCTCCATCCCTGGAAAGGTGATGGAGCAGCTCATCCTGGAGGCCATCTCCAAGCATGTGGAGGACAAGAAAGTGATCAGGAGTAGTCAGCATGGCTTCACCAAGGGGAAATCATGCCTAACCAATCTGGTAGCCTTCTATGATGGAATGACTGGCTGGGTAGATGAGGGGAGAGCAGTGGATGTTGTCTACCTAGACTTCAGCAAGGCTTTTGACGCTGTCTCCCATAACATCCTCATAGACAAGCTCAGGAAGTGTGGGCTAGATGAGTGGACAGTGAGGTGGATTGAGAACTGGCTGAATGGCAGAGCTCAGAGGGTTGTGATCAGCGGTGCAGAGTCTAGTTAGAGGCCTGTAGCTAGCGGTGTCCCCCAGGGGTCAGGACTGGGTCCAGTCTTGTTCAACTTCTTCATCAATGACCTGGATGAAGGCACAGAGTGCACCCTCAGCAAGTTTGCTGACGATACAAAACTGGGAGGAGTGGTGGATACGCCAGAGGGCTGTGCTGCCATTCAGAGAGACCTGGACAGGCTGGAGAGGTGGGCAGAGAGGAACCTCATGAAGTTCAACAAAGGGAAGTGCAGGGTCCTGCACCTGGGGAGGAATAACCCCATGAACCAGGACAGGTTGGGGGTTGACCTGCTGGAAAGTAGCTCTGCTGAGAAGGATCTGGGAGTGCTGGTGGACACCAAGTTAACCATGAGGCAGCAATGTGCCCTTGTGGCCAAGAAGGCCAATGGTATGCTGGGGTGCATCAGGAAGAGTGTTGCCAGCAGGTCGAGGGAGGTGATTCTCCCCCTCTACTCAGCCCTGCTGAGGCCACATCTGGAGTACTGCGTCCAGTTCTGGGCTCCCCAGGACAAGAGGGATGTGGCACTACTGGAGCAAGTCCAGCGAAGGGCTACAAAGACGATTAGGGGACTGGAACATCTCTCTTATGAGGAAAGACTGAGAGAGCTGGGCCTCTTTAGCCTGGAGAAGAGAAGGCTGAGAGGAGGTCTTATCAACGTGTACAAGTATCTGAAGGGAGGGTGTCGAGAGGATGGGACCAGACTCTTTTCAGTGGTGCCCAGCGACAGGACGCGAAGCAACGGGCACAAACTGAAACACAGACGCTTCCATCTGAACATGAGGAAAAACTTTTTCACTGTGAGGGTGACAGAGCACGGGAACAGGTTGCCCAGAGAGGTTGTGGAGTCTCCTTCTCTGGAGATATTCAAAACGCGCCTGGATGCAATCCTGTGCTCTAGGTGATCCTGCTTGAGCAGGGGGGTTGGACTAGATGATCTCCAGAGGTCCCTTCCAACCTCAGCGATTCTGATTCTGTGATAGAAACATCAAAGCAAGCCAAAAGCAAGGACAGATGATGTCTAAAACTATGATGGGAGATTTAAACTTCAGGAAACAAAAATTAAAAGATAGAAGTATAAAATAAAGTATCAGGCTAACAGTAGCTTTATCACCTTTTTCATCCCAAGGAACAAAGCCCTGATTTGCTATGTAGTTAAGTCACCAAAAAATGACTCTGAACTGTGTTTATAAGCAGAACTGTAAAAAGCACAAAACATAACTTTTCAGTACTTCCCGCATTCAATGGGAGTAAATGTGAATCAGCAAATATTGACATTTGCTATCTCATTTGAGAACAGCAAAAATGAGATTTGCATCGCCAGGTGAGTTTCACCAACTTACTCTGATAATCATCATTTAGTTTTAATTTATTTTGAACGATCCTTCATAATGCACTAGCAATATATTTTGTCAACAGATGAAAATTAGTGCTAACACAGAAGTTATATGCCACTTCCTCTTTACATTCCCCTTCCCCACTTATCTCATGCAGCTTAAAATCCACTTGCAGTCTTTATGCAGAGTCCAAAGTGGCACAAGAAGCCTGCTGTAAACCTGTATGCCCAGCACTGAGGTCAGGAGGAAATAAAACAGTCCAGCCACAGGAATGGCACAGGCCAGAGACCCAAGGACTGCAGTGCAGATCGAACTGGGAGAAGGACTGTGGTTTTGGTACTGCCCCTATTCAATGCCCCCTATTCCAAGACTCTGGAGCAGCACCACTGACATGAAAGCCCTCTTCAGGCTCAGCACAAGCAGCATTTGACCACAGGCAAACCACCGCGAGTGTCCTAAAGCTTGCTAGATTGGTATTGGTAGGGAATGTTACCTGAGGCTGTTTATGAACATGAGCTCATGGATTTAATCAGTATAAATTCTTCAAAGACAATGAATGGAAAGGCTCAACTGTTCAGTACAAGCAATAAACCATAGTCTGATCACAAATTATAACTGGCTGCCAAAAAAGCAACGTGGCATCTTTAACCATACATGTGTATTAAATTGCCATCTTTTCATATGGGGTAAATGACACGGCTATTCTGCTGTGAATCCTTGTGGAGAACAGTCAACTGAAAGTACATCCATATAGTCACATGAGTATTTTATTGCCTCCGCCACCACAACAAAAAATAATGCTGATGATCAAACATATAAATACAAGCTACAAGATAGAAGAAGGATATTGCCAAGAACCCCAACATGCACTCTGGAGTTTAGATATTGTGCAACTGTGCCCAAAATGCAGGTAGCATCTATCAGCACTTTTTTTGTTTTGTTTTGTTCACACTACACTTCTGTCTTACTGCACTGAAAATGTTTGTGGGATCACACACAACTTGTTTCCTACCATTTCCATTTCTTTTTATCTGCCACAGTTGGCTTTCTTTACAGGAAGGCACTACCCACTGAATGCCACTGCCTCCACATTTCCCACGTAGTTTTTTGCAAGGAAGCATTTCTACACAAGTGGTGGTTTCCTATCATAATTATCAAGTTCCTGCTCAATAACTGATGGGTTTTACTTTAGAAGCTAAGCTTTACAAATCTTAACCTCACCTGCAAAATTTCAAAATCTTACTACTAGAATCTAGCTACTAATTCACTTTTGTTTATAGTGTATCTTGAGAGAAGAATACTTTTCCAGAGCAGAGGAACCTCCTTCTAAACAAAACTGTCCTCCTCCTTCCAGTACACTCAGAGCTGTTGATGAACATACACCTTAGACTGTTTCTTTGTCTTGCTGACAGCCTTCGTATTTCTACTTCCACCCTCACTTCTTCCTCATACCTATATCAGCTCCTGACAGCAAGGTTATGTCAACGATTCTGAATCTCTTTGAAACAATGAGACCTAATTTTCTAAAATGTTTCTCATAAGAGAGCAATTTTAGACAAAAATATCAAGTGCCTTAATATATTTTCTTTGTTCAGGAGAGGTCTGCTGAAGCTTCTCCCAAACAGCTCCATGTTATCATCAAATTCATCTCACCCTGTAGTCAGTCTTTTGTTCTTCAAGTCAACTCAGCTAGCAATGCCTCTGAGCTTTAAAGAAAAAATAGCAACATTCTCTTATACTGTAAAACCAAAGGCCAGATTTACAGCACTCCCTCTCAGGGAAGAAGAGAAGATCGCAAGTTTTTATAAAACAAAATAAAAACAGAGCAGTCCCTAAAGACTACCTTCTCTTCTGTGGTCATAACAATAATCTCACTGGCATCATCACAGTCATACAGAACAGCATTTCAGTTCAGCTGTACTGGCCATTCCCTGCTGAAAGTCACAGGGCTAATGAGAACAGACAAGCCTTCCTACATTAATATTAAGTGACTTGGAAATCTAGGTCCTTGTAAGGACACAAGCAGCTTTCTGCAAGGTCAGGCTCAGGGAGCTGGACTCAGTGACAAGCCTGTCAGTCCTGCAGACAGTTCACACCTAACCAACCCATGTCACAAACACGTGCTGGAAAGATATAGGTGGGTCAGCATTTAATGATCCTCTCCCCTCAGTTTTCACTGTAACAGGATGCCTGGTGGTTATTGTTTTATTGCTAGTGGTTTCAAGGATTATAATAGCCTGCCAAAAAATATGCTTTAAGTCTCTAAAGGTTCCGTATTTCATTCTAGCTCTTGGCTTGAAATGTGGCAGATGTGCCAGCTTAAGTAACTCCACACTAATTACATAGCATTAAGAAATTAGAGAAGTAACTCACAGTGGAATAAACTTTATGTCATCCTGGTCTTAGAAGCTGATTAACTTCAAAGAAAAAACCCAAGAGATGATACAATCATCCTATATCTCGGCAAATCAAGACTGCGGTTACAGAATTGAGCTCAGAACAGCAATGAAGTTGGCTAGCAAGTCCACAAATGTGGAGAGAATGGTACGTTCCCATAGCCCGCCCTCTGCTCTGGTGCAGGTTGCACAGACACGCAGCATATTCTTTATAACCCACCTAGATCGTACCTGTTAGCCCAGCTAATCCTAGCTAAACAGGGCAAAACTACTTTCCCCACGAGAGCATCAGGGGTGATGCCAGAACTCATCGTCAAACTCCTCAGCAAATCGATTCAGCTCATTCAACCGGCAGACGAGCGTTCATGGTTTTTCCCTCACAGGGAAGAAGGGGGGATGGATTGCTCAGGCCAGCAGCAGCAAGCCGATAGACTGGAGACAGCTGGCCCAGTCTCCCTGAGCAGAGACCACACTGCTCAATACTAGATGCATACAGTTTTCCAAAGACCATTAGCATACATCTAAATTCTTAGCACACGCTAGATTCCTTTGTGTGACACTAGCACGTCTAAATTCCTGAAAACTGAAAAGGATCTGAATTTGATAAGTGAGACATTTTTGCCCAGATTCACTAAATCAAGAATTAGAAAGGAATTATCTGACACTAGCACACATCTGAATTTGTTTAAGATGAAAGACAGGTCTAACACACAAGTGTAAGTTCATAGGCTATATGAACTTCCATCTGTGTGTTAGACCTGCAGATAGGGCATCGAGATAGAGGTAGCCAATATATCCCTGTAAAGAGAAAAATTAAATTTTAAATACCTGCTGTCAAAGTATAAGCACAGCCTCAGCTCTAAATGCTGAAAGTGCCATAAGCATAGCCTAGCTGTAACCACACTTAGGTTTTTTCAAGAATGTAGGCATTTATCATTTCATATTACACATACATAGTAGTAGTAACAACGACTAGTTTCTTCTTTTGCACTACATGAGCTGCTTTATACGTATACAGTGAAGCTATACACTTTGCTGGGATGTGCATCGGGATTCCCTTAGAACACAACAAAAAAAGCATTTTTAAGAAAGGTCGGTTTTCAGTCAGTACAATTTCTTAACCTGGGTCACCACGTGACTGTAAGGGAACACATGCTGGTACGGGGGGGGGGGGGGGGGGGGGGGAAGAACCGCATCAGATCTACAGCACAAATCCATAGGCAGCTAAGCCAGGCTAACAGTTTGTCGCTCCCCTAAAAAGTCTCTCTCCCATCATCCATCCTTCACACTCCTTCCTTGTCCTTCAGTCCTACCCTCCCCTTTCGCATCCTCCAAACCCTTCCATGAGTTGCTTCAATTCAGTAACACAACAGAAAAGTATCCAGATTTTTCTGCTGAGTTAATTTACAGTGGAGTTAACGGGGCTCTCAGCAGTCAATAGCATGCCAGTGACAATGAGGAGTGTCAGGAACAGAAAAAGGACGGAGGAAGAAAGTGAAAACACCCCTTGTTGGTTGTGATGAGCTGTCTGGCTGCTCACCAGATCTCTGGGAACCAAATTCTTAGATTTGCTTCATTTGTCATGGAATCATAACTAAAATTGGTCCTCTCTAGCACCCCATCTTGCCAGACTTTGCCTTGCTACTGCATTCACACTTATTACTTATAAATGAAGTACACAAAAATGTTCAACTTTAGAAGCTGGTCACTAGATTTATGCGTACCAGCAAAAGCCAGTTGTGTTGTAGGAGCCGGTTGGACTCCCTCCTGCCAACTAGAGGAAGTGATCTCCTGAAGACATTACAAGGAGTTGTTTGTTACAGCTTTGTGCAGCCAACACCGCTCACTGTCAGCGCAGCCAAATAGCACACTGTGCACAGCGCGCTGCCTGGAGAAGAATGTGCTCGCTGACTGCACCTTTTCATCCTGATAAGGATTTTCAAGGTCATGTTCACTCCCTCCCCGCTCCTCCTCAGCTCGAGTGAAATTCCAGGCATGCAGCCCTGGGCCCGAGGTTACATTCCCACCCTCCACGTCGCCTGGAAACCGGCACAACCTGTCACATTCCTCTGCACTAATAAACCCCAGCAGGCTTATTTACTTTCAACTGGCTACCTAGGTTTAGAAACACCTTTCTCCTGAGAGCAAACACTCACAGAATTACACCTGCCTCCGTGCAAGCGGCAGTCGCTCTGTAACCGAGCCCAGCAGCCTGCCTGTCACAGAGTCAGGGGGCAGGAAGGGGAGGATAAGTCTACAATTAAGCTTGTGACCTCTAGGATTAACTTTTACAAATTAACCGTTTCATATAAAAACAGATCACAGTATGGGCCAAAACCTAACCAAACTCATGGGACCAATAAAGGGCCTGTAGTCATAATTCACATTGTGCATGCTAAAGCACATCTCTACACAATTTAGTAAGCCTGCCTATTCTTTGTGGAGCCTGCCTTAAAAGACAGCCCCTTTGACCCCCCTCCACAAAGCAGGCAGCTCAAACCAGCCCGCGCCTGGGGCAAGGGGGGGAAGAGCGCGCTGACTGCCAGCCCAGGTTGGGCCGCAGAGGAAAAGCGGCAGACCTCAGGGTGCAAGGTCCAGGAACGCCCCCTCCTTGGGGTCCAGGGGATACATCACCGGGAGTATTTAGCAGATTGGAAGGAGACTGTGAATTTGGTGCAGACCCACAGAAGGCTGCGCAGAACCACCCGAGAAGCACAGCAGCTCCCGCAGACCCTCGCGGCACTCCGGGATTACGCCTGGCGTTGTGTCTCCCCAGAGAGACTGCCCGAGGCAGTCACAAAGCCTGTTCTCCCAGCCATAGCATAGACCCATGGCCACTTTTTCATCCTACTGCCCCCTAAGAAAAATTTCCATGGAGGGTGAAGTACACAACAGGCTGTTGCCCAGTAGTCACCTGTGCATGTATACAGCAAGTTTAAGGACCTGTCTAAACTGCTTAGACCACTTGCTAACTACTCAAGAATCATACATGCTGCCTGCTTACAAAGCAAGCTAATTATACAATCTGTTAAACATGTATGCACGCACACCAGTGCTTTGAGTCATTAGAGCAAGGAATTTATACTTCACTGCACGCATCTTGCTCTTTGTGCCTGCGTGCCTAGATACAGCCAAAACGAACACAAATATCTGGAATGTCGGTAGCTTGCTGGCCAACACATCCGAACACAAAGCTGAGTCTTTCGGGAATCTGACTAACTACATGTGACCCAGAGTTGCACATATAGCTTTCCTAATCATGTTTAAAATCCCTACTTCGTTTTTTTTTTATTCCAAGCATCTGAAAGCACCATGTATAGCATGACATTTAAGCCATATGCTTTTCTTAAGCTATAAAAGTGACTTTAATAAGGAAAGAAAAAAAAACAGTGCAGGTGATCTTTTTAAAGACAGAGCTCAACATCGGAGCCAGGAGCACTGCCTGCTATAATGCAGCTAACTACCCAAGAGTTTAATCCCAACACAAGGGCCCTCTGGGCTCGCTGGCATACCGGGAATCCTCCGTTCCTATGGCAGCAGCCACTCCTCGACTGCTAAGCAGCACGGCTGAGAGCCTGCCAGATGGAGATCCTCGTCCTAGGTATTTACCAGGCAGATAATGCCGTGGCACGCCAGCCTTCAGAGATGCTGGTTCGTCCCTTCAGTCATTTTGTCTTCATTTGGAAGTACCTGATTTTGCTCCCACTGAATTCACGCAAACCTATTATGATTTTTAACAACTATCTTCATATAACCCCACATGAACAATCCAAACAACTTCAGAGCTGGCATCCAGATTAGCAGTTCACACATGCCCTCCTTTTCAATTGTTTTACTTGTTCTCATGTAACATTAATTGTCAAGGTTAATAAAAAAGTGGCACAAAGCACAAAACTCCGGAGCGACAGACAGGAGATTTGCCTGTGCTTGGCACTTTAGCTAGGTTTTCATTCTGTTCTGTACTCACTAATAAAGCATCGGGGTACTTTTTATGTAAAAACTGACAGCAACAGCTATGCCTTCTGTGGGTCAGAAGTTGTTTCTGGCATTTCCTACTTTTAAAAGAACAACTTCTGCCGAGGATTTTGCTTCAAATTTTTAGATCTCCAGATATTCAACACTATCAGCAAATAAGGTCCAATCCTTTAATTCAATTGGGTTTATCCCCATAGCACCATTCCATTCTATGGCAAACCCTTTCCTAAGGGATTGTATGCTATGCTTAGGCTATACTTTCAGAGGGATATACTCAACACTGGACTTTCCCATTTGTACCTTCTGGGCATTGCCATTAAAGCTCATTATTCTTTAAAGAGAACTTCAAATTAGAAAGATTTTATGCATCTGATGCATAAGGCATAAAATATATATTTTTAATATTATTTAGGGGTTTAGTGAGTCAAGCCATAACACATCCATTTTCACAAGTATGTTTCCCTTCCCTGCAAGTCAGGGGAAGCAGCAGATGTAGTACGTGAACAAGAGACTAAGTCTTTAGGTGTTTCCTATTTGTCTTGGAAGATATGAGCTGGTCAAAATAAGCTCTTAAAATCTCATATGGATCTCACAATTCTACTAAGTTGTGATAGGAACTCACATCCTCATGCCATACCAGGCCTCAGTGCCTGTTCATCTATAACAAAGAGGTGTATTTTCTCCGTTTTATTTTTTTCAGTTTCAGTTAACCCAGGGGGCCTAACCAGGAAATGAAAGTGATGTCAATACCTCAATGCTCTCCTCACAAATTAAGTCCTTCTTGTAGACCAAAAAGATGCAACTCACAGAATCCACAGGTGTTTTAAAGCACGACACATTTACTCTCCCCCCAATATTGTCTTGCAGGGCAAAATATCCCTAGGTCACAAGGGCCCTAGCTTGAAGCACACTGTGTCCTTCCCAAAGGAATGGGAAAAGAGGCTGCATTACTCTCCAAAAAGCCATACTTAAGAGCCAAATTAATTAACAACTCAATTGCTGTGAGCAACTCCTTCATACACCCACCTATTTCACATAAATTACTAACAATTTTGACTATTTGAATCACTACCACTGGATTTCCAAGCTAACACCTCCACCAGGAGTTGTCCTCATGTCAAGAGAGATGTCAGCAGAGATTCCAAAACAGCATCTCTGTCTCAATGCACGTAGGTTTTACTCATCTCCAGCTATTGTAACCAAAACCTTTTCTTGAAATTTAGAGGGCAGGATTCTGAAAAACAAGATACTTTAGAGCTGTTAGTCTCCTGTGCTGCAAACTTTGACCTAAATTCAAGTCCTGTATAACTGACATTATTAGAAAAGACATCCTTTCCAATTTCTCAGTCACATTTCCCCTTCTTTCACCCATCCCAAAAAAGGAAAAAATCAATTTTTTTTTGCAGATAATGAGAAGTACTCTTTTGATCCAAGAGCTCTGAATAAAATATTTATTTTTAAGCCTCAATTTCATAGCCTTTATAACTGCCAAAGGATAAAAACTGGCTGAAGGTAAATAAAAACCCATTTTAAGTGTTATTCAGTAATGAAAAACAATTTGTAGCAAGACACTTGGTCAAAGTTAAAACAAAGCAGTCACGAAGGGGGGAAGTGCTATTTGAAACATCGCCTTCTGAGGATGCTACCAACCTCGCAGGGTACGTGCACCTTCTGTAATGGATCCCACTGAGCTAGGAACAGACCTCACACAGACTACAGCCAGTCGGTGCTGTGTGTACTGCTCTTCAGCAGCACACTGCTTTCTCATTACTCTGACACTGTGCTTATTAGTCCAAGCATATTATGCCAGGAATTATACAAATTACAAATTGGGTGATCTAGTCTCAGCTGTAATCTGTTCAGAACTTCTTGAGGCTGTTAGAATACACCCGTAACTGCTACCCCAGGCTGACTACCTAAAATATTTGAGCTAATCATTTTCATTTTTCATTTCAAGCAAAGTTGTGTTTAATGGATCCTACATCGTGCCTTACAGCAAGGCATCATGAGGGCTCAGGTTTGAAGTCTGCTCCTCAATTGTGAATACTTTGCCATCAGGCCCAGAATTAGATGCAACTCTCACTCTGGTAATTTTTTCAGCAAATAGAGCTTTACTGTATCATCGGTTTTATTGATTTCAACCCAAATGCTGATCTACATCATCAATGCAGAACTGTCAATCGGCATACTAATTTACTAGCAGTTCAGCTAAATAAACCATTACCAGTAGTCAAACCGGTACAATTGTCCTACAAAGGCCAATTTGAAACACCCTGGCAAAGAAAATTATCTTGTTGACCTTGCCTAGTATCTTTAAGCTAACACACAGATTGATCCAGAGTACCAACTTGCTATCAAGTTCCAAAATCAGTGATGAATCTGCAGAACTATTAAAAATGCAGACCGTACTGGCAGAGGTCTTTGAACACTCCTCCCTCACATTAATCATGTCCTTGATTCAATGTCCTTTCAATAACTGCCAAATCAATGTCATAAACATATGCTTCTACTGTTCCAGGCCAGAGGAGACAAAGGACAGGGATCTTTCAGGAACTGCAGTGCCTGAGATAAATGAAATAGAAATAATTTCAATGTTGTCTTCTACTGATGACAGCATTTCAGACAAAAGTTTAGAAGTGTTTTTCTAGGCCCCCCAGCAACCACGCACCAAGCAAGAAAGCCAACACGTAGGCAAAATGGTGCCCTCCAGTTAGGCACGTGGAAGACACAGAAGTGACATCCAGAAATAAATAAACACCCTTTCAGGTATCACCTTCACCGAGTACTTAGAGCAGATGGAATTACAGCCTACAGCGTAGCATTAAGAATGCAGCAACCTTTGATATTTAAGCTGTCTGCTTTGAAAGGCAAACGGCAAGTGACACTGCTGCCTTACTGACCCCATGCTCACCGCTCTGGTGCCAGACAAGTTCACTGCGACTGCACTGACTCCATCACAAGCCATTTTACTTTTGGTGGTTCACAGAAAAGCTGCTCTCATTTAACAGGTCACTGCTACAAAACTGCACAGTCCTTGGGCCATTTCAACTTATGGCAACAGCAGAAACAGAGCCCAGCAAAAGAGGGCATAGTCTCTGCGAGCCAGCTAGCTCACTGAGGAGGCAGATGTGCACCAGCGTTCAAGGACCCATGACTTCCCACCGCAGCAAGCTTAGCCCACCTGGCCTGCTCTAGCGCTGGAAACGGGGGTCATGCTCAGCCCTCCAGCCCGACACCAGACCTCCAACAGCATAAGGAACCCCAGGGCAAGATTAATGGTGTACTATAGCCACGACCAAGCTGCAGGGCAATGCTTTTTAGCTCTTCCACTAACAAATGCCCAAGTGGCTACAATATTGTACCTAGAGTCAACCACTTATTGTTATTAAAATGGGCGGGATCCAATTCACATCCTATCCAGCCTCTACCTTTATGCAGAACTATGCAGACAGCAAGTGCAGCGAGATTAGGCCTAACAAAGCAAACAAAGATGTCAAGAGTAAAACAAGGAGCAGTGCTCACTTAAAGAAAAACAAGAGATTCGTTAGTGAATTAATCCTATCTATTATTCCTAACGTACAATAAAAATAGTCATTAAAAACAGCTCATATAGCCTCACAGTAATCAAACATTTTTATCTCACACATCAGTCACTCCCCACCGTCTGCACCCAAATTGCCTGATGGGACAAAGTGTCTGCCATGTAAAGTCATCCACTCAGGGTTCAGTCTAAGAACTGAGTTTATCTACCCCAATTCTGTCCTTCCTACTGAACTAAAAACTGATATATACTCTTTAAGCACCGAGTGCTGCATTTTTGTCTCTGTATTTGACTAGCCACCAGCTTATACACACTGATGCTCTGACATGGTAGAAAAAATTCTCAATGCTTATTGTAAAAGCAACAGTTTTTCATAGTTACCTAGAAATGGTATTTCAAATCAATTCAAGTACAGCTTTGTACAGCAGAGGCCCCAAGCACCAGAAGAGACACAACCTCTGCTACATGCCTCCATGATTACAACGTGAGACAGCAACAGGGAATCTAGGCCTCTTCTCTGATCACCAAGGAACAGGACCTACCTGTGACTGAATCAGAAAACAACTAAACAGGACTAAAAGAACATTTGTTACATCTGTGCAAACCAGAAAAATGAATATATAGTCCTTAGTGAATTCAGTGCATTTCCCTGTTTCCTTGTTCAGCTAAATCAAAGCATCCCAGAAGCAGGCTGTTACAAAACTGGAGCAGGAAAGCTAAATCAGACAACACAAGTAAGTTCTTCAAAACAAGTTTCAGAAAGGGACTAACCTCAGTGGGGAAAAAGAACATAAGAACTTCGCTGGCTTTTTCCATCCAGCACGGATGTATTTATATTCTTCCCAATGAAAAATTGGATAGCAAAGGAAAGAGCTCACAGACCGAAAAAAAGGGGCAATTCTGAAATGAGCCATCAGGAACACTGAGGAAAAGTGCAGTAAGTAACACTGTGTTGTTCCAGATTGAAGAATAAACAAAAGCTTTCCCAAAGGGTAAACAGAGAGTTTAGGTTTGCTGATCATACTCAGGTCAAATTTTAAAAACCAGGCAGAACTTTAATCCAAAAGATGTAGTGCTTTAGGAACTGACTGTAGCAATATGGAAACATTTGCCATCACAAAAATCCCAGGTGAGTCCAAGACTAGCTGGACATAAGCCAGCTGTGTGAGCAAACTGATGAATCCTATGCAGGACGGAGGCTGGCAGAACAGCCCTGAGGAAGGCTAGGGCAGGTACGGGGCAGCTGACAGTACCAGAACAGTTAAGGACTGTAAGTCTGTCTGACCTCTATCCACACCATACCAGGAGCAAAGACCAAAGAGAATTGCTTGAGAAGTCCAAATCTCATTTTATCACATGGGTACTACACACTTACGCTAAAAGCGGGTTTTTCAGCAAGACTTTTGTCAGGTGCCATTCCATTTGCAGAGCATCGTTTAGACCGATGACCGAAGGGCAAAATAAGTCACATTCACACCAGAAATTCTATGTTGTCACAGAGCAAGCACTTGTTATAACAACCCAAGTCACAGTAAACAGCTACACTGCAGCAGTATTTCTGTCCCACTCATGAGTGGGAGCTGAACATCGTCCATAATACTTAAAGGCTTTGGCAATCCACAGGCATTAACAGTAAGTTCATATTCATTTTAGTGTTACATGAAGAACGGAGACTATATTCCTAAAAGGTGATTTACCTTGTTTGTTCAAAGGCTACTTCCTTCAAACATCAGCACTCCCCAAGCTCTATTATTATATACATAATATACATATATATTATACCTCCATCCTTACCTATGGGATTTGAAAGTTTAGAAATTATATTTGACATTAAAATCAGTTGAGAAAGACATGCTAACAAGCTGCCGAGTCTATTTGCTTTCCTTAGAATGTTAAGCTTCACAATCAGTATTTTTTTTGCAGGTCTCTGCTTCATGTTTTGTTCAAGACTTGCAGATTATCCTAATAAAATAAGGTCCAAAAGCACACCAAAAGAACCTTTCAACAGAGTGAAAATTAGAGTAACAGATCTATTACATCACCTAGTCTTCTCCCTTTGCTGGAGAAGTACTAGAGCCTTCGGACATCTCATTTCAACGAGAAGGTCATTTAGGTCTAGAGAGTTTGGAGTAAAGTGTTTAATCGCTAAAGGATTTGCAAGCTATACATTAATATACATGTAGCACTTCTCACCATGACATAAATCCTATTGCACATTTATGAATGGATTGCTTTGCCTCTAGCTTCTACATGTATATAAACACAGATTTTAATCTTCAATTCCTCCCCCTTTCTGTTTATGGAGGTGCTTAAACAAATTTGTATCTACAGTATATTTCTTGTATTAATGTAACTCTGTAAATATCCTTAAGGTAAAATGCTCACTTTATGGAAGGCTTTAAATAACCTTTAAGCATGGTCATAAGAGAGCCACGCAACAGTGTTACACTCCTTGTGTGGGAGAAAGCAGAAGCAACAAGCACTGGGGGGGGGGGGAAGAGTACTCTGAACAGAGGAACAGAAAGGCATGAAATGACAGTTCACTATCTTGCCTTCAACTGCAAAAATGCTAAGAGGAAGTAAATCCCACATGTGTGTCTATGAAGCAAAATAAATAATACTCCAATTGCAAAATCCTTAATTCACACTGATGTAACTGCTTTATTTCTGTACCTTTCATCAGACATCGTTGTTGGTCATGAAACAGCAGGATTAAAATAACATTTCAGTCTTTATCTTCCACAATATACTTGATAAGATGCACTACTATTGTCATTCACAGGTGTTGCCACACATCCACTTAACTCTTCCAGGAAAGTAACTGAGAAGCAAATATGTCTTTAAAGATTTTTGTTGAAGTAATCTAATTTGAGCTATTTCATTGAAAATCTATTCTGTGGACTCATCAGCACTGAGTTCTTGATAGTCATGTACCAAATCTGATTGTGAAGAAACACCAACATACAGCACTCAATCAGAAGCAAGTGTCACAAACAGATTTCCAAGTAGAATGATTATAGGTGTGAATTACAACCACTCAAATTGTTTTCATTTGTGTTACTACACAGCAAAACACTGAACAACACTCAGCAGCTCACCTGTATCAGTTGCCTTCCTTTCTCAAGGAGTGACGGTAGCAGCCACAGAAACATGACAGAATATGGTCTGATACAAGACAAATTCTTCCCACTCCCAGATAATCATTGCCTGTTCACATATCTACACCAGGATGTAAACTGCAGGATGTTCAGCTGTGGTCATGTCTTCTAAAATAAGAGGAGGGAAAAGATCCTTGGGAAGGAAGAACCAGGACAGCCACCCTGAATCAGAGACCATTGACCATACTTTAAAAAAAAATAAAAAAAAATCATCGGACCATCTAAGCCACTGAAGACGACACAACACAACTTATCAGAACTACCACGCAAAACAACAGGAGATTGCATCTGGGAAATCTGACATAACATAGGAAGTGGTATGGGGTATTGGCTACAGACTACTAGACAAATGGAGAATAAACACAAGAAAATGCAACACACCATTTGCTTCAGGGAGAAGAGCGGCATTTACAAAGGGTCTGTGAGGACAAGCCTCAGTGGAGGACTTCGTTCTGTATGACCAGTTCATTTGCAAATGTGTCTTCACAGGCTGAGATTCTCCATGCAACCCTTCTGCAAATGACCAGGTCAAGTTCCTAGACGCGCATATTCCTCCCTCTTCTCCCCTACATTCTTCTCCCAAAAAGAAAAGAACCATAAGAAGGAAGAGGAAAGTAGTGCCCAAGTATTATAAAAGAACAGATAAGCAAGCAGGAGGTGCCTTCCATAAAGAATTTAGGTTCAGGTTTTGCTTTCCTTAGCACTAGGCAAGGTTCTAAATTTAACTAGTCACTATTAGTGAGCCAGCTGCCTGAGAAATTAGCAGTGCTATCCTATCTTTTCTCTGAATAATTACCAGACCACATATGACAATAGACTGATCTTTATTCAGAATTACAGACCATCTTAAGTGCCCATGTAGCAAACCACCACCACACTAACAGCTACGCAGTTTACTGTGGAGTACACTAGGTGTGGTTGCTTTTCAGCAAAAGAAGTGGATGCCCAGATGCAGTGCCAAAAAAGAAGCTAAGATGGAAAAGCACAGAAGTCTGAAAGGCAGCACATTAAAAGGAATGTTAACAAGTGAGTCTTAGAACCAACTTCTGCCATCCGTTAGTCAGAGAGAAGAGTTTCACAACGAAATACACCTCTTTGGCATACCTCCTCAGGTTAGATGCTATCTCTAATCAAGGTGGTAAAAAATGATCTTTCTTCATGCAATAAATGGCTTGCACCAAGAGATGACATTGGGACACTCCATTACTCTACTGTAGCCCCCTCGCTACCAGAGGGGGTATTGGGAACCAAAGCCACGGGGAGAGAGGGGGGGTGGAGGAGAAGACAGAGACTAAGAAGGAAACCAAGCTTCCAAACTCCAGCAATATAGCAGTCAACAAACAGCCATACTTACAGAAACTGTTACTAAACATTTTAATTACAGTTTGCTCATACTGATAAGAATAAATGTCACCTTAACAATGCAGCTTTGAGCAACATCATCAACTCAGCACATGCTCCTGAAAGGAAGATTCGTCGATACTGAACCCTTGCGGGAGCTGCTGGATAAAAGCAATCCATGTATAGCATAGGGGAGCCAAGGACTCATGTTATAGAACCCAGAAAGATCAGGCTGCAACTGTGACAGTGATGAAAAGAATTCTGAGATTCCTTGCCTGCAGGTGACCATCATTAAACACCTAGAGAGACTTCTGAGATGTGAGCAGTATTCTGTGTTCACAGTATAGTAGAGTAGCACTGACAAAGACATAGGAGAGCATAACCAGAGAGTTACCTGCCAAAAGGTCAAAATTTAGAGCTCTAACAGTAGCTTTTCTATTATTATTAAGCATTTCCATGTATCACATACTGGCCCAGCTTCACAGATTGAACTTCCACAAGGAATTGAAGTTTATTAGACAGACTTTGGAGAAGGAGAGCAGGAAGCAAAAGGATACGCTCCACTTCAAAATAGCATGAAAGGAACATCGTTCTAACATACAGCATTGCAAATTAGAGGAAAATTAACACAAATTGAGGAGTACACAAAGCAGCAAAATTAAGCCGCATAACAGCAGTCAACTCAAAACTGAACTAAAACAGGGGAATGACAACCATAAATTCTGAAAAGATATCCCAATGTTTTATTATAGATCAGGAAAAAGAACAATTCAGGAGTTTCTATATTCAAAGAATTTTAAAAGCAAAAAAAAGGGGGGGGGGAATCAGGGGACGTCTTCAGGCAGAGGATATCTCTTTACTAGACAAATGAAAAAAAAATTGCCTGTTTTCAGAACACTGAAAAAATTGGTTTTGGAGAACTGGCACTTAAACAGCCTAAAGCCTTCCATATAATTTTCCATATAAGAATTAAAGTCAACCTCCCATCAAGGCAACAGATTGCTTGTGCTACTTTAACACTTAGATCTTGTATTGTGCGAAATACTTATTAATGACACAAAAAAGGAAAAATTGCGAGTCTGGTTTACTGCCTTGCTAACTGAAAAGTTACTTAGGTTAGCTGGATGTAGAGGTAACTTGAAGGAATTTCAGAAAAACCTAAACAAGTTGGTGGCTGGACTACTAGAGCAAGAGTGATCAGACGTTGAGAAATGTTGAGTAACATTGAACAGAACAATTTAATCTCCTTATTCTATGCAGGGTTCATATACATCACTAATCAAACATACCGGGGCATCTCTACATACATGCTCCAAAAACAAAACAAAAAACCCCTCTGTTTTCAACCTCTGCTTATTTGATTTCAAGTTCAACTGTGTCAGAATTGTGCAATGCAAAAAAGTTATTCATGTTAAGGATGTTCTGGGGATTGTTTGGGGCACGGGGGTTAACAGAAATCAATATGAAAGCCTCATTTCCAATGCTGTATACAGTAGAGGTCATCCCTAACTAGATAAGCCTTACAATTTTATCTTAAGAATACTTCCTTTTTATACTAAGTTCTTGCATGGAAAAAAAAATAGGTCTCTGCTATACAGAAATTAGTTCCAAGTAACAGCAGTCAATGAAGTTGCACCCTCAGTATCCCCTCACTACTCATAGGGGGCACCTGGAAGAATTTAAAAAGGAATACAGAAGCAGATGTTGTGGAAGCACTGTAATTAGAAGGTCCCTTACTAGCTGAGCCATTGTCTTCCCATCCAAAACAGCATAAGTAAGTAGCAAGCAAAAACAGAGCCAAAGTCATATCAGATGTTAAGGAACAGAAGTGGCACCATTCTGAACAAAGGTCGGATCTGAACAGCAAAAAGCCAGTCTAAAGAGCATTGCAACACTAATTGCTTTTAAAAACTAGAGCAGCATCACTCTGCTTAAGCATGGGCCTTACCCTGTGTGCACTGTTAAAACAGCACTGTCGGATCATCTTACAGATCAGTGAAATAAGATGCGGAAGCACAGCACACATATGTGGCCTTAGAAATCCGAGTCACCTCAAGGTGAACCATCAGACTCAGTGCTCTATGGAGAAAGCAAAATTGAGAGGCTGAAGGAGAGACCCTGAGGTAAAAGCCCACACGGAGTTAAGTAAAGGTTTCAGCTCTAGTGCTTTATGAAATACTCACTCACTACAACACAGGCAACAAGGAAGCCACTCTCACCTAACTGTCCAGTCTCACAGCAGCTTAAGATGACAGCTACCTCATTCTTGGGTTCCTGCCTGCTTCCCTGTTCCCATCCACACACTCATCTGTCTCCTCCCACACACTTTCACGGTTGCAGAGTGAGCTCATCAGCCGGCGGAGTATTATATACTCCACCTCCCAAAGAGGATAAGAGCTTCTCTGTAGCCCTGAATCAGAATGACTGACTGCCACAGCACCACCCCAGAGAGGCCACCAAATCCTGAGACACTTCACAGGAGATGGGCTGCATAATTTGCCGAGCTGCAGCAAAGGTGATTTAATCAAATACATTCAATTATCATCTCCCCTCATCCCCTTCAAGGTAATTTGGATAAGCAGCTCAAAACAGCATACTCAATTAACCTTTCGAGCATTCAGACTGTGAAAAGTCTGAGTACCACACACTGTAGTGCCCACAATGAAGACATCAGTGTGAGATGGCTCTTTCGGTCCACTCGAGGGTTAGGTGTCACAGTCCGATAGCTTGCCACTGCCAGTGGCATCACCCTGCTGACCCACTTCAGAAACAAAAAATTCTGCAGGATACGTGAGCTGAGCCAGCTCAGAGGCCAGGCAGGTGGCAGGTGACACTGTGGAGCCTGGCCATCAGCAATAGCAGCACTTCCAGCAGCCGCACAGGCTCAGCTGGCTCAGACACCTTGTGAAATCAACCCCCAAGTTGTGCCTGGCACAAGGCAAGCTAACTGCAAAGTCACCCAGACTTCAGCACAGCTTTACAGAGCAGTTCTGGGGCTACCTAAAGTTTCCTGTGCTGCTTTAAAGGCCCAGAAGATTATTTGGCCACTGCTGTTCCCTGTGGTAGGGCTGTGAGGGATGAAATAGCAGAGAGCCCTTCGCTTAGCCTCCCCTCCTTCTGAGTACCAGGCTAAAGCTGCATATCACAGTCTCAAGTTGTTGCAGGGCCATTTAAGCAACAGTTTCACTTAAGATTTTAATTTAAAAAAGTTATGCAACAACCATACATCTCTACTCTGCAACAAATATGAATGACTGCCTCTTGCAGATCAATACCGTTTATTGCTTACTTTAAATCAATAAAGCTTTCCTCCAGAGTGAATTCTTCTAAAACAGTGATTAGATATTTCTGAGAACTAAATAGTTTCACTGAACAATACCATTAGTCCTGAAACATCAGCTTGACACCTCAGCCAGAAAGCACTTTATCAGGACCAATTAATCCCCACAGCACCTCTATAAGATTGGCAGAGCAATTTATCTGTTTTTAAAATGTGCTGGATATTTATGTTACTGTGGGGTGGAAGCCATAAGTACTAGAATAAACAGAGAATGCCAAACCAAGCCAACAGAACGTATCCAGAAGCAAGGAAAAACCTGGAGGACACTGACAGCTGTAGTACTTGGCTTCTTTACATCTTCCTGTTACACACTAAACCTCCTGTGAATAACCAAAGAGTCTTCCAGATGTCACTTGACTGGATGAGTGGCAGTGAAAAGCAGTTATTATTCTATTGGGAGCAGTTTTGTCTGTTGTTTGTTCAGTCAATTATCTATGCATGTAACTTAAAAAAGGGGGGTGGGGGAAGCAGTAACCATAGGGTCTGTGAACAAGAGCTCTTCATTTTATTCAAGCAGTTAAAGCTAAATCTTCATTACCACAAGCAAGCTGACCTTGCCAGAGTAGTAAGGTGAAATTTCTAAACAACATAATTCATAGAGATTTCTTCAAAAAGGACTTAGATAATTATTTAACAAGAATTCCCCAACATACATTAAAAGTTTGCTGAGCTGAACAAAGATCTGCATTTAATTTTTTCATGTTCCATAAGGAAGTAAGATAAAAGAATGCTTTTAGCTGTTCTGAAGTCAATGCCAACATTCTCTCTCAGTATACACACGTGTGTGTGCATGCACATGTGTGTGCAAGCATACCACACCCTTAGCAGAGATGCTCTTGTTAGAAAGAATCATACCTGTTGTTTCCAGCTATCCTTCCAAGTCTTAAGTGAGCTTACACAATAGAGCAAGGAAGGACACTATCTCGGAAAGTCACCACAGTCTTCAAAGTGATCGGTCCCTTCTAACACAGGGCTTGTCTTGTGAGTCTTAGAGAAGAAACACAAAGGTCGATTTTTGTAATTGAAGAGGTTTGAATGATTTCAGCTCCAATTCACTTGTTCCAGTTACAGGTTCAGCCAGCATCAATCCACCCTGGAAAACTCCTGATATCAGCAAGTTCAAAAAAAAACAAAAATGAAGTGCCATCATAATCCTACATCCTGTCTTTGTCTCCCTGTGAATTAGCACTTATATAAGACAAACCTATTTCAGTTTACTCCCCCAAAAAAGTTTTTATAAGAATGCAAGTCCTATGTATTAAGACACCTGCTCCCAGAGATTGCATTTGGACAGCGTTAAAGACTGCATTTCTATCATTCACAGTTCCGTACTCGTGGAAAATGGGTTTCATTGGCTCATACGGGTATATTGAAGTGCCTGTGCCATATAATAAAATAAACAGCTATCTTTGGGAATGTAAATGTGAGAAAGAAGCAGATTTGCATACATATGACTAGGTGTTTGACTAGTTATCAGTAAAAAAAAGGCAACAGCAGGCATCAAACTAGCCGCCTGCAGCTGCATGACCTACACTGCTGCCAATGATGAAAGCTCTGCAGGTAAGAAACAAAGCTAGGGAGGAAAAATGCTGCATCTTTGAGATTTTTTTCCTCCTTACACTGTTGATTACCACCTGCAGAAAAGCACAGCCCTTTTTGTTCTTAAGGCATTTTAATGCCCTCTCTTCAAGTCCTTTCATTTTGGAGAACTTTCATGTTTCAGCTAGCTAAATTTAGTTTTATTCCACTGCTTAAAGTTATGCTATGGACGGATAATGCAAGTGGTGGACAGTTGCATATGAAATTTTAGTGTGATGCTCACATTTTAAATCCTTAATACAGAAGATTTGGAGATCAAGTGTGCACAGCAGACTAGGCATGAGAAGCTTCAAAAACAAAACAATGCAGAGGAGACAAAATATACTGCAATATTTCACATGAAACCTAGAAGCCTGCCTTACAGGGGCACAGCTAGGTGATTATGCTCTATATATAATCTGCTTAGTTTTTCTTCAGTAACATCCTCAGGCTCAACAATCGTGCATCTTCACCAAAACTGAAAACATCTGGTGCTTATCAGTAGCTTCACCAAGCTGAAGTGAGAACTGCTCCTATTTTGCTAGTTTTCACTCTCAACAGGAGCCCAGTGATTGGGGTAAAGTGTGAGTTCAGTTCGGCTTCATCTAAAATAACCCAGAAAAAACTGCTTATACCACCATGCCAGTAGGGAGAGTCAAGAGAACACAACTGAAAAATGGGACAGGTTATCCGGCATCTCCAAATTCTAACTGCAGTTGGAAAGCTTTTGAGTTGAAAGGCAAGGAGGAGAAGAGAGAAAAAACTGTCCTTTTCCAAAATAGGATGGGGGAGAGGAGAGGGTCCCCTAAACATGGTGAGCTAAGAAAGTGTACATCCACTTGCTTTATCCTTAAGAATTCAAGAACAATACACCCGTAGGAATACAGATACACACCCCTAATCTCCATGTCTGAGTAAAGTAGATATCTCATTTGGACCACTTTTCTATTGATGCAATTCCTGATTCACAGCTATTTTTAAGAACAGATACCAGCTGGTACTAACATATTTCTGAGACACCATTCCTATTTTTTATTTGGTAATCAGGGAAGCAGCTTATAATGCAGATATATTCTCTGTGTTAAGAAAGCAGCTGTGACACGTGGCATGTTATACCAAATGGTATGTACTGGTGCATGACTCTGAAAGATCATGCTTGCTTCTAAAATCAGGAAGGACAAACTTCTTTCCCCAGTTCAATAAGGTCTGGTCTCCCATTACACTGTATCAAAGTCCTGAAATATCTAATAATGACTTTAAAACAGAGCCAGCTACTAGAGCTTCTTTTTTACAAAGGAAAAAAAAACAGTAGTCAAGTTTTTTGTTAAACTAACTCACCTGGTCACTAGAGCTGCCTTACAGCTTTCTAACCCCAAATTATTGCTTATAGGATACCTTTATTCTTTTCTCTTATACACTGACATGGGTAAAGTAATGGGTAAGATACAAAATTTAACCTTTATCCTCAGAAGGTTTCCCAAAATGCTCTAAAACCCACCTGCTTCCCAGGACTGCCTTAAAATCTGGTATAATCTGGTATACCTTCATAGTGCATGCGGTGAAAGCACTCCAACATGTCGCCACTTCAACCAAGACTTCAGGAGTGTGAGTTTCACTCGAGTCAGCATGACAGAGGAGTGACATGTCACCAGGTGACAGTGACGTCATAGTGGTCCAGCCTAGTGGCACCTTGTTACCAAGAGCCCATCTGCATAACTGGTACAGTGAGTGACACAAGGCTGCAAAATCATCAGCCCCGCTGGCTTCACCGCCCCACCTTCTGATTTCATAGGGTCCAGGGCCAGTTGAGGCCTCATCTTACCCTCTCTGCTGCCCCTCACCTGTCACAACCACCCTCACCACAAATGCCTGTCCACAGCCAAGTTTCCAACTCACTCCGCTGCCTGCGGTGCTGCCAGCCCATCTGGTGGACTACCTAGCCTCCAGCCCCAAAGGGGAGAAGAGATCCTAGAGCCTGCATGGAGCAGGATGGAGAAAATGACAGAAGGGGTGGGAGTGGGAGAGGGAGATCCCAGCCCCTGAAAAAAGCTAGGTCTGGAGGAGCTCCTGGAAGATAAGGAGGAGATTCCCAGGTGCACTGGATACACTGTCCAATACAGAGTCCTGTACAGAGTAGTGCTGTGTGGCACTAAAGACGGGAGTGTGAAATCAAACGGCAGGCAGACTAGTGCGATATGCTAGCTCCAAGCACAAGGCATATGGGACCTCAGCGTGAGGGACCTCAGGGCAAGCAAGTACAGATAACGTGCATGCAGATATGCAACACAAAGGCATCTGAAATGCCTCTTGAGGGGAACAGGTTTCCCCCTTCTTGCTAATTTAGTAGTTAGAGAAGCCTCCAGACCTTTGAATTGTGAGGAAAGGTCTCTTGTAGCATATCGTATCATTTCCTTGGGCTCATCCTATCAAGCACCTTTCACTGCTAATTCATAAAGGTAAGGATCAAGGTCCTCTAACACACTTTTCATGACAACACTAATAAAAAGCTGTCAGCAAGCATATAACATTTAAAGTGTGTAAGCATGTATAAGTTATCCTGAGCAAAATTAGATCAACCAGAAAGTATCTGTTACAGCAGTGTCGTGCTACCCACCATTTCTCCAACGCAGGCACCATTCTAGCTGATACTCCATTACACGTCCGTACCCAGGCCCGCTTTCGTAGTATTTTATTAAGCAAACCTCCATTAACACAATGCCTATGCAACTACAAACCTAACACCAACTGTTGTCACAAAAAAAAGGGGCAAACCTATGCCCTGAAGCTAGACTGTATCCCTGTTCATGTTTATTTCCACTAAATTAAGCTAGAATGAAAGATTAAGGGAAGCTTTAAAACCTGTGTCTCCCATCTTCAGTTACCAGTTGTTGCTCACTGAATACACTGACCAGATAGTACACAGGTATAGTCACACTGAAGTCTTGTCATTCTGCAGCAGCTGGGTTCAGGAGTTTTAAAAGAAAACTTCTTCCACATCTCCTGAAATTTGCAGTTTTACAACCACATTTCCTAATATCTATTGCTTGTTGGGAGGTAGGAGATGGCAAATATAAGTAAAGCACAGAAAGTACTGTAACAATTGCACAAACCAACCTCTAAATTACAGAAGTCTTAGACACAACCTGTAAAAGGCTAAGCCCAGAAAAAATTTAAACTGAAAATATACTGTAAAACTACTCCAGTGATTAGTGCATAAATTTGAGTCACCATTGCACTGAGCATGACTTGAGCTGCTCAGAAATACCCTTATCAACTGTTTTTCATGGACAGTGACAATTAGAGTATTTTTTTCTGCAAGTACGGCAGAGCAGGGTTTGAATTTGTGCAAGCATGAGGGTCTCCCAGGTCTTGGGAAAACTCCTTGACATTTTAGTGGTTCTAGGGCTGTACGGGTAACTTCCTCAAAATCTTGAAGATTTTTAGAGAACGGAGGGGAGGAGGGCAGGGAGTTAACTCAGCTTGTTTTCTTGGTAGCACCAGTGGAAGATGACTCAGACTCAAAGCTTGTCAGGGCCATGTGTATTCAGGTGTATTTCCAAGCGTACAACGAACACGTCATGTGATATGACTTATCAGTATATGTTTGAATGTTAACAGTGGCGAGTATTCAATGTTTTTGTGATAGTCCGTGCACATACATAAGACACCCATTTAGTTGTTCATATCATCTTTGAATTACTAACCAAGGACAGATCAGAATTTTTATAAGCCTTTATTAACCCTAACAGATTTCTCACTTGTCTTCATTCTACTTAACAAAATAAAGATGTTAAGAGAACATTCCTAATTAAAGCTTTTATTGACTTTTATGAAGATTTTTAAAAAGCTTGAAATAAACACATTATTAGCTTCTTCTCAGCCACAGTACTGAAAGAGAAACTTAAAATGGATTCCAAATCTCCTGTAGGCCAACAGATTACAGTTGTGTACAGCTGTGTACAGTATACACAAAGACTATTCCTGGAATGCAGAACACTCCTTGAAATCTTGTAAAATTGGACAATCTTACTTCCATGCTTAAAAAAAACAAGCAGAACTGGAAAGAACCAATAGTGCTGACATTCCACTAACCATGGAAAACCCTTCAAGCAACCAGTGTGTGTGGAGGAGGGGGGACAAATTCAGAAACTGCAGTAATTGCTGCACAAGGAAAAGACTTGCTGTCAAATGGAGGAAGTCCCTAAACTTTATAACAAACTGTATATTCAAATTTTTTGGAATTTGAATCTCATTGAGATGGAGCTTTTTTGGGAGGCAGAGTATCCTGAAACCTCAGCTAACAGCACATGAAATGTGAAATTTAGAAACTTCTAGCTTCACCAGTGAGCTAATATTTGAGCCACCTGCATGCCTACCATAGCTGCCTCAAGCACAAAACCAGAACTTGCTAAGACAAAGTGTTGCTTGAAAATGACTGAGCTTTTCTACAGTAGATTTTTTGGTTCAGTTCTTTTTAGGTGAGCAATAAAGAACACATCAGGAAAGAAGGTGCAAGAAGAGACCCCAGGAAACAGAAGGTAGAAGGGAATGACCAGAAACGCTCTCCGTGAAGAGACCTCAGTAAAGCGCCACGCTTAGCAAGGTCGCAGAGCTGCTTACAGAGGTGGGCCAAAAGGCAGACGATGACCCGCTGACGCCTCGGCGACTTCGCTTTGCAAATCCCTCGCTGCCTCCCAGAGCCCCCTCCTCCTTGCTGCCCTCGCGCCGCGAGCCAGGCGGCTCCCCGCGTCCGGCCAGGGCTCCCGAGCGGCCCCGCGTGCCGGCAGCGCCGGTGCTACCAGCTCGGCCGCGCTCGCAGCAGCCTGCGGCGGGGATGCGCAAGACGTCCGAGGAGCCGGCAGAGGCGGCGCGGAAGACGCGAGGGACGAAGCGACCCCCGAGCGCTGCCCCGCGCCCGCCCCAGCGCGGGGGGGCCGCCCGCCCCGGCCGCAGCTACGCGGCGAAGAACGGCAAAGGCGGCGAAGGGAGGCACCGCCAGGGCCGCGCAGAGGCGCCGCGGCCGCCCCGTCCCGTCCCGCCGCCCCGCTCCGCTCCGCCGCCCGCCCGCGGGTGCCGGTGCCGCCGCCGCCGCCCACCTGTCGCGGGGGTCGACCCAGCTGGTGGTGCGGCTGCCGTGGTCGATGTAGTACACCTTCCCGTCGTAGTCCCGCGCCGCCTCCCAGCCCGCCGGCAGCGGCAGCTCCTTCCGCGGCATCTTCCCCGGCGCCGGCCGCGCCGCGCCGCCCCATGCAGCGCCCCGCTCCGCGCCGCGCCGGGCCGGGCGGCGGCGGGGCCGCCCCGGGGCAGGGCAGGGCCGGGCCGGGCCTCCCGCCTCCTCCCGGCCGCGGGCAGCGAGGCAGCGGCGCGGCCCAGCCGCCGGCAGGGAGGCGCCCGCCGCCGCCGGGCAGGCTCACATGCCGCCCCCGGGCGGGCGGGCGGGGCGGGCCGAGGTGCGGGGGAAGCCCTGCGGCGCGGCGCGGCCCCTCACGCCTCCATTTCCTGCTATGCTATGCTCTGCTCCGCGCCGGCGGCCCCGCGCGCCCCGGGGCGGCTCCTCCCCCTCCCCCACCCTCCCGGCCCGGGCTGGCACCGGCGCCCCCGGCGGCGGGGGGGGAGGGGAGGGCGCGGGGGATGCCGGTTCTTAAAGGCGCCGCCCGCCCCGCGCCCGCTCCCCCCGCCCCAGGTGCTGCTGTAATGCAGGTAATAGCGCCGCCCCCGCCGCTCGGCGGCCGCCGCCGCTGTGGGCGCGCGCGCGCCTCCCGCCGCCGCGCGGGGGATGGGCGCGGCGCTGCACCTGCCCGCGGGGGCGGGGCGCCGCCGCGTGAGGGGGTCGTTAACGGCTAACGGCCGCGGGGCTGAGCGGCCGGGCAGGCGGCGCAGCGAGCGGTCGCAACTCGCTGAGGATGGGCCACGACTAAAACGCGTGTTTCAGAGTGACCCCGCAAAGCCAGGGGGTGGGGAGACACGGTGACATTTGTCCCCACGCCTCCCGGCCAGGCCGCTGCGACGGGCGCGGTGACGCGCTCCGGTCAGTGCTCGCTGGCGCTTGGAAAGCCGAGTAACCATCAGCTGCCAGGGCCAACAGGGAGAGCTGGCCCTGTGAGCCGTTTCATGCCCAATACTGCATTGGGTTCAGCTCATCCAACCCAAAAAGAAAGGCAAAGAAAAGTTAGAGAAACACGTGGTCAGAACTGCTGAAAACACAGAAAAGTAATCTGAGCAGCTGCGTCCCAAGTGATCAGAGTGTTGGTTTTAAAGGAAGATGTCCAAGATGCTAACTTTTGTATGGCAAAGCACATAAATGTCTACAGAATGTGTCCTGTAACCCTCTTCGCACAGATGAGGCAATGCTTCAGAAAAATGCCATCCTCTTTCAGGACGAAAGAGGAATTTAGATGAAGAGCTAAACAACTAAACCTCTTCATAAAGCCTTCAGCTCACAAGACTACTCACTGAGAAAGCCAGCAGCAGACATTCGTTCAAGCACACATTATGTCCATTAAGAACTCTGCTGATGAGAAAGAGAAGGACTTTGGGTTTTTTTGGTGTTTTGTTTTTTTAATATCAACCATGCCTATCAGTTTTGGCTGCCTTTCTCTGCAGGAAGAGCCATCCTCTGGGTCCCAGTTGTACAAGAGCAGTGAGAGGGTAACCCTGCTTGTGGGTTCTGTGGACATTGTAACCGCAGAAAACAGAGATGGGCTGACCATCAAGTGCTTATTGACAGATTGTTTATGCCAAAAATTAGTGAATAGTCAACGAAACTGAAATTATCCATATATATATATATGTTTATGATGTTAATGACTTTTCAGTTTACACTCAAGGTGATTTTTTCAAGAGCGAAAGCTCTTTGCTATTGGATCTGTATGATGATCTTATGATCATCACCATAAGGCAGGATTATAAAAAGAAATTACATGAGAACAAGAAAGTCCCAAGTATAAGTCATAAGCCAACAGGTGACTAAGGGTGTCTACACTGTGTCTGTCGCTGTGACTCAGTTGCAATCAATACCTGGGCTGGCTCAACTCACACACAACTACAGTGCGGGTAGGAAAGGAGTTAAGAGTCAGTGTCCTCCCAGGTCTTCTGTCCCTGAATTTAGGTAATCCTAAAGGCTGGAGCAGGTTGTCCATGAGATGTCAGAGTAACAGTCCACACAGTGCAATGTAATCAGGCCATGAACTAACACGAGCAAACTGCACCATGTGGTAATGAAGCTGAACTTTTGCATAACACTTGCCCTGGGGAGCACCGACTGACAGGGACAGGAGGCTGAGGAACACCCTTACCTTAGTGTCACTTGCAGCCGACACCAGTTTTCTACTGTAAGGTGTGAGGGAAAAGCAAGAACTTTACTGCTCCCTTCACTGAAACAGCAGAACGGAGCAGGGATCTTTGCCAAAGCACAGGGATGGAAGTGGAGGCTGGAGGATGGGAAGCAGGGAGCCACACAGGGAAGTACTCGGCCCTGAAGGGCTGGAGAGGAAAAATAGATGCAAGAAAGACTGTTAAAAATAGCATCCCATTTTGTGCCAGATTTTGAGGGTGAGATTGACATCTTTCAGGCTTTCTGACAACCCACTGGGAGTCAGAACTACTAATTCTCTGAAAGCCAACAGGATGCAGCAGCAGTGGGCTGGTAAAGTGCTTGAACTGGGAAGAAAATGAAGACAAATGAAACAGAAAGTCAGGCATTTGGAAGATAGCTGAATTTTACCCCATTTTATCTGAAGTCAAATTTGGAGGGGGCAGCTAAATTTACTGCTTTTATGAACGGTACCATATGCACTGTTTTTAAAGTAATATTAAAACAAGAATGACGAAATAAACACTATATTTGTCCACAGCTCTAAATAAAGCTTGTGATTGCTGTTAGAAGTGAAAGCTCACTGCTGGGAACAGTGTGCTCCTGCAACCAGAGACTGGGACTGTCGGGACTCCTGGGTTTTGAGCCAGTAGCCTGCAACAAAATTCTAAGGGACACTGGGCTAGTCACTTCAGCTCATCATTTTCTGTTCACTCCTTTTAATCTTATGGATAATGGTGTTTCCCTCTTTGTAAAACACTTAGCAAGATACTTATGAAACTTAAAAAGGGAAACTGTTAAAATCAAAAAAAAAAAAAAAACAGCAGCAAGTAATGTTTTAAAACATTGCAAGAGAAAGCTAGGAAGAAAAGAATAACAAGCTGAACACAAATTAATGTGTACTTTCATGTTCCTCTACTGTGGTCTTCTGTTAAAGCCCAGAGATATGTCCAGAAGACATGTTTCATTTTGAAGTGTTTTTTTTTTTCCAAAATTTCAGACAGTATATAGATGAGATAGAGAAAGGATATTTAAATAAGCAGATGTCATTGTCTGTGTTTATAAAGAAACTAATAGTGTGATTTTTTTTTTAAGATAAACTTTTTTTTTAATAAATATCCAGGAAAATATTTGCAGGTTGTTCTGACTCAAGTTGAAAGATCTTATTTTTCCATACCTCTTTTTTTTTTTTTTTTTTTTTACACTGAGGAAAAAATCCTCCCATGGAGCCACATGAAATTATGAATGTAATCAGGAATGTGTGTGTGGTAACTTACTGCCTTTTAGCACTTACACTCACAACAAAAGAATTCAATGTTATCAGAGTCTGTTTGAACTATAAAGCAATAAACAAACAGGTGATTGTTTTCTCATGAGCAAACAAAGGGAAGGTATGATACCTAGGCAAGTTCTTACCTATGTGAAAAGGAAGAACAGAGCAGAGAACAAAGTCTGCAGAACCCTCATTTTTTTGCCTTGGGTTCGATGTCTCAGCGTATAACCTCATTTGCTGCACACAGCCATTGCATCCAGTTTTGCAGAGTCCACAACGGGCCGCCTTACAAATTATTCAGTAACAACAGCAGCCATTTTCTGTTGGTGATACATGTTTCAGAAAAGATGATTGCTTGTGGCTTGATTTATTTCTAATACATTCAAAAGTCTGTATTTTTGTACTTAACACTTAAAGCTCTGTTCTTAATTGAGTACAATTATCAAAAACATGAGTGTTAAAAGCTGCTAGAACAAGATATCAGTCTTCTAACCCTGAAAAGGTTTCTTCAAGTGCCTGAGCTGAAATAGGAGGAAAAATGGGTTTAAATTCAATTGCCAGAGTACAATTGCTTTCTTCAAACCTCAGGCATTCTTCTACTTGAAGCAAATGTTACGTGGAGGATTGCTTTATTCTTCTAGAAAGTCTTTTGCTTCCCCCCCTTCCCAAATTACCCTCTTTTTTTTCAGTTTTCAAATGGCATTTTAGTTTTAAAAGAAAGTCAAAATCAGGTTTTGAAAAATGGAACGTTTCATTTTGAAAGTGCCCAAAAGCCTTCACACTTTCAAAAGCAGTTTCCAGCCTGGCAAGAAGAGCAGAGGTGCCCACCAGGCAGGGAAGAGAGCACAGAGCCGGCTTACTTTCCACTTTCAGCATGAAAGTAACTTTCTGTAAACATTGGCAAAGTCGCTTCATTGTTTTCTTTTAAACTGCTCCTTAAAACACCCCTTTGCTGGAGGCCTTCAAAAAGAACAGAGTTGACAACAGCAAAGTTGCCCTATTACTTTGACCAGTATTGTTTGAGTATTGCCCTGCACTCCCCATCTGTCCTGTATGCACCTATTGTTTGAGACAAAGCATCTGTCGTCTTGTTCTGTACTTGCACAACATTTAGTACAATGGGCTCCTCATGCAGGGTGTAGTATATCCTAGATGAGATATAAGTAATAATGAAAGTTTTCATGTTCGTCTAGCAAGATGGCTATTAAATTGGACCAGTGCGGCAGGCTAGGTTTCCCACTGCCCCTGGAAGCCTGCTGGTCAGATTTCTGATGGGCGTTTTGCTTCCCTGGGGGGACTGTAAAAGGCCCTGCACTAGATTAGTTTGTGAAACAAGATGCTATTTAACTGTGCCCTAACTGACACTATCTGAAACAAATCATTTTACTTGAAACTACCCCTTTAGGAAATGTTACAGTTACTCTCCTGTGGAGCTTTTTCAGGTGGCTTGGTGTCAAAGCTAGAAGAGCATGGAAAAGAGACAGCATAATACACAGTGATAATAAAATAAATAAAATGTTAAAAGGGCAGGTAGAAAGTAAGTGGGGAAAGATATAAGGCCTGCATAAACCAATCAAGCTGAAAAAAGGTTTCTGACAACACAAAAAGTTTAATTCAGCCTTCTTTTAACAAAGCCTCAAGGTAGTGATTCAGGATTTGCTTCTAATGTTAAATTTTAACTTACCTTGTCATGCTGTTTGTCATCAAAAGCATTACTAACCATAACGCGTTTCTTTATGCTCCCCTACACATTAAAAACTTGAGTAGAACCCCCCATTACTGTTTATTAAGTGATAAATATATTATTAACTTTTGTGAGCTCATAGGATAAAATCATGTATATAAAAGAAAAGTCAAGATACATCACACAGCAGCTAAGACAAAATTCAAAAGTAAAGGCAAGAGACCCATGTGTGATTCTGGAAGCTACAGATTTAAGAACCCTCAACCACTATATAGCCTTGTGAAGAAAGAAGTGCATTTACAACACCAAGTCTATAGGACTGTGTCCAAACGGATCCCTTCCCAACCTCTATGCCTTGACCTACTCATGCAACAGGACAGGGCACAGAAACTCTCAGGCTAACAAAGCCAGGTGTTGTTTGAACTACAGCTGTATTTGAACAGCACCTTCCCAGGTTTGAAATAATATTTTCCCCTCATTTGTTCCAGATGCCTCGGCATTTCACATGAAAAATTTCAGCCTGGATTACACACACACCTATAGTATAGTATTTCTGTGGGAAAGTCTACCCTAAGAAGAGCGTTATCCAGGAGCTTTCACCAACTCTGAGATGGATCAGTGCTTATTAAAAAAAAAAAAAAAAGATTTTTTACTCAGTTCAAAAGAAGTTACAAGTAAATTTATGTCTGGGCTAAGTTGCACAGGGTTGTTTATGAAACAGGGCAAGATACCGAGGTCTGGAGTCCTGAAACACTGCTGAATCAGGGTTCTACCAAACCACCAGTAAATATTTACACGGAAACAAGCACCCAGGCCTTGTCCCCCACCCCGGGAAGACTGTCTCTGCTGTGATTGATTTTCTCCCGAAGGCAGTTAAACACCCTCCTGGTGAGCTCTGCCCCGGGAATGTGATCCTTTGGAGGACACCTGCAGCCGGGCCATTCCCAGTGATTCATGAGCTGCTGGGGCTGGCATGTGCAAGTCACTCGCCTGCCTGCTTGCTATGTGTCACCTTTGCGATCGCTGGCACTTTGTACACCTGCACTGAAGATCTTTATCTGTTGGCAAACAAGTCTGCCGAGAGAGAATAAATTCCTGACTATGACCTCCAGGTGCTGTGATATCACTAGTCTATCCACCTAAAAACAAATCAGGATTTTTTTTAAACAACCTGCCCCTTATCTCTGCTGTTTTATTAGACCCTTGTCTGTCCACTGGAGGTACTGAACAGCAATCTTTCTTTCAGACCGTTGGAAAGACCAGGCCTCTTGTCTTCCCTTTATGCAGGGATGCCTCTTAAATGTAGGATAGGAGACTGAACATGAGTGTTTTACATCTTGTAATGCCAGGAGTTACTTAAACTAAATGGGATATGGACCCTAGAGCTTCTCTCATACCAGGTAAAGTCTCTGATTGCGGCATGAGCCATCTGCAGAGATCCCACCGTGCTGGCTCTCCCCCACGGGCACCAGCAGCCCCCCGCCTGCCGCCCCCAGCCCCTCACCCCGGACACTGTCCTCATCCCCTGGGACCCTAAGGCTACGCTCCAAATGCTATGTTATTTAAAGGAGATACTTAGCGACTTTAGAGGCCAGAGCTATCCTCAATAGTCCTCAGTTATTATGCTGATGGCTCTAGTGGTAATTGGGAATTGGTCCAAACAGTCAGTTACTTCCTGTTAAAAAAAAACAGGTTAAAAATCCATACAAGAGTTTAAAACTTCCCATCAACCTGTCATGGAGAACATATACTGCAAAAGAGTCAATTGATTTGGCATAAATTGCAATTTCTACTGGCTCGTTATTTGCTCAGAGGTGAAAGAGGACTTCTGCCATAAGCGAGTTTCTCCTTATTGTTTGTCAGCTTGCCAACTAAATAGCTGCCAGAACATTGCACATTTCTGGCCTGAAAATATTAATTTTCACATTATTGCCAGAATGGCCTATGACCCCCTAAAACCACAAGAGTCAACTATAAATTCATATAGGCTTCACTCAGTAGGAAGACACAGCTACGGAGTAATTCAGAAGACAGTAGGAAATGTGCAGGAGTGCAGTTCATATCAGCCCAGATCCCGAGAGAAGGTCTCCTCAGGTGCTCCTGAGACTTCAACCAAAAGAGAGAAGGATCCTCATCTTTATCAGTCTGACAACTGGCTTTAGCTACGTGCAAGAGGGGAATAGTCTTTGCTTGCTTAGGCTTGTAAAATGAAATATATCCATATATATTGATCCAGATATTAGTTCTTGATCTGTAAAAACACATCGAGTCTCACTCTTATGCCATGACAAAAAGTGCTATCCAAACACCTCCAGAGTCGAGTTATGCAAGTGTTGTTGAACTACTGTGATGGTTACATGTGCTTCATCCAGAATAAAGGGAGTAAAAGGCATTTTGTTCAGCCCATGCATTATATTTCTAACCTCATGTACATGATTTTTTTCTGTTCTTTCTCATTTCACACCACTACAGTAACAGCCATGTGCTAATAATTGCAGGCCTGATTTCTTTTGTCTGGGACTAGATGCTGTGAAACTTCCGTCTCCCATTACCTGTTAATAAATAGTTTCTCTGGTGGGGCTGGGAACAGCCACCAGTAAAAATGAATTGTGAAAGGACAGAGGCAATCAGCTGTTGGATTCCTCCGGGCGCCCGGCCCAGGCGAGTGATGTGCAGCCAGCTATCTCGTACCGGGCTCTGCTCAGCGCGGAGCCAGCGTGCGAGCCAGGCGCTCGGCGATATGGTCATGGCAACCCGGGTTGCTAAGCAGGCAGACAGCTGCGTTTCATACCAGCTGCGGCTTTTGTAGCCAGCGAGACTATTTCTAGATGCGAGTTAGAATAATTAAGCCACAGGATCAAAAGCACTTGCTCGGTAGCCTCCTCAGAGCCTGAGAGCGGAGCACATGGGTCTTTCGTCAGGTGTGTGCGGCTGCAGATAAATGCAACTGCCACAGATATTTAATAAACCACCTTTCTGTGTTTTTACATAAACAGGCAGCTGACTTGCTTGAAATCACTACATTTGCTATAAACAAATACTTTATCATCTACTACACTTAACTGTTTGAAGGGGGGTTTCAAAGACATCAGAGCTGAACCCTTCTTGATAGTGGTGTGACAAGTCAATGGCCATGAGCTGTGGCTCAAGAGGCTTTGGGGACCTTTCCGCAGGAGGCTACGCAGCAGGGGCAAAGTGCCCAGGGATGGGACAGGATGGGACGGGGGGGAGCCATGGTCCCAGCGACTGCCAGGGCTGATCCCATGTGGAGCAGAGGAGTGAGAGGCCTCGGCAGCCCCTTGCAGCCAGCGTTTCTCCAGCTGTGAAATGCAGGAGCAGAGCCGGAGGGTGGCCTGCCTGAGGGTACTGTTGCCCTCAGGGAGATGATAGGCCCCAATGGGAAAGAAATCAGTTGTACCAGCTAAGGGCAAAGTGCTGTGACAGAACAACATTCAAGAAGCAAGTTCTTCAAGGCTTTCCCTTCCCACCTACTCACATCTCTCTTGCTCACAAGCAGTCTGTTTTAATCAAATGTTAATTGGAATTTGATATTCAGAAGCTGGTGAAATGGTGCTGTTACCTGTACCACAACATAATTACAGCTGACCCTGCAGCAGGCAGGATGCAGAAGAGGCTGGACAGCAGCAGGGCAGCAGGATTGTTGCTGGATAAATGCATCTCCACAGCCCTCCAGAGATAGGAAGCAGCCAGCAGAGCAGCCACTGCTGTCTACCATGCAATGGCCCAACAACTTCCAGTAGCAAAACTCCAAAACAAACAAAAAACCCACCTAGTTACTTTACTACATAAATCAGAGACAATAAAGAAACAAATGTCCATTTAGAGCAGCTTAGTTCCACTTGGAAAATACTTAACAAGTGACTGGGACTTGAAGGAACACCTATTACATGCTTTAGTAATCCAAAAGCTGCTTTATAGCCTCTACTCTACCCCCCATCTGAACCGTAATGCAGCACTAAGCTGTATTGGCAGTGTTGCTATCAATCTACCTGTGATCTCAAGAGGGCCTTAGTACCGAACAAGAGATTTTTTCTTAATCCAAATAAGGTTCATGACCACATGAACATCAACATTTATCTCCTACAAGGGAAAAGGGGTGGATCTGTATACCTGTCACACCTCAGAGCATGCACTGGCAGATGAACTGAGAGGATGTGGTATCTATCTGCTAGGGTGCTTCTCCCAGTGTGTGCATGTGCGCCCATGCTGAGAGCAGCCACCACAAGCTGCAGGGCCTGGTGGGAGGGAGCCGAGCGGGAGGGGGCCAGTGGAGCGGGTGAAAGCAGAGACAAGCACGTCTCCCCCCGGTTAAGTAGGCTCCCAAGTGTTATTCCAGCAATGCGACCCTGTCTGGGTGCTGCAGCCATCCCCTGCCCTGTCCCCGTCTATGCTGTGCATCAAACACTGAACATAATTAAGTCGCTTCTTTATTGTCGATCAGATTTGCAAAGCAGCACACATATAAGCCAGTGTGGGCTGTAGTATTAGCGAGCTTAACCCAAGTCATACATTAACATGAAACCATTCTGTGTGATTCTGTGAAACAACATCCCAGATGGCCTTACAGCAATATTTGTGGAGTCCTCAAAACGCCGATGCTAACCGTCCTTAGGACCACTCTAAGCCAAGCATGAAGTCACACAGATACCTGAAGAATATGACAGTAAAGTGAACTGAAACAAGCATGTACAGCAGTCTGGGAATTAGAGGCAATTAGCTTCCTCGGAAGCATGCAAAACATGTGGGAGCTGTCCAGGCTCCTGCAAAGCCCGTCAGAAGATGGTTATGATTCATATAGGAGATCTGTTTAATATGCCACTTCCAGATCATTTGCATCATCTATTGCTTTTTATTTAGCTGGTAAACCCTTAAAGAGAGCAGGCCCTTCTCGTGTCTGCTAAGTCCCCATGGCATGGCAATGGCATCGCGAATCGGTAGGTGGCACAGTTGCCAAAAGAAGCAGGCTTTAACCCTGACATAGACCAAAAAGGAAGATGAATCTAGTGACTCACTACTCTGTTATTCACTTATCTCAAATTACCCTGTTTCACAAGTAGTTTGTCCTTGTTTAGGTCACAGATGGGAAAAAAAAAAAAAGTGATGCAATAGGAAGGGGAGAGCAGCACTGTGTGCAGGAACCTTGGGCAGAGGCCCTGCACTGCACATGCACCTCCTGCTGAAGCGTTTCACCTCTCCTCCTCCAGACCCGAGGGGCATCAGAGGGTGACACGTGGTGTGACTCAGCCTTGCAACGAGCTGCAGCCAAGGCTTCGTCCTCCCCAGAGGGTTATGTGAGCATAGTATATTCACATCTCCTGCAGGTGTTAACGACTTGTGCTCCATTGCTAGTGCAGAATCCATTAATAAGGACCTTAACCTTGCAACACTTAAGATTTCTTTGAGATTTCTGCTTCTGAGGCTTGTAGCTGACTTGCACTCCCCAGGCAGACCCTGCCTTTTGTCACATGTCCATTTGTCACAAAAATAGACAAGTATTTTTGTTGCAGAAAACAGGTTAGAGCTGCACCTGGGCACTCATCTGCGACTGCAGCTCATTGGAAAAAAGCACCGGCAGCAGGCATGGGGCATCTCCTTGGAGAACAAGCCCCAAAGAGTCCCTTCTCCACACCTTTTTGTTTTTCTACTCCCTAATTTATGTACTCATGGTGACACACATGAATTTAGGGTACTACATTTTATTGATTCGCAGCTCTTTACCAGCATTCACTAACATGGCGTTATTCTTGTATGAATGTCAGCCTCACCCCAATATTCCCAAATAACCAGTTTCTCCCAGCTTCTCTTTGAGGTGTCCAGCTCCTCCCTTCTCAGTCACACCACATCACTGCTGTGTTAACAGCTTGGCCTGACAGAGATCAAAACACATTTGAGCTCTATCAACTTTTCAATATTTCTTTCTCTCTTCCATAATTAGCAAAAACCCAAGGATGAGCTGTTTGAGGGTAAACTACCACTTTCCTCCCCCATGTGTTCTTCAACACGGAAAATTCACTGGGGCTTTGCTTACAAGCCCAAATTCATTCCCTTATTGCTAACGACAATCTTTAAGAGAGAGGCAACAATGGGAACTGCATTTTCACTGCAGAGCTCTATTCTCTGCTCTTACATTTCCCGTTTTAAGCTTAGTGTATTGAACCATCCTCGTCTGAGGATTGTCCTTCTAGGTTTGTAACAAAAGCAAGACTCCCATCATGCTATTTCTGTTGAATAAGGCCATTCGTTCTTTGTATAGGACTTCATCTGCAAAAGGAAAAAAAAGAAAGAAACTGAGAAATTGTAAACAGCCAAAACAAGAAGAGACTCAACAACATCACGTTATTGGTTTGGGCTGTTTAGGAGGCCCACGTGATTTTGTGCCTCCTTCATTACTGCCCTCCCTCACTGCCGGTTTCTGAGCCACACATCTGGCCGCAGCAGCGGAGGGCCATGGCCGGGCGTGCTCCCCCGGCCTGGGTGCTGCAGTGGAGAGCAGCAGCACTGGTGGTTGCAGTGAAGTGCTGGTCCTAGTGAGAGGCATCCGCGGGACATGCAAGGCTGGAGCTGATGGAGGCACTTTTCCAGCCAGCAAAGCGCGCGCATGCACAGCTGCCGCTCACCAGTGGCCTTTGGGCATTTGGACACATCTATTACTAAATCTGATCAAATGCCATTTTTTTAAGGCTCCCCCAGTATAACACCTCTCACCTTCACCGTAAAATATAACGAGAAAGTATGCAATTACGGTGCTGCAGAATGGCTCCCTTGAGCTTATTTCATTCAGCACAACGCGGGCAGTAAAGCGCCCGCAGTAAGGCCAGGCCAGGTGATCCATGTCCTGGGCACACAGCACTGCTCCTGCAGCGCGGTCCCTTAGCTGTCCCCAGAGACCCAGGAGGGCTTTCGCAAGCGGCCGGGAAAAGCAGTCCCAGTGCCGTTAACACATGCTGCTTCCATCGGCTCGCTGAAGTAGGTCAGCATGAAGGGCGTCACAGCACCAGGTATTTCTGCCCCTGAAATCTGCCTGCTTCTCCCCCTCGGATTTGTCTCCTCTGCCTCGTTTTGTGCCGCTCCGTCTCGCTTCTCCCTCCCCGGGCGATGCTGCACAGCCGAGTGCCAGATCAAAGGAGCAACGGGAATAACCTGGCTCCGTGAGCTTGCTCAGCACTTCCAAACCCTTTGCTGCTTCAGTGCAAAACAACTTTTTAGCATAAGGAGCTCAGTCAAGGGCTCTTAAGGACACAACCACATGTGATCAAGCCAGAGTGCTTGTCTTTAACAAAGATAGTCATTGGGGATAGCAACAGGGCTTGCATTACAGCTCGTGCACGTGTTTCTTATGTTGTTACCCATATTTCGTATTTTCCGTGCTTTCTCTACAAATTCACTTATAATATGTCGATCTTTTTGTGATTGAAAGTTTATGCAGTGACAGCCCGAATTCCTAGTTTCCAAGCAAGACAACTGAAACCCAGTGGCCCCCGGGCTGCCCTGAGCAGTGGGAACCTGAGGGCAGCACACGGGCATGGCCCTCCGCACCCATCGGTCGATAAAATTTGTGGTACAGCTTTGGGCCATGGAGCACCCTTAGCCTGGGAATGGAGGTGCTTTTGGGATCCTCCAAGCCCCACGCCAGGCCCCAGACCATGCTGGTTTGCTGCCTTGCAGCTAACAGTACTGACCCTCCAGAGCTCACTCACCTGACAGATGCACCTCTGATTGCCTTTAATGCATGGAGTCAATGATAGTGGTAGGCTAATAAATGTCCTTTTAAAGTCAAGGGCACTCGTGTGCAGCTTGGTAAGATACTGGGGGTCTTTAAAACCATCCTGTGATCAGGCTGCAGCGGCTGTGCTCCCTCATTTGTTCGATTTCTCAGTCTTGTTTCTTTCATCATTTCAAAACCTGATTTTTCCTCCCCTAAGTTATATTTCTCTTTCTGTGTTCCTCATATCCTGAAAGCCGAAGCTGTGAGCATACATCAGGCAGTTCTTGGGGCGCATGGGCAAAACACGCGCATCGGTCCCAGTTGCCCATTAAACAGCTCCACTTTGAGCCGACAGAGTAACACACGCTCGTTACATCATGGTTTCAGGGCTAACTGCCAACACCTTTTTATTAGATTGCATTTTAAATTTGTAAAAATCATTTTTCATGGTCAGACTGCCTCGAGAAAGCCAGAAAAAATAGTGAAATACTGTTGACAAGGCTTTCCAGCCAGAGCAAAAGTCAAAGCTGGGACATAATTATGTGGGAAATCGTTCAGGCGGTAGCAGTTCGGTGATGCAATGGAGACTCGTGCAAGCCTGGAAAATACACCTGGACACGCTGCAGCGGGCTGCGACCCGGGCCGATGCATGCCTCAAGTACCCTGGCTTCACTGCGCTGTGACTACTATGCCGGTAGTAGCAATACTCTGAAGTCACAATTGAAGAAAAGCATGGACAAGACATTATACAATAACATGTAGGTCAAATTCCTAGAGAAACACACAACTAGCTCTGAGAAGATTTATTTTTTAAATGACGACTTAGCTCCTATAGAAGAAGCAGCACCATGAATGAATTTCTTAAGCTCTAGGACTCTTCATTGCAGGTTCATACTACATATCTGAGTCAAAGCGAATTTGCAGAACAAATCCTCAAATTACTTCACATGCTGAATTTGGCCTTGTCGCTTTGTATCTCCCCGCTGCTGAGCACCTTCTCATTCTGGGTCTCAAAAAGCCTCAGCAGCCAAGGCCTCTTTTTCCAATCTGATGTTATTTTCTTGAATCAATGATTCACAGTTTTATTACAAATGAAATCAATTTAACCTATGTTTAATGTTTTCCACACTTAGCATGAACCAAATACTCTTTAAAAATGATGCTAATAACAAGAGCCTTTTTTTATGTTCTAGAAACCCCAAAGGGAAAACTCCCTCAGCAGTACCTTGGAAGGGGCAGGAGAGCTCTGCCCAGAGTATTAAAGACTGTTTTTTTCTCCTTAGAGATACTGTCGTGTTTTTCCTTTAACATGGCAACAGCTCTGACCCAAGAAATGTTCTGAGACTGTCTTGAAGACAGATTTTAATTGCTTATTAGCAGTAAATACTGGCAGCTGGCGAGTGCTTGTTTAAAGTATTCTCATGAAACCAGACAGGCTGTGAACCGAGGGCTGTTTGCAGTGCAAGTGCTCAAAGAATAGGACCTTAGTTATACACAAACCTTATTTTATCCTCTGTAATTTCTTTCAAATCAGTTGAACTGTTTGACGTAAATGACATTATACTTGTGCCAAAAATCCCTTCAGGACTGATCCTGACAAAGTATGTAACAAAACAAGGGGAAATCCACGGAGGTCCTCTGGTCTGCCCTTTTAGTGCTACTGAAACCAGCTCTTTGAAACTCCCTTAGAAGGAAGTTTGACCTCCTCATTAGCGACCTGGATGAAGGGACAGGGTGCACCCTCAGCAGGTTTGCGGGTGGTACAAAACTGGGAGGAGTGGCGGATACACCAGAGGGCTGTGCTGACATTCAGAGAGACCTGGACAGGCTGGAGAGGTGGGCAGAGAGGAACCTCATGAAGTTCAACAAAAGGAAATGCCAAGTCCTGCAACTGGGGAGGAATGACCCCATGCACCAGGGGACAGGTTGTAGACTGACCTGCTGGAAAGCAGCTCTGCAGAGAAGGACCTGGGAGTCCTGGTGGACAAGTTCACCGTAAGCCAGCAATATGCCCTTGTGGCTAAGAAGGCCAACAGTATCCTGGGGTGCATGAGGAGGAGCATTGCCAGCAGGTTGAGGGAAGTCATCCTCCCCCTCTACTCAGCCCTGGTGAGGCCACATCCGGAGTGCTGTGTCCAGTGCTGGGCTGTCCGGGACAAGAGAGACATGGAGCTACTGGAGCAAGTCCAGCAAAGGGTCACAAAGGTGATTAATGGACTGGAGCATCTGTTTTATGAAGAGAGACTGAGAGAGCTGGGCCTGTTCAGCCTGGAGAAGAGAAGGTGCAGGGGGATCTGATCAACATGTATAAATACCTGATGGGGGGAGTAGAGAGGCCGGGGCCAGACTCTTCTCAGTGGTGCCCAGCAATAGGACAAGAGGCAGCAGACACAAACTGAAACACAGGAAGGTCCGTCTGAACATAAGGAAAAACTTCTTTACTGTGAGGGTGTCTGAGCACTGGAGCAAGTTGCCCAGAGAGGTTGTGGAGTCTCCTTCCTTGGAGATATTCAAAAGCTGCCTGGACAAAATCCTTAGAAATGTGCTCTAGGTGGCCCTGCTGGAGGAGGAGGGCTGGACTGGATGATCTCTAAAGGTCCCTTCCAAACTTGACCATTCTGTGAAACTGAGGAAAAAGGCAAAGGCTCTTTGCCCTCTGTCAATACCACCCCCTCCCCCTCGCCAAACTTCTTTTTAATAAGGGCCCAGTCTTCTGCCAGGTGATAAAAATCTCCTGTCGGGGGTTTGTCACTGGGTTATTAACAACCTACCTTCCCCACCTGGGCAGAGACCAAGGAATTAAGATGGGAATATGTTCAAAAAGATCACTACAGCCCCCAGAGCCAGACAGGAATCTCAATTTCCTACTTGTATTATGAATTTTTTGACACGTGAAAAAAATTCAGGTTTATGAAGAAGAGACTATTGAGTCAGGCTGACCATTAGAAACCAAGTTGTTATATTACTGGTTTATAGCATTAATGTTTGTTAATATTTTACTTCAGTTTACCTGATTTCTTAAGTTAATGAAATCTGTATATGGGGCTATTTGCATCAATGACAAGGCCTGTTTTTTAGCAGACTAGGCAATAGCAAAGCCAACACAATTACACTGGCAGATTTTCTTCTTATATGCAATTACAAAATTAGACTAAAATCTGCCAGAAGCTGTTATCTAAAGATGTAAAACTTCTATAAATACAATTTCTCCAATAGCAGTGCTGCTGAGCCACTGTAACACAGTGCAGACAGCATAACCGTACACTATCTGCCCCCTTCTGTACTCATGATGGCTTAACTGCCACTTCCATTGTAAATCCTATTTGTCAAGGATTTATAAATTGGCTGCATTCGCTTGCCTCTCTCTGAAAGCTGGCACATGGCACTCTCCCCTGGTGTTTTTACGACATTCCACTTTATTAGTTATTTGTTCTTTTGTTTTTTTTCTTCCAACCTCAGAAGCTTCACAGATGAAGCCTGACTTAAAACCCAGAACAGGCGAAACCTAAGTGGAGGCTAAACCATAACGCAGACATTTAAAAGAGAAGGAGGTAAGGGTAAACCTAACATATTATAATCCATGCATATTTTCAGATAGGGTCTGTCTCTTCCCTGGAGCAGAGGCAGGCAGCCAGGAGCCAGTGCCCTGCGCCCGCGGGACCAACGCAAGCACAGGAGCCCAGGCAGGGCCAGGAGGCGCTGAGCGCCGAAGCGCCCCGAAAACGCTGCCCTGCGCCCAGCAGGAGCACATTGGGTGGCTGCAGGGACCCCCCGCCGCCCGCCGGGCAGTCACTGCTGCCTTGGGGCAAAACCCAGGGAGGTGTGAGGCTAGCGAGCACCCCTGCCTGGGGGCCGCTGGGGAAGAGCCGCCCTGCTGTGGGCCGGGCCGTGACCGGCTGTGCCGTGACCACCATGGGCCATGTCGTGAGTACCGCAGGCTGTGCCGTGACCACCATGGGCCGTGCTGTGATGGTTGCGGGCTGTGCTGTGACCGCCATGGGCCGTGCTGTGATGGTTGCGGGCTGTGCCGTGACCACCATGGGCTGTGTCGTGAGCACCACAGGCTGTGCCGTGACCACCATGGGCCGTGCTGTGATGGTTGCGGGCTGTGCTGTGACCACCATGGGTCGTGCTGTGATGGTTGCGGGCTGTGCTGTGACCACCATGGGCCATGTTGTGAACACCACAGGCAGCCCAGCAACACGCGCATGGGAGTGCTGCAGGCGCGACTCCCAGCCCTGCACCGCACTGGTCCTTGGCTGGGTCAGCGGATGCTGGGCTGAACAGCTGATCAGGTGCGTGAGCACATCACACTGGTGTTGCCATAGCCTTTTCTTTTCTTCTCTTTTTTTTGGGGGGGGGTGGTAGCTGACCTTGTTGATGAGCACTCCCCAGCACTTGACCACCAGATCCCCAGCAGCTCCCACCATCTCCCCCAGCAGCTCCCCAGCAGCACTCTCAGCCCACCGCGAGGGCCAGCGGCCACGGGGGGCTCTGGCAGGAGCTGGCCAACAAGCCTGTGCCCAGAGGGGAGCGAAGCCACGTTTGCTTCGGCCAGCAGACACAGTCTGGTGCGAGCCGATACACTGGGCTCCCCTGCTCCTCCTGGGAATGCCCTGATGCCGGGGCTGTGCCAGGTGTCTCTGACATGGCAGGTGGGAAGGGGCATCTCCAGCAGGCCCCTCCTGCGCGTCCCGGAGCCCACCTCCTGTCTCCCTTACCCTCGCTCCTCCAGGCCACAGCTGGGTCTCGCAGGAGCAATGGCAGCACAGGTTTACCTGCGCGCTCCTGAGCAAAGCAATGGCTCTACCAGCATGCTTAAAGTCAAGGCAATGTGCTGGGCCTCTGCTATATTTACCTTAATAGATGAAATAATGGTGAAATTAAACTTAGCCAGTTAGCGTGATGGACCTGGCACTAAGCATGCTGTAAAACATGGTGCAAAGCATTGTGTGAACATGTCTTAACTGCCAGTTAAATAATGATTAATCATCCTAGTTGCTCACGTACTCACCAGCAGATTATCCCATCCGGGTGTTGCCTTGGCCATGCTCACCCTTCCTGGCTGCCGCTCTGCATCTGCCCGGCGCCGCTGCACGGGGTCAAGCAGCGCCGCAGCCGCTAACCCTAACGGACTAAGGAAAGGCTTTCCCAGCACGGGGGAGATGCCACTTCGAAGCCACTCAAAAGCAGGGCATGTCTGTGCTGACACTGGCAATAGCACTGGCCATGCCACAGTTCTTGGTCATGCTCAAGAGCTGCATAAAACTATGGTTATTAGGCAGATGCTGGTTACGTATCGCAAAGGAGAGAGAGAGAATTGCTAGTTTATTATGGCTTTAAACAAGCAAGCACTTGTATAATGTATGTATACTTGTATAATGGGAAAGCTTAAAGAGCCTCCTGCTGATGTCCTCTCCCCACTGCAACCACCTAGTAGAGCCAAACCTGGATCATTTTCCATGGGCTGAATGCGCCAGCGAAGCTGTGCCATCTCCTGGCTAATTCGGTGGTCTGGAGCATGTGATGTCTTTTGCTGCCACCTTGGCGGCTGCATGTGGTGGCTGGTGACGCTGTCCTCAACTCTCTGCTGGCCACGCAGCCGAGCAAGGCAGTGCTGGTGAGGTGAAGACAGCGCGACTGCAGAGGCCTGGCGGGTTTCAAATGCAATAACTAAGATTTAAACTAAGCCATGCTTGTGCATATGAACACTTTACACAGCAGGATGTAACTGAAGGGGTTGGAAAGAAACTTTCCTTGCTGACAGAAAGGTTTTGTGGTTTCCCACCACTGGGGAGGGGGGACTTTGCCTCTTCATTGACCCATCTTAGCTAAAGCCGAGGAGCCAGTTACACTCCACATCTGGCTGGTGAAGCCCCATAGCTTTTCCCACCTTCAAAACTGCCTCTGGATATCTACTCTTAGCTCCTCTTTGTAAAAAAATAGCTATAAAAGGTCTTGTCTTCAGGATAAAAGTCTTTATTTTGTGAGATTAAGGGCCTTGTCTTTAATATTTGGACAGTGTAAGATTTCTGAGGTCAGATGTCTGTCAGCCAAAGGCTTGGCCTGACAGAAGTTACAGCACACCGCGCTGTAATGCAGATATCTAACGGCACTCAGCTGGGAGGTTTCCTGGGTTCCCGGGGAAGGCTGATGCTGCCCTGCTTTTTAGCACAGGAAACTCTTGACCAATGTGAGAAAGCCCAAAGAGGAGGTGCTGTGGGATCTCCCGGGCCGGAGGGGATATCTGGCTATTCATAGCAACAACAAACCTGGACTCCTTGAAGGTCGGGGCTCCCAGCGTAACGTAACGGAGGCAGCCGGCTGGTGGTGCATTTGTTTCTGCAAGTCTGCGCTGCCCAAGGGACGGGAAGCGAAAACTAATGATGCCAGAGCAGGGCTCCTCTACTGACTCCTGTGCGTCCGCAGAGCCCAGCATGTGTCCATGTGTCAGCTGCTGTACTAAGGTAATAAAGAAAAAGATAGGCTCTAGGTTATTCCTTCCCCACATTTGTTTTTCCACGAAAGCATTAAGGATCCACTGGTCTGGCCCAGCTTTAGGAGGAGCCTTTGTCGGCATCTTTGTTCGACACACGCTGACTCCGAAGCAGAGGCTCATGCTGCACGTTTCAGGGGCTGGCAGTGGGGAAGGTGGTGATGGAGGGCAACAGCGGGACCTCTGCAACCATCTGTGGACAGAACTGCCATCGTGCAGCCGAAATGTGGGGGCGAGTGCAGCCTCGCGAAGGCAAAACAAGAGCGGCGGCAAGGAGCAGAGCTCGCCAAGACATGCACCTACACCAACAGCCGAGTCTTGGAAACAAAACAGATTTTCCAAGCTGAAATGCAAGGTTAGAAATATCAAATTCCTTCACTTTCACCAATCAAACAGGAAAAAAGGTAACATACTCTAATGCTGATTCTCCATCTGATTTTAGCTTCAACCAGGAGCCTGTCCTTGGGTTTGTGCGTAGGGCGCCGGAGCCTCAGCTTACAGCCTAGTGAGTCAGAGCCGCAAATGCTGTGTTTGTAGCTCCCACGGTGTCTTTCCTGGGCCAGCTCCCGATCCCCTGGCAGCGAGGGGAGCTCCTGCGGGAACATGTGAGATGCACGGGCCTTACCCAAGCTGCCCGCGGCTGCTCATGGTGGCACCACGCTTCAACAAAGCCACGAGTGTCACTGTGAAATGTGTCACTTAACCACTCTCCCGTGAAAGGGCCCCAGTTCACCCCTCCTTGGTGTTGCTTTCGGTTAATCACCTCTCCTACAAGAAGCCTAAAATGAAGCAGGGAAATTGTAGCAAGGAGGAGTGAGGAAAAGCAAGAGCTTTGTGAGGAACAGGAGATACCCATTTGAGGGGAGGCAGGAACACGGCGGGGGTGTGGAAAGCAAAAGGGAGCCCCTTCTTTAAAAAACACAAAACACAGCCCTGTTCTTTAAGTGAAAAGCTCTTGCAAATGGCCTCTAATGATCAGCTATTTTTCCGGACATTAGAGTATCCAGCTAAACTAATGCAGGATTGCAAACCCATTCCACTCCCCCAATAGTGAGAATATATCTTTGTCATCATTACAAAACGCAGTAATTCTGGAGGAAGCGTGAAAGCTGCCTCTTCTCCTTGCTTGTAGGCCAGAAGAGAGTTCAAAGATCTGTGTTTTTGTTGGGTCAAGGACAGACTTCGAGCCTTTAGCCGTTTGCTAGCCTTTATTGCTAGCAAACAGCCACAAAACCTGCTGTTCTTCAGATCTTCTTGAGGTACCACCCAAGGGTTTTAGAAGTAACTGGACATGCTGCAGTTCACTTGGCTAAAGGGCAGGCTGGGAGAATTTGCACGTTCAGCCACATCTGCAGGGAAACACAGCAGGAAGCATATCGGCATCGATTGGAGGTGGGTTTAGCAGTGACCCCAGTCTGGCCTGCAGTGCAGGAGTCAGTGGGATCTAAGCGGGATCCTGCTGGGCTTTGCTCGTCCCTGGGAGGCTGAGTGGCGTTTTCTGCTGTGCGAAGGTAAGAGGGGACTTCCTCTGCATCAGGGAATTTACTGGAAGAGTGATGAAGTGGCAGTAGCTGCCTACCTGCAGTGAAAAGTGCTGTTTTCAGAAGCATACAAATAACTTAAGAATACTATGGAGTTTGCATGGGACCTGTGCTTTGGAAACCACAGATAGAACAGGATAAATGGTCCCTGGTCAGCATTTGTTTAGCTAACACGACTTTTGTACCAGTTTCAAAAGTTGTATTTAAGAACATCCGATCATGTGTATATTAGTTTTATGCATACATCTGATGCTGTATATATTAGTTGCAAAGAAATTGGCTAGGGAGCCTAGTCCTTCTGAATGCATCCCCTGTAAATCTGTCAGGTCTTCTCCCATGGCAATTAACAGTGGTACTCCACCTTTAGTTTAAATAAGTTTCCTTTCACACATAATGGTGCATATATAAATTATATAATTATATAGTATATTTGCATATAATAGGGATGAAGTGAAGTAGCACAATCTCTAATTCTGAAGAATTTAAGCTCTTGGAGACTAGCAGCAGGATAAAGGACATAGAGGACTCTGCAAAGGGTTCTCAGCTCACCCTCTCAACTGCAAGAAAATTTTATTCTAAAAAAAGACCTGAAAAGCCTACCAGTACGGACCAAGGGTGACCAAGGGTGACCCCAGAAACTGTGATGGTGAGAAGTATGCCTAGCTTGTGATTTCATGCTTTATGCCTTTGTAAAAAAAACCAAAAACAGTCCACAAAGTAAGTTTCATGAACTCCTGCCCAGTGCTTAACTTACGAGGTTTCACTTGTAAACAACAGTCTGATAAAACAACAGCACTGCAAGTCCGTCAGCACAGAAAACCATCCGTGGTGACAGATGTACAGGGCTTCATCCAAACACACGCCCAGCTCCCCGAGCAGGGACGCGCAGCTCAGGGCCCCGCGCGCCCTGTCCAGGGCGGCCGCACCGGCGAGTTCCTGCAGCGCCACGAGCCGCTGCTGCCCCCGCAGCAACAGCCGGACACGCAGGCTGAATGCTACAGGCGTTGCGCACCGCCACCGCCAGCCTGCTCCGCTTCAGAAATGCCCAGGAGTCACTTAATGCCCATAAATTGACTTCTGCCAATATCATGAATCATTAAAAACCTCATTTGCAGCCCCAAAAGCAAAACTGTTCTCAAAATTAAGGATAGCTCCCCGAATACATCCTTAAATGAGATAAAAGCAGCAGGGCACTGGATGATGGATGATTCCCTTTTAACACCATCAGGAGCGACTGTAGCTTAGGAGAGGGTTTTTGATCCTACCTCCAGTTTTCACACGTGGCAGAAATAATAAGCATCGCACAATGCAGACAGACTTCACGGAGTTTTCCTGGCTCACAGCACTTCTTTCCGTGTGCTATTTAAAATAACATTAGTGTATTTTCAGATTGCTTGGATTTCACGTTAGCACAATAAAACTGATTCCGGGATTGTAACATGACAGTTTGAGGGTTGCTCGTCATGAGGTGCAGGGAGGGAACGGCGAGGCGCAGGGAGGGAATGGAGACGTGCAGGGAGGGAATGGAGAGGAGCAGGGAGGGAAAGGTGAGGAGCAGCGAGGGAACGGCGAGGCGCAGGGAGGGAATGGAGACGTGCAGGGAGGGAATGGAGAGGAGCAGGGAGGGAAAGGTGAGGAGCAGCGAGGGAACGGCAAGGCGCAGCGAGGGAATGGCGAGGGGCAGCGAGGGAACGGCGAGGCGCAGGGAGGGAACGGCGAGGCGCAGGGAGGGAACGGCGAGGGGCAGCGAGGGAACGGCGAGGCGCAGCGAGGGAACGGCGAGGGGCAGCGAGGGAACGGCGAGGGGCAGCGAGGGAACGGCGAGGCGCAGGGAGGGAACGGCGAGGGGCAGCGAGGGAACGGCGAGGGGCAGCGAGGGAACGGCGAGGCGCAGGGAGGGAACGGCGAGGGGCAGCGAGGGAACGGCGAGGGGCAGCGAGGGAACGGCGAGGCGCAGCGAGGGAACGGCGAGGGGCAGCGAGGGAACGGCGAGGCGCAGGGAGGGAACGGCGAGGGGCAGCGAGGGAATGGCGAGGGGCAGCGAGGGAATGGCGAGGCGCAGGGAGGGAACGGCGAGGGGCAGCGAGGGAACGGCGAGGGGCAGCGAGGGAACGGCGAGGCGCAGGGAGGGAATGGCGAGGCGCAGGGAGGGAACGGCGAGGCGCAGCGAGGGAACGGCGAGGCGCAGCGAGGGAACGGCGAGGGGCAGCGAGGGAACGGCGAGGCGCAGCGAGGGAACGGCGAGGGGCAGCGAGGGAACGGCGAGGCGCAGCGAGGGAACGGCGAGGCGCAGGGAGGGAACGGCGAGGCGCAGCGAGGGAACGGCGAGGGGCGGCGAGGCGCAGGGAGGGAACGGCGAGGCGCAGCGAGGGAATGGCGAGGGGCAGGGAGGGAACGGCGAGGCGCAGCGAGGGAACGGCGAGGGGCAGGGAGGGAACGGCGAGGGGCAGCGAGGGAACGGCGAGGCGCAGGGAGGGAACGGCGAGGCGCAGCGAGGGAACGGCGAGGCGCAGCGAGGGAACGGCGAGGGGCAGCGAGGGAACGGCGAGGCGCAGGGAGGGAACGGCGAGGCGCAGCGAGGGAACGGCGAGGGGCAGCGAGGGAACGGCGAGGCGCAGGGAGGGAACGGCGAGGGGCAGCGAGGGAACGGCGAGGCGCAGCGAGGGAACGGCGAGGGGCAGCGAGGGAACGGCGAGGGGCAGCGAGGGAACGGCGAGGCGCAGGGAGGGAACGGCGAGGGGCAGCGAGGGAACGGCGAAGCGCAGCGAGGGAACGGCGAGGGGCAGCGAGGGAACGGCGAGGCACAGAGAGGGAACGGCGAGGGGCAGCGAGGGAACGGCGAGGCGCAGGGAGGGAACGGCGAGGGGCAGCGAGGGAACGGCGAAGCGCAGCGAGGGAACGGCGAGGGGCAGCGAGGGAACGGCGAGGGGCAGCGAGGGAACGGCGAGGCGCAGGGAGGGAACGGCGAGGGGCAGCGAGGGAACGGCGAAGCGCAGCGAGGGAACGGCGAGGGGCAGCGAGGGAACGGCGAGGGGCAGCGAGGGAACGGCGAAGCGCAGGGAGGGAACGGCGAGGGGCAGCGAGGGAACGGCGAGGGGCAGGGAGGGAACGGCGAGGCGCAGGGAGGGAACGGCGAGGCGCAGCGAGGGAACGGCGAGGCGCAGGGAGGGAACGGCGAGGGGCAGCGAGGGAACGGCGAGGCGCAGGGAGGGAACGGCGAGGCGCAGCGAGGGAACGGCGAGGGGCAGCGAGGGAACGGCGAGGCGCAGCGAGGGAACGGCGAGGCGCAGCGAGGGAACGGCGAGGCGCAGCGAGGGAACGGCGAGGCGCAGGGAGGGAACGGCGAGGGGCAGCGAGGGAACGGCGAGGCGCAGGGAGGGAACGGCGAGGGGCAGCGAGGGAACGGCGAAGCGCAGCGAGGGAACGGCGAGGGGCAGCGAGGGAACGGCGAGGGGCAGCGAGGGAACGGCGAGGCGCAGGGAGGGAACGGCGAGGGGCAGCGAGGGAACGGCGAAGCGCAGCGAGGGAACGGCGAGGGGCAGCGAGGGAACGGCGAGGGGCAGCGAGGGAACGGCGAAGCGCAGGGAGGGAACGGCGAGGGGCAGCGAGGGAACGGCGAGGGGCAGGGAGGGAACGGCGAGGCGCAGGGAGGGAACGGCGAGGCGCAGCGAGGGAACGGCGAGGCGCAGGGAGGGAACGGCGAGGGGCAGCGAGGGAACGGCGAGGCGCAGGGAGGGAACGGCGAGGCGCAGCGAGGGAACGGCGAGGGGCAGCGAGGGAACGGCGAGGCGCAGCGAGGGAACGGCGAGGTGCAGGGAGGGAACGGCGAGGCGCAGGGAGGGAACAGCGAGGGGCAGCGAGGGAACGGCGAGGGGCAGCGAGGGAACGGCGAGGCGCAGGGAGGGAACGGCGAGGCGCAGGGAGGGAACGGCGAGGCGCAGGGAGGGAACGGCGAGGAGCAGGGAGGGAACGGCGAGGGGCAGCGAGGGAACGGCGAGGCGCAGGGAGGGAACGGCGAGGCGCAGGGAGGGAACGGCGAGGCGCAGGGAGGGAACGGCGAGGAGCAGGGAGGGAACGGCGAGGGGCAGTGAGGGAACGGTGAGGCGCAGCGAGGGAACGGCGAGGGAATCGCAAGGTGCAGCGAGGGAATGGCGAGGTGCAATTACCAATTTTTGCTGGGTCACAACCAGAATTGCAGGTGATGGGTAACCGGGACTTTGCTTACCCGGAGCTGAAAGGAGAAGCCTTCTGCAGAATCCATGGTGCAAGGACGGCACGTGTTTTCTATGTATAAGATGCTGCATATTTTAGATGACAGTGACACATAAATCCTGTTTTTTCCATATGTAAAAGATTTCACAATAGAAGACAAATAATTCACAGGAGTTTTAGAGACTTTATTTATGTATAAACAATTTAAACACTTTGCCATAAATTATCTTTGCCTGTCTCTAGTCTTTGCTTAGCAGCAAATTAAAATTAATATAAAAACTCAATGAACAATTCATACATGTATATTACAAAAAAGTTCTTGTACCAAAGTTCTTATTAGACTTTTTTTTTTTTTTTTTGTGGTGACTGTAATGTGATTGTCTCAGTTTCTCGACCAAACAAACACACTAATAATTTTTAAATCTGAAACAGTGATTGTGCCTTCTGGCTGATGTATGTACAGGGTGATCTGACGTGGTGCCCATTTGCAATAGTGTAACACAATGCCCACAGCTCTACTGGAACTGATACCAACAAACTACTGAATCTAAACAGACTACACCCTGTAACTGTGTTATACTGTCCACAATGGAAATCTTCAAAGACAAACAGAGTATGAAATTTATTTGTAGTGATTTATAGCCACCATTTCGAATGTAACTTTACACTCTGCCCTCTTTGAATGAGTTAAACTTCAGGCCAGACAAATGGAGGGTTGGAGTGCAAGTGCGGTTTTGTTATTTTTAAATATATTTTTCTTTACTATTTCCAGTGCACTCTCACTTGCATTCTCATTTTCCTCCAGTTGCTACACACAAATCACCCCAAAGTCATGTTTTAAATGCACCTGTATTTTGCTTTAAATGAAAACCTCTTGGATATTTATCAAACAAGCAGTCTGAATCATTTGTGTTTCATCAGCTGGTTAGTGAAAGTGGCCCACTTGGATTTCTTAGTTTGCTCACGTGTGAATGGAGTGAGGTAATACAATACGAGGCCTTCTTTTTATTTTTCTTTAGACCCAGAACAAGTGGGTAATATTTCAGGGGTACTTTTTAATTTGTATGCTTAGAGTTTTCAGTCTGGCTTTAGTCCACTTCAGGATGTGGTTTTTAATCACTTGAACAGTAGCATTTAACTCAAAAAATATGAGCTTTTTGCCACTTACTATCCCGAAGTAGCTCAGCCTAGTGCCCCCATTTAGGTCTTCATCTCCTTAGGAGAGGAGATAACAGTTGTGACTACTGATTCATCCAGCAAAGGATGACAGCAGATTAATTTGTTACCTCTTTCCCATTTCATTCTGTCTTAAAAACTGGATGTTGTTGCTACTGTCTGCTAGCTCTGGGTACTGCTCCACGGGCAGGACATAATATCCCTCGTAACCTTGAACCCTTCCCGTGTTCAGAAGCTGCTGCTTCTCTCCGTCTGTCCATCCGCGGCTGCCCTCTCTGCCATCCCGCGCCTTCTGCTGCTCCTTGGCCCAGGCGGCCCCCAGGGCTCGCTGCCGAGCCTGGTCCAGCACTCTCGCCTTTTCCTCGTCCAGCGTGTCCGGCGTTAGTCCGTAGCGGATGTTGAGCAGCAGGGTGGAATACTGAAATTCGATATTGGTAAACCTTCGAGTCCTTCCATTGATAAGGAGCGTCGGCTGGGAAACGGTGACGTTCACTCCACTGTCCAGCACCTTCCGCCCGCTGGTCATCGCAAGGGTGACGAGGTCGCTGTCGGCTGAGCCGATCTTGACGAAGTAATGCGTGTCCTTCCCCTCGATGCTGTAGTGCATTTTTTCCAGGTAGTGAGCGCTGTTCAGGATAGAGGCAATTTTTCTGCTATCGTCTGTGGCTATGCTGGAAATGCCAGTGGTTACACGGCCTTCCTTCACAGCAAACATGATTCCTTTCCCAATAATGGGAGTGGTTGTTGCAAACCAGTGGCCTGCTTTTTCTCTAATACTGGCATGTAATCTTTTAGATATGACCTGTCCCTCAAGAGCCATGAATGCTTGATTGTGTCTTTCTGTTGTCTGCTGAACTCCTGTAATGAGCTGAAAAAAATAAACAAAGGAGATACAGACCTTCTTAAGATACTGATTTCAGAGACCAGTGCTACTCTGTGTTTTGCCTTCTAAAGGAAAGCCATGCAGTGGAAATGCTAAGCTACAGAAAAACCACTCTCAGTTATCTGCCCGTGCACCATATTGTGTTCAGAATCAGGTAAAAACTCGTCTGGCAAATTATTTTGCTATTGATAGTATCAGAGAAGATATTTTTTATGTTCTCAGAAATCACCTTTTATAGCTTATATATACCACAGATCTCAATCTTAGCTATTTAGATGATGTCCTTTACAAGAATAAGTAAGATCCAAGTCTACCACAATTTTAATCAGTGTCTATAACAAACACAACCAATTTATTAAAAGATGGCACTTAATTACTGGACACTTCTGCCCAGAAATTTCAACCACTATATATGAATAAAATACTTGAAAGTAGATGAAATTGGTCTAGTATTCTTTTCAAGTATCTTAAAAGGGTGGGAATTTATTATAAAGGATGAAAGCATATACCCATTTCTATTCACTATTAACACCATAATTGAAGGTAATTGTAATAACAGAAGTAGCAAACCAAATCCTCTAACTATGAAAAACTTCAAGCAAAAGATAAGCTGCTTTCCTATACAGGGTAGGGAGTAAACCCATCTCTTAACAGTACAAGTACCAACCTAGGTTTATTGCAATACATATGTTATTAGGATAACGTTACCATAGGTACAACAGATGATAAATTACACTGCGAAGTTTCCTTTTGCCATTGTTAATCAAGTTAATCAAGTTACAACTTGTTAATCAAGGCAGAACTCAATAAAAGACAAACTAATGACATTGTAATTACAATAACAACGAAGGCTGGCAAAAATGGCATATGTTCATTAGTATAAAATCTAGCTATACTCACTTCCATTTTACACTGAAATAAATACGCTGCCTTCCACTGGAACTGCTGAAGAGACAGTATTTCTGTTCACAGAGTGACTCAAATTTATCAATAAAATAACTTCACAGTTCTGCCTACCTGTCCATTTTCACATGCTTGACTCTCAGACAACTCATACGGCGGTGACACAAAGTACATTTTTGCTCTAGGGAAACCAGGAATAATGTTGCTGAGCTGAAATCCAAACATCACCAACCAGCTTTTGACATCTAAAAATCAAAAGTAATCAGGCAAGTGAGAAATAAAAGTGTATCATAAACACATTTAGGAAATCCATCCTCTACCTCCTTAATTTCAAGTAGCAATTGAACTTATAATTTATATTACAGTGTGGCAGTTTACAGAATTGTGGTATTCCACAGTGAACAGACACAAGAAACACTGCTTTAAATTTATCCTAAATAGTTCATCAGGGATATATCACCTCTTCCACACTTTTTTCCATTAAGATATATGGATTATCCAAACATTTTACTGTACGCAATACTTGTCCCATCTCTGACACCTTCTGATGGTGTTAGTGCAACCCACACACTATATTGCAAAATGATGTTTTATTAGGTTAGCACTTCTAAGAACATTTGGAAAGTCCTCTGGGGAAATACATGGCTTCTCTTTTAGGTCCTACTCCTATTAGCCTTCATCAGGTTTCTGGAGGCTCCATCAAACGCAGCGAGAGGCCAGACTGGGAATTCAGAGTCTAAATTTAGGTACTGCCAACAGGCTGCCCCCGAAGCCTTGCATCGCAGGCACAGCCCGTGCAGCGGCGCTGCCCCCGCGCTGCCTCGTGCTTCGGGAAGGCCCTGCTCTTGGCTCCACTTGCACCGCTCTGTCTCAATTTCTCGTTGAAAAACAGCAAGCAATTTCCACTAAGTTAGTGACGGTAATTGTCATTCAGCAGATATCAAGAACTAACGATTTATCTTGGTTATTTAAAAGATGCTTTTGAACAAAAAAAAGCCCATGACCGTGTTTTACATTTCTGCTTCCTGCTCCTCTTTTCTGGTTGTCATGGAGCTAAGCAGCGGTGCGGGAGCACAGGCACTTCTTATTTGATTTGGACCAATGCTGATGACCATTTTTCTTTAAAATTTTCTCTCCTGTCTTTTTTTAGTGGCATCTCTCCTCTCCAGCCTGTAATGGCTTCTGATATTATTACTGCTCCTTCCTCACGTGAGCTGAACTCCACATTTGAGAAGACAGATGACTGCGGCCAAACGCTCCCAGCGCGAGGCCGGCCGGCCGAGCCGACCCGGCTCGCGAGGAACGGGCCCGGAGCCGAGCGCCTGCCCACCCGAGCTGGGCCCGCTGCAAAGCCTGGTTTCCCTCGGGTTTTAGCAGAGGTAATGTGGCATCATCAAAAACGTCATACTGCTCGGTTGTGGGCACGGGACAGCAAAAGGCGGAGGTTTTTTTTCAGCTGTTCTGCTACTAAAACAAGTAGTATAATACTCTTATTACTATGAAGGCATTTGGAAGTATCTCCCATTATACAGTGCCTAATATGTTTTCCCTTTAGATTTGGACAGCACAGAGCTACTGCTCCTGTTTAAGTCTTCTATATGTTTTATGGTATAACGGTACCTCCCCCACAATTTACTTCAGCTGCCCTAATTCAGCACTAAAGTGGAGGACCTCTGTCCTAAGTAGTTCCTATTTTTCTTTTCTAGCATGCTTTGCAGCACTCCACTCCTTTCAGCAGCACCCCTGAACGCAGCAGTGCCATGGGTTGACAGGAAACTTGGATGGGGGAGAAGAGGGTTTTTTTTTTTTTTTTTTTAGCTATGAAAATTAAACTGTCTGCCTAGTCGCTTCTTGCGCCAGATAACCTATTTAGTCCACTGAGCAACAAATATGCTCATCACCAATATAGTATTTAAATAGACTACAAGGTACGTGTTATAGTAAAATGCAATATATCTTCCAGGGTTTCATCCAGTGGATGCATAAATGAAATGAATGTAACTTCTGAATGTAGCAAAATAGAAGATGACATTAAAGATCTAAATTAAATACTGGTAGATGAAAATAGGAATTTTGTTCAATTTAGGACAACAGAATTTGACGCCAAGGCAATTTTGGTCACTAATGTTTTCACACTATCAGGTATAAATCCCCGTATCTTCAAACTGCAAGATAGCTGTAAGAAAACCTGTAGTATGTCACATATACAATTAGGTCTCAAAAACTAAGGAAACTTGCTGTCATTTTCTGTGAAGGAAATGCACACTTTTCTAGAAATTTGAATTACTGCTAAAATTATGATAAATAATTAATTCAAAATGATATCTGCTCTAATTATTTTCCTCAAGACATATTAATTACCTTTCTTTTTAAAAACTGCTGGCAGCTAATTCAAGTACTGTGTGATCTTACTAAGTGAAAAATTAGTACTAATTAAGAAGAGGTTACAAGTTTTAACCAATTCTAACGTACACAGTCAAAGCTAATTTACCGTTTCTCTTTCCCAGGTCTACACATTCCACAAAATTTCTTTGTCTTTCAGAAGGAAGTAATTTTTTAATACATAAAGGTTTTTGTTTTAAAGCCTAAAGACTGTTTGCATGTTAAAAACTAAATAAGGAAAAGCCCCTTCTTTGTGGCTGCTCTTCTAGGGCCCTTCATCTGGAGAGGAGCCATAGCAAAGATCAGGAACAGCCAGCCCTTTCCATGGGACAAAAAAGCAAATGGCCAAAACTTGATCGGAGGATTCAGCAAATGTCTGGTAAAGAGAAGCTTGATTTATTTCCTTCCCAAATTAACTTCCCTAGTATAGTGCTACTTACAAAAAATGTAATGGAGTCTCACCTGTTACATAATTTTTTAAATCCAGTTCGTTGCTGAGAGGGTTATTGCTCTTGAACATGTACAGATTGAAAGGAGCAGGCTCTTTACCAATGTTTTTCCACATTGTGTAATCAGGAGATGTCCAGCGCCCAGCAAGGACATCATAGTCCCTTTGGGTAAAATGGACCAGTTTGGTTAAAGGGTCATACAGACCCCCATGGAACCCAATAACCAGCTGGAAATCAGGGTTGGAGTCGTAATAGATCTCTCCATACGCTGTGTACTGAAGCTGCTTGATCATGAGGCCGTTGATGCTGAACACGGCTAAGGGAGTGCCCGTGTTATCGGAGGCGACATAATACTCTTCCCCACTGCTACTCTCCATTGCAAAGAGGTGACCTTGCAGATCATAGTACAAGGAGGTAATTTCTGAATTGGAATGATTGTAGACATGAGTTACTCTTGTTGGATTGTGAAGATCAGCATAAAAATATTGTAGATGATGCCCCAGGTTAGTCTTGCAGGAAGCTCTTCGGCCAAGTCCATCATAACGGTATTGAATGTTCCAGCCATTTGCTTTGTTGTAAGCTCTTGTCAAGAGTCCTTTGGAATTGTATTCAAAGACATCTGAGCCTCGCTGACACAAGAATCCATCATCATCGATTTTGTATGGTATGTCACCTAAGCGTGTAATCCTGTCTCTTAGATCGTAACGCAGAGGCATCAATCGAACACTGTTTCCAGGATTCAGGAGATGAAGGTTTCCATTCAGATCATAACTATAACGCCAGGTTGGTCTATCATTTACTGCCACACTTTGCAGTTGCCCATCTCCATCGTAATCATAGGTATACTTGGTTGTGTTGGCATACGGGCCAAGTTTCAGTTCTCTTTTAGTTACCCTTCCCATGCTGTCATATTGTACAGTCATCCAGTACATTAGTGATCTGAACATTTCATACTGAACTTCCTTAATGCGTCCATGGGTATCAAAGTGCTTACTCAGTGTCATAACTGCTGTAGTAATGATTTGATTTATATCATAATAAATAACTCCAAATTTGCCAAAATGCTCTACTTTGCCCGAAATCTCATCGTAACGGTAAAGATCAACCGGAAGAGGTGTCTCACTTATTATCGGTTTGATGCTTGCAATTCGAAAACTATTATCATGATATGTATAATCAAACCTTGCATTGACCATACCTTCTTCAGAGAATCTGTAGATTTGTTTGTCAACCAGAGGGCCAATTTTACGATAGCGGATTGTACAAGAAAATCCACCACTTTGCAGGTTCACCATTTTTAGGACACCTGTAGTTTCATCATATCCAAAAGTAACTGCAGTACTGTCATAAACAATTTCAGATAATTTGGATAGCTTTCCATACTTGTAGAAGACTTGTCGACCAGTACCTAAAAATGATGTTTTCAAGATCCTCCCATCATCACTGTAATCAAAAATCACTGATGCATTGCTTTCAGGAGGATTATAAATATTTCTAATGTAGCCAATAGATGTGTGAGTTGACATGCTGTGCCGAGCAACACTAGGCATAGTAACAGCATGAAGTCGGTCTGAAGAATCATACTCAAAGATGTATTGCCGTTGACTCTGAAGCAGTAGTACCATTGACTATAGAAAAAGAAAAAAAGTAATACATATTTACTGTCTTTCAGCACGTGACTTGTGAGAGGGCATTTAAAAAAAGAAGAGTTTACTGAAGAGGCAGTAGCATTAAAATAATAAAAAGAGACATAAACCCATTAGTCTGGGGCCAAAACTGCTCAGGAAAATGGACAGATTGCCAGATGTGAGGATGTGCTGCTACTTACAAATCAATATGCTGAAAACAAAGTGTAGGGTATCAATCTCTTGGCTACCCCCCTTTTGGCAGGATTTTTTTTTTTTGAGATGCAGAAGAGTTAGATAAATGACTTGATTTCTCTTTACTCCAGCAGTTGTAATTCATGACTATTACTGTGAAACACATGTGAAACTAAGCAGAGAACAACTCTGGTTTCCTTACAGCAACAGATTCAAAGCATGGAAGCGGAAAATGATATGCGATTTTAAGTATTTAGGACAAAGTTTTATGACTGAAGTGTCTTAATTAGGCTAATTAAAATGCAATACCACATTTTCATTTAATAAATAATGATTAGAGATGAATTACCTGTTTCTCCTTGAACCTTTTGTCAGGTTTACTCACGCATTTTTGGTCTCAGGGAAATATCAAAAGAAAAGAACCATGAACAAAGAATTTCCTAATTAAAAATTAGTCAGATTCAGTTGACTAATTGAAAAATATAAGCATTTAAGATCAGGCACAAAGAGATTCTTAACAACTGCAATACTTCAGATTTCAGATCATTTTTGTGTGTATGTGTTATGCACAGAGCCTAAAATGAAGCAGAGTGGTACTGCCTCATTGTAGCTCATGTCAGAGCTTAAAACAACATCACGTACTTTTTCTAGGTAGGTGTAACTCCAGACTTTCCCATCTGCAAACATGCGTGATATGATTCGGCCTTGCTTATCTATATCTGTTCTTTCGCTCATAGCACCCCGCTGCAGCCCAGCCAGGCGTCCATTGAAGAAGTAAGACACGTTGACAGCAGCCAGGCCACTGCTGGGTAGCCAAAGGAAAGGACGTCCCAGTTGATCATAAATTATCCTCAGTGTAAACTTGCGGTGGTCATCATAGATTTTTTCTGTGCGTATGTTCCGGTCATAATCGATGGACAGCAAGTTCCTTCCATGGACCTGTGGAAATGAAAGAAGGCCGTATTCAGTGACCAGTGAGCACTAAACCTATAAGAATTTTCACAGTGAAAATAGTAAGCATAAAGGAGAACTAAATTTCCCCAAATTTTCAAAAAGTGTAGGATGTCTTCCTATTAACAGGCTTACAATTTCCGAGTATTTTCAAGGATGTTACTTTGAGTGTTTAACTGGGTTATTTCCCTTCTCCCTGGAACATGGGTTGGCTGTGGTCTTTCAGACAAAAGCTCCCGTATTGTCAGAAGGGACAGACATACTGCATGCCTAGGTCTTAAAGAGCAGGCTGTTAACGTTTAGCAGACAAACGATATTGTGTGGAAGCAATTTCTCTACTTCTGACATCAGTAGTTCTTAACCTTTTTCCCTACTATGACCCCAAAACAATATAAAAATTTACCATTTTTTATCTTCATTGAGATTTAACCACCTAAGTTCTGTAGCTGCAACACCTTGCCTATGAATTCCTTCCATTAACACTTTCTTTATTTACTTTCTAAGCATTCCACAGATCCCTCAGCAACCTAATCACATGGGATATGTCTGATTTCTTCTCTTTAGAAGTCCTGATCGTACAGGCTGGGAAATTTGGACTTCTACCATTTTGCAAGATATCTTTCACAACAAATGAGAAACCAAAGTTCTAAATACTTAAGTAAAATGTTTTTTGCTTTTCACTTTTTTTCAGTTAAAATTTCTAAATCAAACAAAGTACAACATGAAGTGTTTTAATCCCATAGTTGATTTTTTTTTTAAATGCATGAGCAAAACAGAAGGAAAGGAGCGTAAGAAATGAGGAGGTTTCTAGTGAAAATGCTGTAATAAGAGATACATAAATATATTCACTGGAGGCTGAGCCACAGAATTCAGGCTAATGCTGTAATCTGATAAAGCTTCTTAAGCAATTTAATTGTAGATGTGTCATTAATAAAGTAGAAGTCTTCAAATTAGATATCATTTGACAGCAATGACTACTTAAAAAGTATTCATTGGTTTCTGGGAATTTGTTCTTCAGCTTATATTTTACAGTAGCTTTGATTAAGCAACATTTTCTCTTATCCAAAATTAAACTGCACATCAAACAATATGCAAATTAACCCTGAGCCTTTCTTGAAGACATAAAAGTTATTTGGAGATATTTTCACTGGCAGGGTAAACCCAAATCCCATCCCATCCCACTCCATAGGAATTCAGTTATACAGAAAGCAATTTTAAAATTAATACAATTTTGTGTTTGTAAAGAAATAATTATTTTAAATTATTGCTCATTATCCTTATCCTCATCTTTTCCACTAATAAAATGTAGCTCTTTAACACAGTTTTCATTTCCTCAGTGGGCAATCATTATAAAAAGCTCATTTCTGTAGGTTTTCCCAAAGGTTTTGCATAGGAAACTTTTCTCCTGATTCAAAGAAAAGATAGGGTATTTTTTTAAAACACCTTGGCAAAATAAATCATATTCTGGTATCACATTTTAATGGGAACAAAACTGTGGAAGCCAAACTCAACATCAGCACTTTCACAACTGGTTATTTTTGTTTTGTACATGCAAACTCAGTCCTGATGACAGAGACCTATCAAAACCCTGTCCTTCATAGAGGTCTGGGGAAAGCAGGAGAGAGCTTTAACTACTCAAAAACAGTTAGCTATAAGTTTAAAATAAAAGATTAGTCTTAAAGATTGTGATTTCTTAAGGAGAGGCAGATTTTGAAAAAAAGTCTTTCAAAAAGATTGAGAAGTAACATTTAAAAATTTTGTTTTTCCAAAACTTTTATAGCTTCATAAAACGGTTGGGCCTCTTTGGGCTTCTTCCCCCCACTACAGTAACTGCAATCTGCATGCAGAAAAGTCTGACTCCAGGTGTCCTCCTTTTTTCTCAAAAGCTTTATTAAGGTTATTAGTTTTTTTGCCATAGAGTACTAAAGTACTAGTTTTCTGAAATGATTCCCCAGAAGAAGAGCTATGCACACACACAAACATTACTTGGAGAATAAAGGAGCACCTGCTTGAATCATTCAGTACCTTCATTTTCATTTGTAAAATAAGTAAAACCACAGAGTGTAATTGCAGTGTCATATTAATTATATAGAAACCCAAACAAAATGACTAACTCCCACTCTTCTTGGGAACACTAATAACACTATTACGAATACCATGACTGAAGATTATCTAGCAAGCTCTTTCTCTTTTGTTCTGCTACCTACACGCACATCTGTTTTTCCCTTTTGCTCTCGCTGAACAAGTCACAAGAGGGAAGAGCCCTTCTATGCATCGGTTAAAGGCCTTGCAACAGAAACCACTTAAGTGATGTCATGGTGCACCAAAAAATCTTCAGTATGGAATTTTTATCAAGACTTTATATGAAAATATTAGCAAGACATTGAACATGCTACTCATAAAATAGCAGCGGACAATAAGTAGGCTAATGTAAAGATGAAGTACAGGTCTTCCTTCCTAGGCTTAACGAAGACCACCCAGGCACGCTCGCACAGGTCTGCACCTGCAGTTGAAGCGTGCCCCCGCAGCACAGACAGCCGTAGCGGGGGAAGCACCGGTGACGGCTGCCAGGAGAAGAGGGGTTCGGGCTTCACACCGCAACGGGTTCAGCGCCCTCAGGGCCACGCCACCGTCGTAGCAGGCACTTTGCGTAACCGCAAACCTATTACAAACTCATCCTGGCGGGCTGCTTCTTATGCTGGCGGGCCTTGGCGCGTGACGCTCGCAGGGAGAGAAGGTCCCCGTTTAAGCCAGGGAGATGCCTGTGACGTCTCGCTGTAAAAGGTAAAAAGCCCCAAGGAGTGAGAGCATCATCTCGCCCGGGCCGGGGGCTGCGCTCGCCCTCTGCTTCGCCTGCAGCGCTGCCCGTACCTACAAGCAGCCCCGCAAAGGACAACGAGCCGTGTGTGCTCATAAGACACGAATCCCGTGCAATAACAACACCTTTCGCTAATACTTGATCCTGAATTTGGGATTCAGCCAACAGCTCCGCACGCTTCCGCACTGGTCTTCAGGAAGCTGCGCTTGTCCTGCAGGAGCCGTGCCCGGCGCGTGCCCCAGCTGCCAGGGCCCACCCTGCCCGCCACCCGCGCCCTCCGCGGCCGCCAGCGCAGCGCCTCCACTGCGCTCGCCCAACCATTTGCAAAGATGAATCAGAATAAATGAGATGCAAATAAATTCTATGCTTTCTCCCTCATTTTCAAATTTCATTTTCAGTCCGCTCAACCTGTTATAATCTCATAGTGATTTTCATTTAAAAGAGCTAAATGGATATGTGATTATTGTTAGAGGAACTAACACCAGACAATTAAATGTTGAGGTGTTGCTAGATAAAGCAGTGTTTTGATTTGCATAAACATGATGCAAGAAAATCCGTCTCAGGCAAGGTTTCAGCTCTAAGACGTTTAACTCCAGCTAATTACCACAAGTACTTCTATTAAGTTTTTAGTATTGAGAGTGAGGATTACAAAAATTTTATTTTAGGGGCCTATTTATTTTATTTTGAACACCTAGTCAAAATGCAGAGCTGAACTATTTTCGACTTACAATCAACTTCTGCAGGTCAACACATCAAAAATCAATTACACAGCCATGAAATTTAGTCATTAAGGATTAGCTGCTAATCTCATTCCATTTTTTGTCTGACCTTCCCCCTCACACCAATAGGTGCATACTATTCTGAGGATTTGGGAGAATAAGGAAAGACTTGTTAATTCAGTGTTGTGAATTAGATGCTAAGCAACAGGCAAATAACAAAATTTAACACCCCTATCTGATTATTTTTTGTAAATTACTACGTAGTTGATTACATATATTGCATTTAATATGAACATCTTGAACACACAAAGCTTTATCCCCTGTCCATGGATGTTGAGAGAATTATTAAAAGAACCAGGACTTGGATCAGCCCTACAGATTTTTTCTGCTCACTCTCTCACAGCCCCTTCCAAACTGTACATACTGAAGCAACCAGTGGAAATTTAGGTCTCTAAGAGGTGAAAAACAGGCTAATAAGCACTGAAAGGGATTAATCTGGATGCAGCTGATCTTCAGTTTGGCAAGGGATGGACTACATGACCTGGGAGTTTTTCTTATCCTGTGATTATGACTTTATAATTATGGCAATTGTTTTGCAATCATGGTATTTGGGAGAGGAAATAATGCCTGTCTCACTGACACTGCAGGGGGAATTTAGGTAAGCAGAATGTAACCGCTCGCACTGCAATTGTGTTTGCTTCACAGGATTAACCATGGTAAGCATGCCACAGAAGCCTTATAAACGATGAACAGTCAGTTTTGTTTTGTTTTGTTTTCTTCCCTGCCACCTGCATAACCAGAGGGACTTACAGTAATATTCTGTGTATTTTTACCAGCCTCTTTTAACGTCCTTTTTGTAAAAAAACTTCTGTAGCTGATGACAGCAGATGATTCCATGTACTTAACTGGCCTCTCAGACAAAGAAAAGACTGTCACACCAAAGAAAACCCCAGAGTTACACATTTTTAAGAAGTAAAACCAGAAAAGTCATGTCCTTCAAAATGGCAAGTTGCCTGCACACACAAAAAAAGATCATTACTGTTATGGCAGATTCTACTTACCCTTAGCTTTCTTCCAAACACAGTCACTTTGCCTTTAATCTGTTCTTTCCTCAGACGCCATTCAATTGAGTTTAAACCATTTTCCATTGGTAGAGAAATATTACATCGTCCTATGGTGGGAGTTACAGTCCCAGCCAGGACATGAGGTTCACTGTGAAAGCTAATACTCATGCCATTGGCATACATCACTCTCAAAGTACCATTATTACAGAGCTGGTAGCTGTTCCTCACTTGATCTACAGCAATAATGAAAAGAAAATAATTTAGCTATTCCAGTCATAAAGAAAACATATAGCTTAATTTGATCGTTTTTTTATTGCACTCCTGTTGATGTTAAATGAAGTCAGTCTGCAATTACCAGTTACGTGGTACTATGGTGGAAATTACAGATGTTACTGATTCATGTAAAGAACAGTAGTAACAGTGAGCCTGCAGAGAGATACTATGTTTATTCCACTATGTTTTGCCTTTAGTCCTAATTGTAAATCAAAATGCACACCGATATATTTCAACCACATAATTTATTTCTAATATGAACAAAATCTCCTGAAAACTGAACTGCTGGATAAACAACAAACCATTAAATTCTAGGATAAAAAGAAGAAAAAAGGGACTGTTGGCTTCTTTATGAGTGTGAACAAGTAAGCCCCTCTTCTTTTTCTGTCTCGGTTTAAAACCTGTCTCCCAGCAGATGCATGGTTCAGAATTACAGTTTAGCTTTAAATCCCCAAGGTGTGAGGCTCCAACAATACCAGCTGGCGGCCACAGTCCTTTCCTTGGATGTCATTCTTCATTCTACCACAAAAGAACTGTACTAGCCGATCACACACCTGGCCTCTTTGCTTTCTGATAAAAGTTATAAAAATAGACCGGTACTTTTATGGCCGTGCTATTCTCCAACTGTTTGACACAGCCAAGTCCTTCCTGAGACAATCAGGATGGAGCGCTGCAGCGTGCAGCTGTCACCAAAGCATCAATATTTGTCTGACAAAAGGACAGCATCTGTATAATTAATCATCTGGTATAAGAGAAATAAAGTCTTTGTAACCAGACGTGTCACGGTATAATAGTCTATAAATGTTGACATTTATATCAGGAGGAGACTATTATTCACTGATGATATTCTTATTCCAGTGACATTATATCTTAATTAAAAAACCACATCATTCACCAAATTCCTTGCAATCTATCTTTGATAACTGGCTGTTTTCACTGCATCAGACACAACGCTTGGGCTGTGTTGGAAAGCTCTGCACAAACATTTAACTGTTTTGGTGCTCATCTCTTCTGCCATACTCGGGCTATAACAGCGTTCTCTGACTTGCTAATTGTGGCACAAGATCATCCACTGCACTCTTTATTTTACATTTTACTCAAATGGTTAGTGTACAAATTTGGAAGATTTCATTTCTAATAGTAAGAGAAGGCTAGCTGAGCCTCTTTCCCCACTAGGATTTTACATAGATAGCCCGCATTCATCAATCATACTGCATCTTTTTGACAGTGAAGTCAGAACCGATTTTGCACTGAAGTGCAGAGAAATGTGCAAGTGGGTAAAGTGAACCTGATACAAGAAGCAACAGCAGAACTAACTTACATCAGCAGATAACAACCGTACGTATCTGACACAAAGTATTATTTTGAAATATTTCTTACCTGTCCTGAAGACCTGTCATTCTAAGAGTGAGTTTTATGGGAGTTTTTCTTGCAAATCTTATACTTTTTTCCCCCTGCTCATAACTGTACTAATGAGAGGAATCTTTTGAGAATTGCTTTCGCAAATTGCGTGTGTGGTTGGGATATGTGCTGAGAAGTGCACTTTGGTACCTTGAACAACTGTATAGGAAGCCTCCACAGAGGAGAGATTTGTGATGACCGTGACATCGTCATCCCGATTAGAGTTCTCAATGTCGATGGTAATAGACTTCTCCATTTCTCGATGAAGGCTAGTTACCACTCCAGTGGGACGTGTTACATTGGTCAGGCGCCCTTCATGATCATAGCTAATAGAAAAGTTAGTGAGAGCAAAAAAGCATGAGGATATACATATTCATTTTTCTACTCAACGTAATAATAATGCACCACATTTTTGAAAAAAAAAAAAAAAAAACAGAATGAAAGAACATTCTGGCCATACCTATTCCTCTTTTGTTGAGAGTATGATGATAAAATAATAATTTTCAGAGATCCTAATTTCAGCTATACCAGTGTAAATCCAGGCTAGTTTCTTTTTGAATCAATGAAGATATTAATGGATGTACAAAGTGGTATTTGGTTCAACCAATTATAATTAGCAAACTGATCTGTATTTTAGAAGTTGCATTCTACTCTAAGGAAGTTGAAAGGTAATGATACTAAAATATACAATTGTATACTTCCAAATGCATACTCAGTGGAAACTACTAATTATGGTTTCAAGTGACATACCAAGGAATCAACTTGCCATAAGAGACTAAAAAAGACATCAGCCTGAGAATATAACAACTTCATTTTGGTCTTATCTATGGTATTTCACTACATTTTGGGTTAATCTTTTGCTCATAAGGATGAACGATGAGAAGTCAAAGCACAGGACAAGTTGATTTTGCATGAAAGGCAGCAGTCAGCACTTAAAATATACCTTAGAAGATGAATTTAGTGCTCCAGAGGCACAAAAATAAAAACAATAAAAAAAAGGCTGTTCACAAGCTTATTGCATCTCAGAGCAGCTGTTACATTTGTTTATTTAGAGCTTTAAAGCTGGGGGGGGGAATGCTGACTGAAATCAAATCACACTGTTTCTCTGTTTCCTTTCGTAGTCTATATTTCTGCGGACATATATACTAAAGAAGCAATCCCATGGATCTCGAGGGCAAGAAATACGGACCTGAAACACAAAACCAGTATTCCACTCTGCGGCTCTAGGTGCTGCAATTCTCTCCTTGTGCAAGAGTTTCCCACCCAGCCACTACCAGAGTGCGCATACTTCTAAACAGCAGAGTGGCGAGAAAAAATGTTTGATGTAGATTAAGGGAAAGGATTAGGCAGCAACTGAAACCAACTGGCCATCCTCAGAACGTGGAAATCCAGCAAAAGGGAAGCCTGCAAGAGAACTGGTCAATCCATTGAACTGCCCGAGTGTAACAGAAAAGCTAGATAATTTTCTTGCAAGTCTGTGTTTAGCTCCAAAGGTGAGAATAATTTCACTGCTTTCAGTATGACTTTTTACAAATGAAAGTTGTTAAGAAACCTCAAAGTAGGACACTTGGACTGTGTAGCATATCTCCAAAATTAATATACAAAATAGGCTCCTCAGTTAATACAAACAGAAAATATGGCATTACAGATGGTTGCAGCCATTCAACTGAATTTTGGAGAGGAAGGAAAAAAAAATCACCTGTGGACCAAAAGTCTTACCAAAACCAATGGAAGTACTAGGCAAAGAAGTCAATCACTAAAAGAAAGCATCATGGGGCCAATAGGGACCAGTGACATGTTGTGTTCATTTAAGCAGTTTAGGACCAAATAAAGATTAAGTGGCATGATTTTTCTTAATATAAGTCACGCATTTCTGCCCATTAGAACATATTAAGAATTTTTTTGACAATATCAGCAAGATGGTGGCTAAAAGATAGTATCTTGATGTAATTTGTGAAAGGGTTTTGGGTTAAGTCTATAGAAAGGTCTTCACAAAAAGTACAGAAAACTACTGATAAAGCATAGGTGAGGGAAGAACTTGGTCCAACCAAATGTCCACCTAGAAAGGAAAAGCAAAGCAGAAAAACCGGACAGTTTCGACAATCTAAAAGATTAATAATAGGATACACCCTAAGACTCTGTATGTGGACTATATTTATGTTTAGTGATTATTAGGGGGGATAAAGAGAATAATTAGGTGCCAAATATTATAAAAGAGATGATGTTATTTAAGACAAAACTAGAAAAGTCTATAAGTGACTTCAGAGTGACCACATAGAGCTCAGTGAACATTCAGAACAATGGCAGGTGAAATTTCCCATCAGCAAGTATATGTTAGGTAATGCAAATGAGACAGAGTAATTTAAACCACTCATTCACATTGCTGATTTTTTAATTAACTCAGGAAAAAGTCCTGGGGATTGCTGTGGGCTACTCACTGAAAATATCTGTTCAAAGTGCAAAGGCAGTATAAAAAGTAAATATGGATTAGGAGGTACAGAGACTAGAACAGAAAAAATGAAAATATTCTAACACCATTTCTATAAATCAGTGTTTTGCCCCTCCATGGAGCATGCTTCCCAGTGCCAGTCACACTATTTGAAAAAGGAAATGGCAGATGTTAAAAGGGTTTATAACCAACGGATGGACATGCTCGAAGTGATACATACACAAATGCTCTCCATAAACATCTGCAGACTGTTTAATTTATGAGCTACAGATATATAAAAAATTCACTACTTAAATGATATACACACACTGCAATACCGATATATAAAGAAGGCATTTCTAGTCAAACCATTTCATCAATAAAATCCTATTTTTAAAAACCTTTAAAGGCAAAAATTTTTAAATGAATAAAACAATACATTTATGGACTATATAATTTAGAAGTGACATATTATTGAGTATTTTTGGAACTTATGTATTCTTGAGAGCAAGTACTTAGTAGAATACAAAAAAGTAAATTTATCTGAATAATAAGTAAATGAAAGTTAAATAGGAATTAAATGGATAAATTATATACTTTTCTTCTCCAAGACGTGAACCCAGGTCTAACTGAACCAAAAAGAAAAATTTTCCAATAGAAAAACATACTGTAGTTGATCAGTCTGGGACTTCTGGTACCTTCTTCTCAAGCAGCTACTACCTATCACAGTCTAAGACACAACATTGGGCTAGATGAATCCGATTTGATAAGGCAATTTTTGTATCTTCAAATGAGGGGGATGCTGGATACACTGCAATTACTGAGCTTTTGTTATTGACTTCCGTTAGACCAAGGTCTCGTTGCAGGTTTTTCCTACTGTGCTGTTCAAGAGGTGGGTAAGAAAATGGAAGACAGGCAAGGTTTACCTGTGACAGCACACCGGACACCTGACACAACAGTCGCTGGAGGAGACTGGCGGCTCACAAACTAACAAATATTTTTTGAAGCTGGGCAACAAACATCTACAGGTGAATTTGTTAAGCAGTAAATCTGAAGAAAGAGGTAGCATCTAAACCTCAGCCAAGACATCCAGCACATGCTCTCATCTAGGATATAAGTGGGGAGAGGGCGAATGGATCCTTTCTTAATCCTAGTATCTTAAAAACCGGAAGCTCCCTGTGACCACTAATAACTTTCTAACTTTTTGCTTAATAGCAACCCAATCTGATAGAGCGAGTACAGATTTCAAGGACAGTAGGTTGCTCTACAGACTCGTGTAACATAAGCCATCAGGGCTCCACATCGACATTGGGGCCGTTGGCTGATCTGCAGTTCGGAGAGGGCACCTCCAGCCCGGTGGTCCGAGAGGCGAGCAGCTCGGAGCCGGCAGGGCCAGCGCTGCCCCTCGTGTGCTGGCCTGACCGGGGGGATGCCACAGACACTGTCCCGCAACCGAGACGCGTTCGGACATTTGTTTGCAAACTTCTCAGGTAGCCACAAATATCTGAACGACGGGACATCCCTGCAGCAGGCTCGTGAAAGCCACCGTGGGATGTTTTCCCATGCCCAATATTATGGCACCTCTATATCTTCTGCGATCTTTATGGCTGGCAGTGCGGCCTTTGACATTTGAAATGTTACTGCTTGTCAGCCTGCACGTGGGATTAGTCTGGACAGTTTCATATTCAGTTCTGCAGAAAGGAGGAAGGGCAGCTTTGGACCTAACAATGGGAAGGGCAAGGTGCACATCCACATACATTTACATATATCCCTGTTCTCTCTCCCTTATAAAAACAAGCTGATTTGAGAAGAAAACAGCAGCATTCTCTTAGGATGCTCCAAAGGCCAAGTGCAATACCGCTGAGGACCGCTTCAAAGATCTGTTCTTCATGCCCAAAACCAAGCTTAATTTTCCCTGTGTGAGCCTGCTGTTAGCTGTTACATTATTTAAGAGACTTGTCCGTTCCTAGTGTGAATGACGTGTGCATATACACATACACTATACATACATAATATACATATAGAAAGAGTATGTATGCACATACACACATATATTATATAAAAATAGCTTGCATATGTGTTTGTGCGTATATACACATGCATACATACATATATATAATGTACAAATTTAATTCTGTGAGCATTTTCAGGATACAGTTTACATAAAAGAGAGGTATATACCCAATAAGATAGCACTGCACTTCAAGAGTCTGTTTGATATAAATGCACTGCAATAAAAATTTCAGAAGTGTTTCTAAACTTTATCTCACATAGTCTTTTTACTACTTAGAAGAATATTGTTCTTTCTCAGTTCAGCAGCCATATTAACAATTTTGGGTATTGCTTATCTCTGTACGAATGTATAAATTTAATGTCACAGAAAACAATTTTGTTATCCGTACAATATCTCCTTAACTCAGTATTTCTTTCATCTTTAATTGATACTAACTTATAGCCATGAAAATAGAGTAATGATGAAGATGTAATTTTCTCCTTGAAACTGCTTCAAAGAATGAATATAAAAGAGCAACCAGTATCAAGTGACTGTGATGGCAAGGTTCCTAAACTTGATGTAAATAATTCTCACCATCTTATTAATAAAAACCTTAACTGTGGGGGTACATAGGAAGACAGAGCTTATTAAGGAGATTCTGTAAGTCAGCTACCTATGATCAACTTAAAGGAGATGTGCCTACTTTTCTGACATTTTGTAATGAGTATTTCCAGTGCATATAGCTAACTTCCAACCCTAGCATAGGGTTGTCCATGCACATATTGAGATACACATCTTTTAACTTCTCTGTGAGTGGCACTTAACAGTTTGTTCTAACCTGGACAACAACCACCACGTATAGTTTATTTTATATATGCACTGTGACATTTCGGATTAAAAAAAATGTATATACTGTCCTCTCATCTGTGGGCTCTATGCTTATGAGAATTCATGTACAAATCTGGAGTCAGTAAGTTATCCCCACCACATTATTAAATTCATTATTAAATCATCTACTATAGTAACTCAGTCTGTACTACTTAGACCTAGCTATGGTGCTTAAAATCTACTGACCTGAGGCAAGGATTGCACATTTTTTCTTACCTGACCTTTGAAAAAAAATCTGATCAATACGTCAACACTATAAACACAATAAATTATATTTTCAGATGCATCTCAGTAAGACATCAAAGCAGTTCCCTTCTATATTTACTTAGCAGCTCTAGTACGTTTTTGCTAATAAATCATGCTGACCTAGTACCTCACGTGATTCTCAGCTACCACTTACACCAGCTGTGTAATTGTTTAGATCCGTTTTTAACGTTTCATTGGTTTTGAGGTAGGGTTTTAAATTATGTTGCTATTTTAATTTTCTACAATTAATAACAGTTTATGAATCTTCAACTGTTGAGAAAAAAAAAGGCCTCCCTAAAAGGGCACACACACCTCATCAGCAACAACGTGAGACTTCACCAGCATCGAGTGCAGTGAACTTTAACTTGAGCTCTTAATCAGCAGGTAATGCCTTCAGGCGTCCACACGACTGGATGATTTGTGTAATTAATGTGTGGCAGAGAAATAGTCTTGGTAAAATATTAAGGAGAAAAAAATCCCCGTCTTTGCCCACTGTCTGCATGAGAAAAGGCAGAGCGGTTCAATCCCCAGGCCCACGCTGGAGGCGGACCACGAGAGGGCACTGCTTTCCTTTCCAAGGAGCCCAGACACACTGCGGAGGAAAACACTGCTGCACAAGGGTAATTTAGTTATATTTCGGTCAGATTGAACACAGTTCCCTGTATTCCTGCATAACTTATGTTTGCTTAAAAAAATAAAAAAGTGGTGGGCAAGATGACTGCATTAGTAAACTAAAATACATATGAATCATTGCTATTCTGCAACCTTAAATACAATTTAGAGTTAAATATAAAGCCGTATTAATACTTTCTACCTAATAGTTTGAGAAATGCTATTCAGTAATCATTAACTATTTCAAACAAAATACATGGGCATCAGACTTGCCTTACTCAAAAGCTAAAACCATAATATCATTTAGCTTCTGTTAAAAATTTGTTTTTGTCAATAAATGACAAGAAGATTATTAAGAACAGAATAACTATTAAAGAAAATTCAACTAATTTTTCTAGATTTTTAATACACTTTTGAACTCCATCTCTGATAAGTTTCATTTAAAGAGGAAATTCTGCCTTTTAATCTATATTCCCATGAACACCAATGTGCTTTTGGGTTATCTACAAATTATGTACATTACACTAGGGGTCTGACAGATAGCTGGGGATCTAATTTCCTTACTTGTCTCAAGAACGAAAAATCAGTAAAGTTAATCAACTTTTTGTCAACCATGAGTAAAATATGAGCCTGAACAGAAAGATTTATAATTTGAGTTCCAAAAGAAACTGTAATATTAAGATCCCTAGACAGAGACAACTCAGTAAGAGCCACAGATTGGTGTGGTCTGATCTGGATTTGAATTATGGGCAGCCTTGCTGATGACTCAGAACAGGGGCCCAACCTGGCGATACACATCCAAGCTTCTGGACGCAGTACCAGAACGCAAGCCGTCATGCTGGAGGCGGGTGAACTTCCTCACTGGCCTCATGCTGCAGGCTGGAATTTAGGCGGTTTAGGTTAGGCCACCTAAAGGACATGGCAAAACTGATGAAATCAAGAAATCACTTCATCATTTCCAATATCGTACTAGATAAAGATGTAAAGACCTTATTCAGCATCAGTGAAAAGCCTACAACAAATTTTGGCAGGATCAGATTAGGACCTAGTCCCTACCTTTTGAAAAATACATGTATGCTTAATATATCCAAAAACATTCTTACTCATAAAACGTTGTCCATCCCGTTTCATCACTCTTTGTTGCTAAGAGACCGCTGTTTCCACTGTACGTCATCAATCCAAGTTCCAGGGTCTGTGTTGAGACTAGCTTGAGTTCGCCGTTAGTGCCAACGGCCAGCGTGACAATCTGATTATCCGGCATGAGTAAATGGCGGGGCATCCCGCTGGTGTCCCGACGAACCTTCAGGGAGTTGCCGTTGTTGTCCATCACCTCTGTGACATCGTTATCGCTGCTGTAGGTGAAATTGTACAAGTACTCGCCGGTAACAAGGCTGAGAGTGTACTGGTGAATTCCGTCCGCATTGAAGACATACAGCTCCTGTTCTCCTGGAGATGCAGCTTCATATTGGTTAAAAGAATTAAGAACGGGCCTGTTTTTACTGACAGCCCTAATGCGGATATTTCCAAGATCAGCTATGTAGATGGTACCATCTGGGGCCACAGCTAAGGAGGATGGTGAATTTAAGATGGCATCAGTGGCATACCCATCATCCCCAGAATAGCAATTACAGTTGACATCATTTTTGCAATCACAGTCTGAAGCTGCCCCTGCAAGAAGGCATATTTCTCCATTGGTAGTTACCTGGCGTAGCCGATTAATTTTTTTTTCATCTGTCTCACTGATGTAAAGAACTCCTGTGTGTGAGATGGCAATGGCACTGGCTGATTCGAGTGCAGAATGAATAGCCAGTTTGCTAAGAGAGTAGTCTATACCAGGAACCTGGCAGTGCATGGGGCGTCCAGCAATAATGCTAACTTGATGATTTTCTGTGATCCGTAAAATAACATTGTTCTCTAGGACATAAAGTGAGTTGTCCATGGGATTGACAGCGAGATCAGTAGGCCACTCCAGCCGTACCTATGAGTTGCACAAATTATTACTGTAAAACTTACAACCGAAAAGTACACTTCTAGTGTTTAAAATTCCATGTGTAACAACAGCAAATTAGTGAGGGGGTTATCTGAGTAAATCATGAAACTAAGTCATGAATTGCAACTATTTCAAACAATGATTTTCTTTTCCAGAAATATTAAAGCGATGTGCAGTGGTAACTTTAGCTAACTGTGTTTCTGTGCAAAGAATGAATGCTACATTCTGGAATCTCTACAATAATTACAGAAAAACAGGCAATTAAGACAGTAACTCCCATTATCTCAACCTTATTTCTCTATAGCTGTGTAAATAACCTGTGTTAACCACAGTAAAAAGATGGTTCATTCATTTCAGTAATGTATCACATACACTATTATCTTGTGCTGCATAAAGTATGTCTTGAGTGGCCAGGCAGTCATCCAAAATAGATGCCCATCTCTTCTAAGGCAGAGAAGAAAAAAAGGCAGTGAGAGTCTACCTGGGTGACATCCATGCTGGAATCGCAGCTTAGAGGTCGAACGGCCGTTAGGTCATTGGAGCCCAGCAGCGTTGATATAATTCCATTCTGATCCACTTTTCGAATCATAGTGGCATCAACAAAATACATGAGTCCATACTTATCCACTGCAATTCCTACAAGTGTGCAAAACAGGCATCAGAGAATACCATTGGCTCCTAGCTGCAGGATAGGCTTTATCATGCTAAGCAAGTTTATAAGAGTGATTTTTTTTTTTCCACTTCCCCTGTTCTTTCCTCCCTTCCAACTTGTAGCTCTGGCTTCTGAGCCCACGTCCTGGGGCCCTCCAAGTAGCTGTAGTGCTACCAAATAAATGGCACAAAGCAGATTTATCCTTTGGGCTTTAAAGAAAAAAAAAAAAAAAAAGAAAGAAAAAAACCCCAAATCCCCAAAACATACCAAATAGGCAGCAGAATGCATCAGCTTATTTCTAGATTTAAATTCTGTATGATATATTACATAAACCCAAGAAAAAAAAGTATCTCCTAAATTTTAATCTCACACATTTTAAGGTACTGCTTCCTGCATCTGAAGAATCTAATGAGGATGAAGAATTTTTATAATTCTTTTAAAATTTCTTTAACAATTTTGAAAATTTAAGAGGAAGTTACATTGTTTCAGGATGTTTTTGAATTCTTTGACCTGTTGCTATAAGGAATATGGGAAGAACATCTGATGTTAATGATGGACAAGTGTTTCCAACCTAGAAAAAAAGGAAAGGTTCAATGGCTGTCAGAGTGGGAGTCCTTAGAGTGGAAAGGCGCAGACTGGAAGAGTGATGCATTAGAGGAACAGGAGGACGCTGAGGTCTGTCGTTAAGGAGGGAAGGCTCTTTCTCACTTGCTTTTGCTGCTTTAATTTGGTGTACTGCCTTGTCCTTTTCTTGGGCTGAAAATCAAATACTGATCAAAGAATTTTGCCCTAAAAAGTTGCAGCAGTCATTCTACTGGCCACTGAGATACACGATAGGCCTACAGCCATATCATCTCAACCTCCATGTAGAGGCTTAACTTAAAACATACAAGCAGTTCTGTCCTGTTTGTACTCCCTTTTATGTACAAACTGAAACTATTACCTATACAGAGAGACAGGACCTTTCATTTTTATTCAGTGTTACTATAATCTAATTATTTTTGACCATTGAAAGAAAAATCAAAGATGTTTGAAACACAGGGCAATACTCCTGATTACAATGAAGATGAAGCAATGGAAAAAATCTTGAAAATAAAGACATTCCCAAACCTCTACACCCTTTTTAAAATTCTGTATTAAAAATCAGAAACTGGAAAGGGGCACATACCCCTTTTTTTCCATTCGAAGGAAAAGGGGACAGACAGTAGGAGAATAAAAACTGAGAACAATGCCGCAGCAGGCATTTTCTCTTCCCAAAAGACTGTACATCAAACAGTCATTTGTTTCCCAGTTTACTTGTTTGCTTTTTGGAGTGAGCAGTACCCAGCTAATTTGTGTTCTGTTCTCCTTTTGCAGCATTCAGTGTTGGGGTAATAAAGTTTGCTTTAACTAAACAAAGCACGAACACTTGCCAATCCACTGTAATTAAAGCACAGAATAAAAATTACCAAGCAACTAGTGATTTAATTGCCAGATAATTATTTCCACATCCAGCCTAGCCTCATACAATCACTTTCTCCAGCTTCTTTTCCTTCTTTACCTCGCGGGCTCATTAGGGTGGCGTCCACTGCCTTCCCTCCGTCTCCGCATCGGGCTTCGTCAAAGGGCAGACACTGCTCTCCAGTCCCCGCTACCACTTCTGAGTTACTGGCTAGGTCTTTTGTGCCAGTAAGGGATTTGACTTTGTATATCCGTCGGCTATTGGTGTCTGACACATACAGTGAGCCTGAAACAGGGTCCACGGCCAGATAGTATTTATGAGCAGGATTGTTGCTTTAGAGGAAAAAAAAAAAGCATAAAACAGAAACAGCTGAGCAGTCTAAAAACTTCACAGGCTTTCAGAGCATAGATACGCATCAGACATACAGAGATCTGGACAGAAAGTCTGACACCCTCGCACAGAGGTGGGGTCCTGTTGGAGGACTTGACTTGATTAGGGACTGGTCAGCGTTTTCAGAAGGACTGTCATTTCAGATCTCTTTCTTCCAGCTACACCAGATGTTGCATAGTCAAGCCTCATAAACCAAAAAGACAGAAGAGTGGTCTTCCTTCTTTGTCTCTTTTGCCCTTTAGATCTGCTCCAGGTCAATTCCCTTTTGCTTATCTCTACCCATTGGTGTTTTTTTTTTTTTTTTAATGTCCCTTGAAAGCAGAAATCATAGGAATGAGATCAAAGAATCAGCTTCTGAGTTACTGATATTATACCACAAAATTTGTGAGGTCTTGTATAAGTGGGAGGCAGAAGCATAACAAATTTATTCCTAAAGCAAATTTGTTTTCATTCACTCTTATCAAGAATCTCATTTACAGTAGATGAAGTTGGTTATATAACTAAAACCAGAGAGACCCCAAATGTCTGACTTTAACTCCAAATCTTCTGTTACTGACAAACTGGTCCTCAGTTTGTGATTAGAATGGGTGCTCAGATGGAAAACTACTTCTCTTATGAAACTATATGTTTTTTGACAGCTTGTCACATTTTGGAACTACTTTAGCAAATCATCTGCAAATTGAGAAATGTCAATCTTAGTGATACATATACATTCATACACAGAGAACTGCAGTACACAAATATTTTTGAAATCTTGCCTGGCTAGTTTAACTCAGTTTAGTTGGATTTTAAGCATGGTCTGAATTTTCCAGCCTTTTGAGCCTATGGGTGAACATAAATAAGGTCAATGGTGGCTTTAAAACATAGACGAATGAAGACAGAAAGAAAAAAATGAAGGTTACTTACCAGTAACCAGAGATATTTGCCTCCAAAGATCCACACTCCTAGTTTAATGTGGCAAAGGTACCCATCTCCAAGAATGAGGATACACTGAGGTAAGTTATGATGGACATAGTAAGTCATTTCTTGGTCAGATTCATTGCTGAAACTACAGTAAGGGCACTTTTGGCAGATGGGTTTGCAGCAGCACAAAGACAACTGTTTATGGGGTCATGACCAGATCTGGAGGATTGAGGAGGCCCCAAAATATCACTGTCTACAGTTATCTTCCTCTATGCCAGTCTTTGGCATGGCATAATTTTAGGTTGATAACCTTTTGCTCTAAAACTGCCCAAAGCGGAAAGGAGATTGGTTTGATCAAAACAGGCAGAGGTAATACCATCTGCTGAAGCCTCTAGGAGTGTAGAAATTAGAGATGGAAAAATACAAAAAATAAAAAATACTTGGCAGTATTATTTCATGCATGGATCTCAAAGCACTTTATAAAGATGGGTATTATACCCATTTTACAGAGGAGGAAACGGAGGCACAGAGAGGTTAAGTGGCGTAGACAAGGCTATACAGTGAGACTACTGACATGCTTGAGAGTAGAGCACACTATCTTTATATCCCAAGCTCCCTTCTTTATCTTCAACAATGGCCTGCACCTTTTCACTAGATTCTCTTATCACATTCCTTCTCAGCCCTCCGAAACAAAGCTTAATCTTCTAGCTTTACCACATACAAAAATATTTCTTTTCACTTACAGTATTTCTTCACTCTCTCAAGTATCTGAGCCATACAAACACCTGTGCATTTGTCACTGTTTTGAAGTGCTGCTCTCTCTTCTTCCACCATGCTTTTCCATAACACTAAAGAACAAACTTTGCTATGGCACTTGTGCTGTGCCATACTTCACTCTGCAAATAAGCCCCAACCTAGCTCCAGGCTTTGCAATAGCAGCAGAAGAGCCAGTGACTATGTGCTGCTGCTGCATGCTTGATGCTGCTGGGTCTCCACCGTGTCCAGCAGAGTGCTTTTTGCCTGGCTCTTCAAAAAATGTGGCACCTTCACACTGGCAGAAAGGGCAGACCTGAGGCAGGTATCAGTCGGGGCTGGGCGCAGACACAGCTGCACATTACTCGAGGCAGGGAATGTGTTTGCTTGCAGCAGTGAGAGCTGCTGAGGGCACAGAGCTGTGGGAGCTGCCCTACTGCTGCCAGCACAGCTTGACATGGGCCACAACCACTCCGCGAGACTGCAGAGCTCTCTCTCTTTTCCAAAGGCATGATTTTGCCAGCCTGAGTCCGTCTTCCTAAGCGAGCATGCCCCTACTTCCCTTCTGCTAGCCCTGCATACTGCAGCCAGGACTATAGCTAACACTATGCATGTCTCTCTGTTACCGGCACGGGATAAGGTGTATTTCAGGGTAAGGAACACTGGTGGGACATGAGCTTATCTCCACTGTTTCTCTCACACAGCCACTGCTGTGTCCACGGAGCTCACCCTGCCCTTCTGCAGCAGAGTCCCCTCCAGGGCAGTTTGCCCCTGCAGGCAGTCATCCATCAGCTTTCGCTGCGGACAGGGCAGGGGCAGCGCCGCCCGGAGCTGCGGAGCTGCAGCATGTGCCTGCTCCTCCCCGGCTCAGCGAGGCAGCAGGTAGCGGGAGACTAGCCAGGTAAAAGGTCGGAGGGACTTCGTCAAAGAGACAGAAAAACTTTGGCAGAAGACTGGTATAAAGCAATAGGCATTCACCGTGTCTCCACAGAAACTAAGAGATTACTACCTCAAACAGGGATGTATTCTATAAACGAGTAAAAAATATTTCCCAAACTGGCATCTGAGCAAATAAAGAACTTCTGCCTCTCTTTTCACCATGCCATTATAATCTTTTATTCAATTATAGGAAGCCAAGGAACATACCGGTGTTTTAAAAGATTTTCCCTAACATTCAGTATTGCTCAGAGACCTCTGTCAATGAAGTCTCTCTTCTAGCCCTCCCCAGCAAATGCAGCACTCACTACCACGAGCAGTCTCCCTCTGGTCTGCTAGGAGCCCGGGGCCTGACTGTAAGTACAGGCAGGATCAGCTCGTGGTTCCTACTCTTTTCTTACTTGCATCAAATTCACAACACTGTAAGAATAGTTTTTCTTCAAATTTAACCAACATGGAGAGCAGTCCAGTGCAAATCTCTAAGCACCTAAAAAATTAGCTAAGCATTATAGCTGCAAATGAGGATCAGCCAGCAGCACAAACAATCATTTGCAGATTGCAAATGAATTCATCCATGTAAGGACAGTTAGCAGAGGCACTCTTGAGGGGTAAACCAATGTATGGTAAAGGTGAAATTACACTGTTTAGTCCAGACCATCTTTTGCATCCAAGCTATACTGCAAAAATGGAGGGATGCCAAAGTATGGTTTGAAAGACGTCATGCACAGGACACTGCAGAATAGTTTGCAATGGCTCTTCTTGTTATTGCCACTGATGTTCCCCAGGGTGAGGACCATGGCATGGAGGAAGGTACCAGTGTTTTCTATGCTGGTGCCATCTAGAAGGCCTAGTGCTCAAGTGAGGCAAACGAAAAATTTTCTCCTAATGTCTAAAAAGTATGCCTCCCTCAGGAAGCTTAAAATGCCTCTATCTAGTGGTTGTGTGCAACCAGCCTGGCAGGCTGACTGACTGTTAAAATGTATTTTATGAAAGAAAATAGAAAATGAAATACAAAAAAAGGACAGAGGGTTCAGAAAATCATTAATGACTGGAAAATGAATTTTTGACCTATTTCCAGTCATTAGTACTTCTGTGAACCCTTTCTGGCATTTGTAAAACTGCTGTTGTAGTTTACCTCAACCATTTAAATCAACTATAGACAGCAGGGAGAAGTGTTTATGTAAAAGTTAGCTTGGGGCTCATTATACTTGCATTCTACCAGAAATTTCTAATTACTGTCAGAACTTATTTGGTTGCTTTTTGACTGCATTTCATAATTGCTAACGCTTATCATATTCATAACACACAATTAGCACATAAAATGTTACTATATATGGTACATGAAGAACATAACATTACACAAGAAGCACAACACAAAAAGCAAACACAATGAAGCAAACAAACCATATCAAATTATATGGGAAAGAGCTCATGTCTTACCTATGTTTAAACTCTTTATTTCTTTATAGAAGGGGAACAGAAGGAAAAAGAACAAACAGTTAGCTGAAGAATAGATGGTAAAGCAAACATAGTATTTGTTTTATTTTACAAAAGGACACAGGAGAAGAAATCTCTTTTCAGCACTAGCCTTCGGTTGGTTTAGGGATGAAGAACAAGTGGGAGCGTTACATTTGCAAGCTAGTTGCCTAGTATGATACCCCTGCCCTCCCCCCATACATTTTGCAGGACCACTGAAACAGCTTTCATGTGCAAAAATGCGTAGCATGTGGGCTAAGAGGGAGAGAAGTTGGCAGCTTTCCGAATATAGTGGTGGGAATGGGGAAGCACTGGGCTTAGGATGTTGCCTGCCAGTTGGAGGCAACCTTTTAAATGAAAACAGTTTCCAACGGGCTATTTCTGAACAAATTTCTGCTACGCAGTTCATTCTCTTCTCCCCCAGGCTACAAAATAATTGCTTAAAGCAAATTTGGATGCTAGTTGGTAGCATTTTATCTAGAATCTATTTAAGCCAATCAAAGCAATTCTTAGGTTATAAAATAACTTTTACCTGAGGAGTAAGATACTGTAAAATGGGAGATATGTTGCATTAATTGATGCCTAGTTTCCTGTCTAGAAACAAAGCCAAAAGTGTTCTCTGCTTCCCTAGGTGTTAATTAGTACATTCTCCATATTACTACTGTGTCATCTTTTATGACATTTCCAGTCAAGAGTACACACCGAAGGAAACAGTGAGGTGCGTGACTCCTGAGCGGCAGTGCCCAGTGCACAACCCCACGCTTGCAATACCAAGGCTGTGGGTGACCTGCAGCACTCCTGAGTCTCAATTCCTATTCGCCTCTCGGATCAGCTACCTTCGTAAGGCGCAGCGCAAGGCAGTACGCACACTGCCATAACCTGACTTACAAAGCTGCTCAAGATTTATATTGGCCTATGGAAAACCAAGATGATATCCACTGTGAAATCTAAATAAGTGACTTATTTGGTTTGTTTTACGTACAGAAATACAATTTGCAACTTTATTCAAGCTTTTTGATACTACCTGGATACTCTGCTCTCATTCATACTTCAATGGCCCAAATCTTCACACTTTTAACTGTGTAAGTCATACAGATTTTAAGGTGACTGCTGAATCACAATTATTTCTATGAATATTTGCTAGAATAGACCTTGATTCCCTTTAGAGAACAGATGGTAAAGATCACTGCAAAAATCTGGGTGGCAAGTCACTTGCAGATGACCAACAGTACTCAGGATACAATAGCTTCCTTGTTTGTTGCTAGCAGTTGTAACAGAAGCTAAAGAAACTATGCTATGGAAAACTTTCTTTCATAAAAGAAAACAGGAGCAGGGTGATAGCAGAAATTAAAGACAGGCATCTTAAACTTTGATGATGTGCTTTCCCATTTTCCCCACACATTCTGAAAAGCCCAAGTTTTCCTCTTGCACAGCCAGAAAGGTGCTCAGATTACTACTGCTGTAAACTTGTAGACATTTTTAAGTATCAGTTGTGCTAGGAAACTTTGTCAGTGACCTGATTTTCAGAAGCGAGATGGCTGTAAATGCCTTGTATTAAATATTCTAGTTTGAAAACGTTTTTCTTCATTGTGAAGCTGTAGTCCTGTTTACTAGAAAGCTAGACAGAGCTGAGCAAATTGGAAAAAAAATCAACATAGTCTATAAATTGCAGAGTTAGAGTATACTGATATGTTATAGCAGGTCACACAGCCACACCAGCCACCTTCTCTGGCTTACACTGAGCTGCTAGCAGAAAGCACTGGATAATCTATGACCTGTGATTTTTTTTAAAAAACCTTCGGAAAATGAGCAACTAGTAAAATCTATGTTTTGGATGATATTTTCAAGGTAGCCTGGTGGTACACGAGGTGGGTGTCGGAGAGTGATTTCAGAATACAACCGGCCTGAACCTGATCTCTTTTCTCTGATATAAACCAGAACTCACAACAGTGACATCAACAGAATGACATGAACGGGAGAGAGGTGTAAAACAGAGCTAGGCCTCCTGCTCTGGTATAGCCCAACCATTTTGCACTTTCCCCCACAGGTTAAAAGCTAAAAGTAGAAGTGGAGGAATTGCTTATTGGTCATATTATTAAAAAAAGACTAATGACCTGAACTCACTCAATGTGTTTGGCAGTCGCATCCAATTCACAAGAGCACTAATCCTGTTGCCTGAGTGGGCTGCAGAAGTATCAGAAGACAGTGATGCAGAGTCCAGTTTTTCCTCATTTTTCTGCAAATACTCAGCAGTGCCGGAACAATAAGGACTAATTACATGAGTGACTGTTTGAGGAAGTAGCTCTTGCCTCTCTCAGAGGACTGAGAAAAGGAGATGGAACAGAAATGGGTGGAATGGTATACTCTACACTCATGCCTTCCCTATTAAGTGAATAAATCTTAACGATTTGGGGGGCAGGGGAAACAGAGATACACTCTTCGAAAGTATTCTGATGATGTAAAGTGGCTTTCTATGTCAACCTTAACTGCACTTGCCAACCTACAGAAATAGACTTCCAAGCATGGGAAAGAAGTGGGAAAGTGGCTCTCAAAACCACTGATACAAAACCCTTCCTTCTAATCTCATAAAGCTGTTAAACCTTTATCACTGTGGCTAACACCTAATGGCAGTCAATCCCATAGTTTTAAAACAAAACTAAGTGATGTATAGTACTGAAGGGAGATCATATCAAATGATCACCAACAGGAGAGAATAAGCTGGTTTGTACTTTTTGTATTTTTGTCCTTGTACTTTGTACAAGTTGGGACTCTTCAGTCCTTCTCTACATTCATTGCTCTGATTAGCTGCCGACTTTGAGCTATGCATTTCTGTGCCCCATTTCTCCACTGGAATTTAAATAGGTTGAAAGTGATAATGTTTTACAAAATTATAAAAAGTAATGGTAAATGCTGATTTAAGCACAGGCTACAGAAATGAAGTGCTAAGATTAACACCTTACCTCAGCTCCAAAATACTAGTAACATTCCTGGATGGGAAGATACGCCGAATATAGTTAAAATCTCCAACAAAGAGACTTCCATCAATTCCCACTGCCAGTGCTACAGGGGCCAAAAGCTTATTTCCTTCTGCGAGACCATTGCAGCTAGGACAGGATATGCTTCTTCGGCGCCCATTCCCCATAATACTGGTTATCACAGCTGGCTGCTGAGTCAGGAACTGATTCTCTCCATTGCCTTTGTGCAATATACCTAATAACGAACCGGAGAGGAAGCGGTTATTACAGTCACACATTACATGGGACTTCAGGTAGTTTTGTCTTGAATGGCTGTTGTGATGGCGTTAAAGGACTATACAGTGCCTGGTTCTTCAACATTGTAGTGGTAAGTTAGAGTGCAAAAAGAGCGAAACAGGCCTGTAGTAGTGAGAATAAGGTGTAAGGAAGAGTCTCTGTTAAAAAAAAAACACAACACAACCTCAAATCCAAACCTAAAAACATAGTCAAAAAAAATATGGTCATACCTCTCTCTAGCCTGTGACAATGGATCAGACTGTCACATTAACTAACTGGGAAGCAGGGAGGCCAGCAACAGAGAGGATGTGCTCCTTATCAGCATACTCGGATCCTCTACCTCCAATTTCCTGGGGTATGTTTTGTTCGGAATTTCATGCCAACCTTACTCTTCCCTTTCTGCCTCTCAGTCCTTTACAGGTTTTCTCAGGACAGAAATGCCGATGGTGGAGAAGACAGTACAAAAAAATGAAAATATAGGAGAAAGACTAAACTCTTGGCCTACTAAGGATCACTAATGGAAAGCAAGAGGGGAGCTAGTGGGGGGATCTTAGTTAGGCTTTAAGAAATGCCTTTACAATAGGATTTCTTTGTTATATATACATTTGCTCTAAGAGCAGACCGCTGCTCCAGGAAGGGAGGGGATTCTCTGACTGAGTGACCATTTTCAATGTCACTAAAGACCGCAGAGATATTGCAGGAAGCTTTTTGCCTCATGTTCCTTTGAAAATACAGTTGCATAACCTTAAAGTAAAGCGATTGACTCCCTGGTGGCAAGTACAGCTGCCATCACTGATGACAACAGCGAACATCATGAACTACACAAAATGGTTATTTCAATATGCTCTTTGACCCACTGCACAGCATTTATAAAGTGTGTTTAAACAGCCTGATCTTGCTAATTCTGGACATTACCTTAGATTTCTTGTGCAACAATATATTCTGAAATTTGTTAATGCAAAGAACAGCAGAGAGACTGTACAAAACAGTTAACAGGGATCAAATGAAATATATGCTAAGTATTCAACTGCCTTAGAGTTACTGGTAAAATGCAAAGACCAAGAACACTCAGCTTAGGCTACTTAAAGACAGAGAGAAGCGAGGAAAAAACAAATAGACGACAACAGGAAGGGACAGACAAGAATACCAATCTTGTCACAGGCTCATACTCCTTTTAAGGATTAGAGGGGAAAAGGGCAAACTAAAGGAACCAGGTACGGGTGTGGTTAAGATAAGAAAAATAGGGAAGGCAGACAGATGGCACAAAAGAACATGGAATAAAGATTCTGACTTTAAGAAAGTGATGCTTTGCAATTTTTTTTAGACAAATAAAGCATGCCCCATGCTTTACAAAGCTAAAGAAATTAAACAAAAAGAGTGGAGAAATTGCACTTTTCAAAATATAAAAATAATGCAAATAAAAAGTTTTTACAGATTGAAACACTAGATATAGCACAGAAAACACATGGAATTAACTAACTCACCATTCTTGACATTAAGAACGTGGTGTTTATCCAAAGACCATCCTCCTAGATTTGAAGGATCTAGTTCAAATCCTTGCAGTAGTGCTGTCCTCTTCTCCCATAAAATGAGACTGGGGCAAGTCTCATATTCAAAACCCACAGAAACTGAAAAAAATAAAATGGAATCTAATATACTTGATGAACAAACACTGATTAAATGTCCAGAGCCTGTTCAAACGGTTCAACATGTCAGTTCCCCAGCCCCCTCATGAAGATGCAATGATTGTGTTCTTCTCTTTTGTTCTACAATATTAAATTCAGATCTTTGACTAGATTCAGATTTGAAATTTCATTCACATGTACTCTGCAGGGATCTGATCACTTTCTCTTTGAATAGCTGGCTTTGGGAAATGACTGGTTTGGTGAGACGAAAGTGAGAAACAGAATTAAAAAAAGATAACAAAATTCTTCTATCAGAACAAGATCGAGCTCTTAATTTGCTGGGTGTTCACAGCATTTATTTATGATACTTAATGCATTCATTTTACATACTATATATCAAGGAGCAGTGAAAGCTTTGTGTGTTTTTAAGCACACAAAAGCTGTAAACATTACTCAGGAAAGTAATATCCTATGCAGTATTGTAAGAAAGAGAAGACATAAAAATACGGAAAAGAAGAATGATTTTTAAAATGAGGCTTTTTTCCAGGCTGGCACAGCTCCAAATGAACATTTTTAGCACTGTTGTATCAAATCTTTTCTGATTTTCAGATGAAAACGAAAACATAAAAATATTGTGATGACCACCCTTTCTCCTACCCACTAGAATCAAGATCTATAAATATGCAAACTAAAAATAGCTACAAAACCGCTAGACTGAACAGCACTAGAAAATACTACATTCATTTTGAATTTCAAATCCTACAAGAACCAATAATAACAGCACATGAGAGATTCTGAATGCACTGAAGAATGCCAACCAAGCCAAATATGAGATTCATTTGCTAACTGAAAAGAAAACATAGAGACATAGTGATGGACTAGGTTTCATCCTAAATTCCTGTGGCCAGGTTTCCCATTGGCTGGTCTAAATCTTTTAAAGGAACTACCCATCAGGAGACACAGGCATGTTGGTAGAGTTTAGAGCCTTTGAATGTGCTCTTTAATGTTTAAAAGAAACATAATACAAAGATAAACTGTGTAAGGGAGACAAGAATTGTTTAATCTATATTTGCTTCAGCACAGAAAATCTTTGTAGTTTTCTTACTAAAAGTTACAGGTGTTCTTTGGAAAGTTTTGGAGCTTCTATATGCTGACTTACCTACGGCATCTGACAATCCATAAACCTTCTGACCATACGCATCTGTTTTGTCCCAGATAAATGTATATGCCAAGTTGGGAGATGCTTGAAATGATTTTTGAAACAGATGCCCTTCCACTGCTACCATCAAATGAACTTTAATTAGGTTCAGCGGCACAAGTGACTGGGTCATGGTGATCTTAAGTAAGGATTTGTATCCAGCAGTACGGGAACTCAGGTAGCTGAGCTTTATACTAGAGCCAGGGATCTCAATTTCTTCGTGAAGAACCTCAGTAAGAAAAAAAAACAGTTTACATTCATGCTTTGTATTTTTTCAGAATAGTATCTCTTTGCACTTTCTTAGGAACTAATGACTTTTTACTACCGGGAATGAGTATCCTCAAACCAGTAGAGTGATACAGTTTAGTTGATTTTCTGGACAAATAACTATTTGGCTGCTGTTATGCTTCTTTTTAAGAGCCCACTGCTGGCAAAAGTGCAAATAACAGTAAGTTTTATTGCAAGTTATGTGCAAGGGGATCACAAGAAGATGCAGTTGCATGAATCTGCAACTTCCACTAACGCTTAGTATAAAGTAAACACTAATAAAAATACTGAATAAAGTAGTGAAAACAATAGTACCAGTATATATCATAAATAACTTCTCATTTATCTTAACTAACATACAAGAAATCAGCTTGTGGTTAGCAGCACACACCGAGGCTTTGCAAAATTCCCTTGAAACACCTTAGCTGTCAACTGAAATACACAAATACACTTGATACATTGCATGATAATGAGAAGGTGTACGGTAGTCAAAGAGAAATGTGTCTGGGTGACAGAAACCTAGGATATCTCCTGCAGGCTTCATTAGAAAGTCTGGTATCTGTCAGAACGAATGCATATCTACAGAAGCATTTGTTATAGCAATTCTAGGGGACTCTCTGGTGAGGGCTTGGGTCAACAGTAGCATTTGACCACTGGTTTCCCTATCCTTTTCACTCATGCTGTTCTCACCTGGGTTTCTGGTACAATGGGATTGCGGCCAGGGGCGTCACTGAAGAAGGTGGAAAGTGGTGATGAAATGATGACTGGATCAGGACGGACAAAGCCACTTAGATCACAGCTTGGAATGGAGTTCTCCTCTGTCTTCATCACAAGCGTATCCATCGCATAAAAGCTGTTCCATGGCAACCATACTGTCCTTTCCTGACTCATAAACGGGGCCCGTTCAAAGTGCAAAGTTAGGGATGCGCCACCATTTGCGACCAAGTCAAACCTAGAAAAATGTGGGCTTAACATAAGAGGTGACCAGACTGAGCAGTTCCAGTGACAGCATTCATGGCTAATGGAATATAATAACAATATGTGTATTTTAAATGTCATGCTGCAAATTATCAGTAATGGGATTTGAGCCTCTGGCAGCTAAACAGCTGACTGAAATCTAGCCAAGAGTAGCAGTGATTTGAAGCCACCCAAACAAACCTTGTACCTTGTATTAAAAAACCTGCTTTAAAATAAAACAATTAAAACCCAACAAAACATCTGATTTATTATTACAAGTCACCTTTATACATAGAATCAGCAGAGAAAGCAAGTTCATGTTGAGCTGAGCACTGAATTATCCCTTTCCTGGGATGCTGTCCATTAAAAAGAGAATGTGACACATGGCAGTAAGAGAACAACAATGAAAAGTTCTGCTCTTTCTGTTCTAAGGATATGAGAATTCCTGTCTCCAGGACAACTAACCTAACATTTTTCAGAGAGATTATGTACTTACTCCCAAATCCCCACAATAACATGGCAATAATGTGGAGGTGTGTGTCCATTTTGAAATCTGGCCTAAATGAGCAAAATAATTCTCCGCCTGTCTGACAACAGAACTAAGTATCGGTTGTTTCATGTAAATAGTGGCAATGCAACAAATTATCCAATGATTTCGACATTCTATTCAGCATCTGAATAGACTTCAGTTCATCGGTTACTGTAGTATTAAACCACTGAAATCAACAACATTATACTTTAATGATAATAGAGTAATACTGTGGAATATGTGGAAATGAAATATAGTTCCCTATAGTTCAATTGATTCATATCAATTATTTCAATTCAATTTTTTGCATGAAAGATCAAGATAAAACAGCAAATGTTTACAATGTATGTGACACAAATATACTGTTTTAGTTGCCATAGCCAGTAGGCTAGAAAAACCATGACACATTGATTTTTGTTTATCTGAATTTGTGTGCATTTCAAATCAGATGATACAAGGGGGAAAAAAGCACTTCTTTGCACAGCAGGAAATTGTCTAAATGTATTCAATTAGAATCTTTTGATTATATTCTACCCCGAAGAAACTCAAGACAGTGGATCTTCAAAAGGAAAGAGAGAGATAGAAGGGAACTTTTAACAAAATCTACTATTTTATAATGATACTTCTTTTTCTTTCCAGCAGTGTTAGCCTGGCTTGCATTTTAAATTAAAATATTTCTGGTCTCAGCTGGATATTACTGTAGTTCACAAATGTTTTCATAGATACAGAGCAATTTATTTGAAGGGAGCCTGACTTCTAACACATTATTACCAGAAGTCAGCCTTTTCATATTTACCTTCAGTTAGTATTCAAAATGCCATGTGAAAAATTACTTTCATGTTTACTTGATAGCTCTTTGCCTTGGGAGGAATTCACTGCATGATACCACGTGGTTCCACTAGATCACACCATCTGTTAATCAGCAAAGATACAACATAAGAAATAGGTACTGAATGGAAAAAGCAAACTTACATGCCATCCTGACGAGTGATGGTGTAGCCGTACTTCGGATACTTGACAAATGACACATTGACTCCAACCAGAGGAGTTCCATCTGTAGTCACCACTTGGCCTCTTATAAGAGACACAAGACTGAAAAAGAAACATAATAAAAGGTATTAAAGTTAGTTACGAAAACAGAGCTACAGTGTTTATAAACTGAGTAGGGGAACACTTGTGCCTCATTTACTCCAAATCTGATTTAATCCAAAGTTTTTTGGAATACTGAACTGACCGCAATATTGCCCATACTTAAATCAAGAAAATGCACCACGCCTATGTACTGAGGTCTGTATATGCCGAAGGGGAATTAATGCCTTCACTCGGGCTGGAAATCAAATGTGCTTGCTTAACCAGGTTTTGCAGAATAGAAATAGGAACAAAAATAAGAATAGGAATAGAAAACTACTTTACATTTATAATTGTGAAAGGGTTTCAAAAGCCTCCCAAATGCTTGAGGAGCCCTAAAATCCCACTGAAAAGACAACTGGGCACTTCTGGAAACACTCACTGGGTGCAATACCAAGTCTGTGCATGCCCAACACACTTAAAAATATGGTGCAACTGGAACAACTCATTATTCAATTTCTGATAAAATTACTAAAACTGTAATCTGCTGTTTTGACAACTGTCCCTCCATTAGTGGATATTCTTCCAATTTTTGAATTCAGACATGCAGCATGGCTTTAAGATGAACATGATGCACAGAGATGACCCATTCTTTCCGAGTCCTAAGAACAGAGTAGGTCAAGAGTTTTCTGATAGAAAGCAGCATTTTAGGGGAAAACCCAAATGCAAATGTCCATGGCTATCATCAGCCGTTCTGAGGAAGGTCTCTATGTTTGAATTTTTCTGACCAACTTTTTAAGGTCTTAGTTTCATTTTAAAATCTCAGATTGAAAATTATCTAGTGTTAACACTGTAAACATTGATACTTTGGATATTTTTTCTCTGAAGTCATTTTTTCTTGCCCACTATACTTCTCTCTCAAAGTCAACTTCTATAACGAGCCTCCAATGGCATACACACCAGTGCATTTGGTGTGTGTGTGTGTGGGGGGGGGGGGTGTCTACCTCTGGTTTATACAACTAATTGTCCAAATCACAGTTCATGTACCTTCCTCTCAGGGAGTGATTGATACTTGTATACTGCATTTAGTCCCGATTTGTAATCCTTGCTTTTCACTTTATCAGCTGGAGAAAGAATTTGATTCAAAGCCAGCTTTAGGCACAGGCAAAATAAACATGTTCCTCAGGCAACAGACTACCCACTTTGCTTGGACTAAAGGAGATAAGGAGGCTTATTCCTCCAAGAGACAGAGTCAGTCCTCTTCTCCTTTCACAGTGCTTTGCTGCTGGTGAGGACACTGGGGGCCGGTCCCACAAGCGCCACTTTGCCCTGCTCACTGCTCTCCCCAGTCAGTCTCCTCCTGCTCCTCTCCCCACCGCTCCTTTAGTTTCTAAAGGAGGTCACATAAAAGTATGGAACTTCTCTTCAACCAGTGAGTGTTTTCCTCAAACCTGTAGTATTCATGTTGAATTACAGGTGAGAACGTTTCACTGTAATATGAAAGGCAGTAGTGTTCGATGAATAACACAAGGCTGCAGGGAAGAACACTTGGGTCCTTCAGCCAAATTGGTCCCTGAGAGTGAGGTTCACCGCCCTGTGTTAGATGTCTACAAATGTGCTAGTCACCTCGACTCTTGTAGGCAATGAGGAGAAACAGGCATGTCCAGGGTAGGATCATCGCAGCTTAAGACAGACATCAGAGTAGGTCAGATGCATCATGCTCTGGGAGCACCTGCCTCTTTCCACCAGCTATTAATGGAGTTTGGAAACAAACTCAGAGACAGACCTTTACACAGCAAACACCTACACTTGGGAGACGAATCCAACCTCAGTCAGTGCAGGAATGCCTACCAGTCACTATACTCCTCTAGAAATTGGGAGTGATAATCACCTGCTTTGGTGAAATACTTTAAAATCTAGGAATTAAAGTTTTGGATCATATTAATAAGATAATTGAACATTATCAGAAGATAGTGGAATACAGGTATAGGGAATACATTCGTTTCCATTCTGAGTGGCCTAACGAGGCAAGAGTTAAAACAGTGGCTAGTGTACAATATGCAAGAGGGAACTGGATGCTCCTCTTCTCTCAAGGAAATATGCTGACTGTAACAGATGTATAGCAGCGTGCACCAGCCTGTGGATGATGTACACTTTTTATGCTACAGCCTGTGTTCCTTTTTGGACAAATTATTCAGCCTGATGAGTTAGTAAGCTTCTCTCCTGTCTTCTTCAAGCAACATTGAAGAAAAGTACAGGAGTTTCCCTGGTTTATTTTTATAGAGCTGATGAGAAAAATTTCTTAACAAATTTAGATGATAACAGAACAGTTTTATACCATTTTTCCAAGCAACTCCATGTATTTCTGCATAGAGTATTTTACAGAATAGAATAAAACCTATATTATATGAAATAGGACGCAGTAGGGCTTTTAGTGATAGAATATGGAAATAATTTTAATATTTGAGCATCATAGGGATGAAGGCAATATGGTTCCATCTTGTAGATACAGAAATATTATGATCCTCATTTTACAGACAAATATTTAGTGATTTACTCTATGTCACCCAGTAAGTCTACAATGAGATCTTGACCAAAAAAGGGATTCCTGTCTGTAATGAAGCATGATCTTCTGGGCATTACCCCAAATGGAGCTCTTTCTTCAGTTTTAACTTGGGCAATATGAATATAATTAACAAATTCATCAATTTCTTAGCATCTTCCCATGCAGACACATTTAAATAATATTGATAAATAGGAATACCACTCTTTCTGTAAGGACACAATAGCATCACATATTAATTAATGATGTGCTGGCTTTTAGATTCCATATTAATATATAATTAATAATCAAATGCAGAACAGACATACAGAAAGAAAACAAACACAAAAGAAACCCAAAACCTAGTCAGATCTCCTGATATTGTAATGTACCAAGTAAAACAGTTTTATATAAGGAAAAAATAATAAAAAAAATTAATGCATCTTTAAAATATTTAGAAATACCTATTTCATTATTGAAATTTCTGTTATCTGCACTACATAAAATGCAATCTATTTCTAATAGGAAACTAGTGTGCAGTTCCCCTTCTTGCAGATCACAGCCTTCATAAAATAAAAACCTCAGCAGCTCCTTCTCAGTGTAAGGAAACTTGTTCTAGATGTTGCCAGCATGTTAAAATGTGAATAAACCCAGTTTTACAAAATAAAGACAAGATTATAAATTGCAACAGACTGCCCTCAGTGGGATGGATCCCTGCGATGGAAACACATGAAGATCCTGAATGCAGTATCTCACGTTAAAACACAAAAAAAATCGCTGGGGGAAATTTTCCCAAGCAATGCAACAGCACAGATGCAATGTCATAATTTATAGCTGCTACCTGCTGTTGAAGGGATTTTCTCCTGGAATTATGTGAGTGCTGTCCTTCCCCACTAAGAGCTTGATGCGATCATAGAATGACTTCACAGCTGGTGAACCAGAATGGCTCTGCTGTATGATGTCAAGAGGATCACGTGAGCCCCGGCACAGCAGGCTGTTTTGACAAGTAGACTGGAGGCAGCAGTCTGGGTCTAGACAGTCCACCAAACCATCTGAAAGGGTAAGAATCAGCGAGATTCAGCCAGCTGCACAGCATTATCAAGTAATAATATTTAATGAATATCTTAAGGTACAGGAAAAAAACATTAATGATTATTCTTCATAACATCTCTATGCCATAGAACTAGTAATTGAACCAATAATACAATGAGGATGAGACTCCTTCCTCAAGTGCACTGGTTAAACACCCTTTATGTTACAACTTACATCAGTGTTAGATGAGAATCAAGCCTAAAGAAATCTGTTAAGAGTTGAAGTAAAGAAGAAGGAATAGAGGAAGGAGTACAGGATTTGAGGGGGGATCTTTTCAACTGTTTCTTTTACAAAATTTTTACATTTGCTTGCTGGGTTTTTAGAGTCTTAGGAGCAATGCAATTTAATTTCATTTGTTCCTTTTTTGGACATTAGGGAAGGGGAGAGGGTTGACAGAGTAAATTAACATTATCTAATTAAAATTACATTGCATCCATTTTGCCAATTCATAAGGAAGTGCTGATGCAACTCTCACCTCCCTTAAAAATCTGAATCATAACTCAATCGCACACTTGCACAAGGAAGGATTGGTCACAGAGCTGGTGAGTTCAGCCATCATATTACACATCAGATCATCCATCAAGAATATTTTCTAAGTGTTTTTAAAGGAAATTAGAATCTAAACACCAGAAATTAAAATGGAATCCTCAATCAGGTGAGTGGTCTACATTAGTTAGGTAAATCACAACCGACTACTTTTAACACATTCTGTAACACCCTTTAGCATCATCCTTTCCTTGAGTATCATCATTTAATTCAAATGTGGACTCTTACTGAAATTCTACTCTAATTTAGAAACTAATAACCATTTACTTTAAAATACTGCTATCTCTAACAAATTAGAAACATTCATGTATCTTCTTGCACAAAATCACAAAAATCAGGCATTTAGTCTGCAATATACTTATGTCTGTAAACTTTCAGAGACTCCCTAAGGCATATTAATCTGAGCTGCTGAATACAGATACGTCCTAGATGCATACCAGGTGTCATACACAAGAACATTTATCCTGGCAGGTTGTACCTGGTACTATTTGTTTCTTACAGTAAGATCATGACAGACATACTTTTCAAGCTTTTAAAAAACTTTTAAAACTTTTAAAAAGTTTTCTCATTTTGCAATTAGCCTTGTATTTCCAATGGATGTACATGAAATAACTGTTTCTGATTTAAAAATGAAACTGCTGAGGTATGCTGACAATGTTTCATTCAGCTCTCTAAAGAAATATGAGTTAGACAAACTCTCTTGTTGTCAGAGCTATACATTTCTTTAAGGTCAGAGGCCTACTCACATTGGGAGCTCCATTCATCTTGAAATCCTTTCCAACCTGGTAGTGGCAATTTTTTTTGCTGCAGCCCATTTTCCACCCACTTCATATAATCAATGTGAGGACACCACTGGGTTCAGATTATAACTAAAGACAGTTTTCCTATCAGACTCTGAGAACTTTTTCCTCAGCGTCCTGCTCGTTCTCAGTTTGTGACACCTCCACAGCCATGAACTTAAAATTGCCCACTATTTAGTCTGCTCAGTTCTTTTATTCAGACGGTTGTCAGTCAAGAGAATCCTATCAACAAATTAGAAATAGAGCAGCAAAACAAAGGATATAAATTACTGCCTTTGCCAAATTTACATTTACCTGTTCAAGCCGCAGCACATTTTTGCCGTGCCTGTTATTATAGGTGAGCGTATGGTATGTCTGTAATGACCTCATCAGGCAGCAGATTATGGGCTGCGGTGACCGAACACTTTTACCGGCACCATGAACTTTAAATTGGCATATCAATCTCCCAGTGTCCTGTCAGTCATGACAATCGCATCTCTATGCTAGCAAGCCCCCTCGGATACAGCGTGACATTGCAATCTTCAGTAAATTACCCTGTCAGCGCCAATCCGCCAGTCATCTCGCAAACAATCAGGCAGGCAATCAAAGCGCTCCGAACCGCCCGCTCAGCCCGCGGAGGCCAGAAACGCCTCCAGCCGGCCCCAGCGACGAACCCGGGCGCGAGGCTTTGCACGTCGCAGCAATTTTACACACGCATGGGAATTCAAACTTGCACGCTTTCCTATGCTTAGAAGAATACTTAGAAAAGAGGTATATTCAGTAATATAAATATACATATAATTTTTTATATATGTATATATAAAAAATATAGCCAGCTGGAAGAAACTACTGCAATAGCATAACATATTTTTATTCAATGTATCCCAATTTATGTTCTCTTATAGTGAATCCTGGAATAAAAGCTTAACATACCCTTCACCCCAAAAAATTTCCAGTGATGTCTCCATCAGAGGGCCATAGAAAGTATATATGTTTTCTCTTGATAATTTAAAAGGTATGAAACACTACTAAATACCCACAGAGTTAATTTTAACACGTAACTCTCATCATATTAGATTCCTTAGATTCCTCATGCTAATTCAGACAGGTAAGTACCTACACATATGAAAGCAAGATCATTTCATTTAATAAATATTTTAGCTCTGTGAAAGTCTGATCACTATTAGAAATAGCTTCAAGCCCACAGTTATAAGACAACTTTATCTAGAAGGTGTAAATACATTTCACAGAAGAAAAAAAAAACAGTAAAAAACAAATAATGGAACAGGAAAGTTTCTCATGATGTGCAAATGGGGCTTAATTCACTTTTCTCACTGATTTTGAGTCAACAGAATCACATAAACTAAAAGCAATGAACTAAGTGATCTAATTTTCAAGCAATATTGTGGTAACATTTTATATATTTTACAATATCCTCCATGTCAAAAAGCTGACCTAGCTACAGAATTCAGAAGGAATGCATTAATATTTAACAGAAAGAAACAAACAAAAATTATAAAAAAGACCCAAAGTGAAGAAACTAAAATAACTATAATTGTCTGTACTTTGCTATCAAATGAATCTGAAGAGTTTCACTAAAAATAAAATAGCTTTGGTTATGGAGAAAACTTCAAAGACAGAAGTTTTGATATGGTTGTGTTCCCTTGTACTAATTTATTCCCAAATGGCAGGATGGCTCTGTTTGGATTAGGAACTCAGGATATTTTTACCTTATGTCGACTAGTTGATCCATCTTGCTGCAGTGGCAGACCGGAGGTAGACAATGCTGAGCCTGTGCAGCCAGCACCTGGGCTGCCAAGACGTTCGGGGTCGAGGCTCGGATACCACCGTTCTGTTTGCATGCATAGCTGCTGTGCTACTGTTCTTTACTTTCGTGCTCAGAAATACTCTACGCTTGAAAGAATATTTATTGACTATTGTCAGAATACTTTTTTCTAGCTCACGTTTGCCAAAATTTGTTATCCAGATCCACTATATATGAAATGAAGTAAATTATTACATAATCAGTTGGTTGCATTAGACTTGGTTGGTTAAAACAAGGGCTAGAAAAAAAATGTACCTCCTGTAAGAGAAAACTCTGCCATAAGCATGAAATTCAATTAGAATTCAGTACCTTGCTTTTAATATATATTTCAGAAGTTGTCATTTTCCAGATTTCCTCAGGCATACTGAATTATTTATATGGTTAATTCAATGACAGAAACCTCACCATTAGCCTCACCAAGATACAGCTGCTTTTCATAGCACACATCTGAGTTTGAAGTGGCCAGTTAGCAGCGTTCTGAAACGCCATGCACTAAAGAGAAGAGACTGCACAGGCTGTTACGATGGTGCTAAGCCTCTTCCAGCGATCCGAGACCAAAAGAAGTCCTGACTTGGCTTTCACTGAGAAGAAAGAAACAGGAAACTTTGATCTGATTTAAATAGGCAGCACAAGATTAGCTTTTCATTGCTGTTCTTGGTTCTTCTGAATTCCCAAATCTTTTCAGAAACAAATCAAGAGATATTGTATTCCTCTTGAAGACTTCACTTCTGCTAATGGATACACACATATCTTGACCTTCTGTGAGTTAAAACATAAACTTTTTTTGCAGACTTAGTGGTTCAGCAAAAGGCAAAATTTTGAAGTATCACATGTAAGTAAAATAATCTACTTGCGCATGCCATATTTAAAGATGGCTTTATTATTGTGTTCCTCTTGAACATCATTTCAAGGCCTAAATAGCACACAGTAGAAATAGAGATATATTTTACTGCTAATGTATTTAGCACCTCTCACTGTCAAGTTTTCCTTCACCACTGAATATATTTCTGATTACAAGTGGTAAAGTATGATGTCTTTCAAGAGCTGCCTTTTCACAACTGTCCGTCCCTAAATATAGAGCTGCAGCGCAGTGCCCGGCAGGCGTGCCTCAAGGAGCTCCCGCAGCTTCCCCAGCTGGTCGCCCCTGAGAGCCCCTCCTGCTGCGCGGCGCTTTGCAGGACCCCGCGCGAGCGGCAGCCTGAGGCAGGGAAGTGCGGAAGCTGCCAGTGCCACGCTGAGGAAGTAAAAAGGGAAGTTCTCAACCTTGTTTCCCTTCTAAATCCAAGCCTAAATTTGAGTCAAGCTAGAAAACTGAAGAACATAGGTGACAGCAGCTTTTTCTCAATATCCTCTCCTTCTGTTGGGTTGCCATTTGCTAAAGTAGCTTCTTATGCAAATTAAAAAAACGTAAAGACTTGTACTTATTTCTGGATTCTAAGGTAAAGGTTTTTTCCGATCTATGCCTAATGAAGCATCTGCACTCCTTTGAAGTAAATCTTGCTGTGATTTTCCATTCATGCTCAAGTGGTTGGGTTCCAGCATTGTGCTGCACCTTTCACTGGAAAATTGAAACCTACGCTTCTGTTTTTTTTTTTCTTTCTCTCAACTCCTACGACTAAACTATCTTTAGTTTCCACTCTTCATCAGATACTTGCAGGTTTTGTTTCAGGATCAATTAAAGACGTACGTTAGAATAATTCAGGCTGTATGATCTGAGATTCAGCTATTTGAGAACTGCTTTCTGCACCCAGCTGGGGACAGCTTTGTTTCCAAAACAAAGCTGCTTAGCACACGCTCAGTAGAGGGCATCCTTACACTTCACTAGCTCCAGGAGCTGGTGACTTTCCAAGTACAATTTGTGGAAAAAAATTTTTTTCAATAAACATTTCAGACTGATGATTAAATTGGAAGGGGGAAGAGCAGCAGCTACTATGAGCCCTGAGGGCAAAAGGGCCTTTGATCACTCTAAGGGCAAATTAGTTAATTTATCATGATCCGATTTTAATTATGTGTAGTATTAATATACCCAAGGTGAATAGAATTAGAGATGCTCTATCAGATTATCAGAAGAGTAGGCCTTCTCTCTGCCAATACAGAAATACTTTAATTGAGCTCTAAAACTGCATGCAGAACTGTTTCCACAGGTAGACCATCCTACAGCCCCATATATCATATTACCAGGAAGCTTTATCTTGTATTCAGTTGAAATTTTCACTTTTATAGCTTAATTTAATTACCATTAGTTATACTGGCATGCATCAGGCAAAGTAATTCCTCACAAGCTCCTGGTGTCAACAACGAAGGAAGCACTTCTCGTCTTATTCCAGCCCTGTTCCTCAACTGGCTTAGCCAAGCTGGGAAGCCTCTCTATAAACTATCAGGACATCCATTATAACACTGACTTTTACAATGAACCGTGAGCACAACTGAATGTTTTCAGAACCATAAACCTAAAACAAGGCTGTGTTTTCATGTTTAGGAAAAGCTGGACAGTAAATCCCAAACTGTGGCAAGGTAGAATGAACCTGGGCTTCTGTAAGCAAAGTGTGTCTCTGAATGCCAGAGAAACTCCCTCCGCAGGACTTTAAGTACCCTGGAATATGACCCCAGTGGAGCAACCTGCTACACTTTCCTTGACGCTCGGAGGACTCCAGCGCAGCCCAGAGCTCGTGCAGTCAGGAAAAACATCATCTGTTAAGAGCACCAGCTGGAAGAAACTACTGCAATAGCATCTCTGATTCAGCTCCGTACTGAGCTCTCGGTAGTCTTTCAGAACCTGTGAATACCGGTAGGTTATTGATTCTCCAGCTTCAAACCACACATCACTTAGAGATGACCCAGAGGGCTCCAAGCTAAAAGCAATCTTAAAAAAATGTTCATTCAGTTCCAGTGCCACATGGATACCTATGCAGCAACTGGTCGCTTTTTAAACCTTGGAATAAGCAGGCACTGAATTTCTTGCTTTCCCATCTCCATGGATTATAAGAGAGTATTATTGTAGTAATGTATCCCATGGGGACAGTGTGAGGATAAGCCAGTTAATGTGTGTAAAGACGATTAGAGGCTAACGTGAAATTTTAACAAAATCACAAATAAGTACTCATTAGCTCTTGCCAAACTTATCTAATGTCTAGTTTTGATACAGATTCTATACTTGAGTTTATAAAGCTCACTTTGCCCCCCCCCCGGTCCACAATAGGTTTCAACTCCTTGTTACATTACATGGTCTAAAGCTGACTATTGTACAGGCTCTGGGAGGCTTTCTGCACCAAGGGTATTCTGGGTATTTATACTGAGAACTTCATAAAATCTTTTGTCTGTGCTGAATTAGAGACCCCTGCTGAGGCAATGCTTGTTGAGGCAAGCTAAATTACATGATTTGCTTTTGTGCTGTGAAATACTTGTATTATCTTAAATGTCACGAGCCTGATGCAGTATCAAGTCATAGGACTTGTAATTCTCTAAAAGCAATTTTTTTCTAAATGCTTATTACAGGAAGACACTTCTCCTTTTCTATTTTCTTTCTGTCTAATTTCAGAGATGAGTTTTTCTAAAACAACTCAAATAAACAGCCTTTCAATCAGGCAAGTGCACTGTCCTGACAGTGAACTTGTTTAGAAGGGTATTTTGCTCTCGAATTGCAGAGAATTCATACTGGAGCAGATAGCTGACTTTCTCTCGTTCACTATCTTTAATGTACTGTGCCTAACAGAATTACCACCAACTGTATTTTTTTGTTGTGTTACAGTGATACAGTAACAAACTGAGGGGCAAATTTACCTTCTGAGATATGCACAACCCTCTCTGCAAAGCCAAATGGAAATAACTTCAAACGTATTTTAAAAAAGAGGAACTTTGCTTGACAAACAAGGAATTCCTCATTCTGTTTAATTTAGAGTTTTATATTGCACCAACCGTTATAGGTTGTTTCTCTCCCTCCCCTGCCCCGTTTTAGTTCAAATAATTACATTTGGGGGGAGAAATGTGATCTGTGAAGTGATATAAGCAACGAGAGCATTTCGGCTTTTTTTTAACCTGCCTGCACCTATTCTCTCCATCCTGATCAAATCTGAAACAAACCAATTTAGCAAAATATCCATTGGTTTCTGTTTTTTCTTTGAGATTATGTCATTTAGCTGCCTTGTCAATAAAAAAATTATAAAAATGAGCAGAATAAATACGAGTGGATGAGAAAGGTGGGAGTGTGGTACAGAAGGGAGAACAGAGCAAAAATTTTGACAGATCTAGTATGGTGCAATACGCAGTGCACGACCCTGCCTACCCGATTCCAGCTGGCTCTTCCCTCTGGAGCATTTCAGCTGAGCCCAGCCGGGCTGGGTGCAGCCTCCCCTGGAGCTCTGGGAACAGGTTACAAGGCCACCTCTTCGGGTGATCCCCAAAAAGAAGCAGATTTGTACAGCTTTTTTTCCTCATACAAGACAGGCACAGTCTGACGGGGGGAGAACTGTTCTGGTGGGCTCAGTCACATAAGGCAGAGTCAGACCCTGTCCTATGAAGCACAGAGGAAAACCAGAGGGAAGAGTGATGTATAAGGCAAGGACAGTTAACTGAAAAAAGAAGGAAAAGAAACACCTAGAAAGAGCAGCTCAGTGGTCTCCTGTCAAGGACTCCTGACAAGGCTGCTCCCGTAGAGGCCACAGTTCTTATTTAAATACTTTGCTCAAATTATCCCATCAGTCTGGGTCAAAGATCCTTCAAACATGAGCTCTGTGTACGAGCTGCATCCAACATCTAATAACACTAGTCTTTAGAAAAAGTGATATAGTTTTTGCTTTGCATTACATTATACATTTTACTTGAAGACACAGTAAGGTCTAAGGTGAAGTCTAGCAAACGTACATCACAGTTTAATGAAGACTGTTCTGAGGGGCTAGAAGCATTCTGTAGTTTAGGAACAACAAAAGTATTATAAAATACCTATTGTAAAAAGATGGATATAAATACCCCCATATAGTTACGTCCTTATGCAGTAGGTCAAAAGAAATATGAACTTAAAAATTAATGTACCTTTCCCCATTCCTCAAAATCTCATTTCTAATTGCCTATTTTTCTAAAATAAGTCCACAGTGATCTCAACGGGTTATATATGTCTTTTGGGGGGATTATAAATTGTAATCACAATTATTGGTCTTAAAATAAAATTACTTTTATCCCCTCCAAAAGATGCTTAATAACTGATAAATTACTGAGGCACTGATTAAGAAAAGGGATTTAGAAGTGGCCACAATGAGTATATTATGTACTTCAAATATGTTTTGAAAAATAGAAGTATTTTCCAATTTAAAAAGATCGTAAAAAAGAGTCAATGCCAGAAATACCTTACATTTTAGTTAGGCTTCCTCCTTAAAAGTAAACAAACAAATAAATAAATAAGAGTCTTCGAAGCTTTTTCAGTAAAGTAGCCTATGTACCACAGTGAATGTAAACAGGTTCATAATGAAGACCCAGTCAAGCACATATCTAGACTTAACATGTGATGGCAAGGACAAATATAGGTGAATTTCCCAGGGTTAGCAGCTTTGGTCATGCACAGCAGTACTTGGAAGTCTAAGAAGAGAAAGTGGCTCTGGTCCTTCGACACTCTCTCTCCTCTTCCTGCTCTGCAATCCTGCTTCATTTACGAGAGTAATACACACTGACATCTCATTTAAAATGAAGATTTGTAAGTCTCCACAAGACAGGGACACATCTGCCACTTCTAGGAATAAACCAACTAAGGGCATTAATCTAAAATTGAAAGCAAATACTAAGTATAATCTTTCATTTTTCTCCTGTTTGAATTATAGTATGGACTTCATATCATGGCAGGTAAGATAAAATAGGACAAATCGAAATCCCTTTGTAGTCAGTGGCAACCCTCTTCTTGACATCCATGAAATGAAGACTTGGTCCAAGGCATTTGAATCTGATTGTGAGATACATTTGCAATATGAATGGCTGAACAGCAAACAAGTGCAAAAATATTTTAAATCTGTTGCCATCTGGGGAAGAATGGAAGGCAGAAATTACTGTTGCACTTCAGTCACATACTTAAGCAACTGCATTTTAACAATATAAATAGATAGATTATTTTTTGTTAGCCACCTTACTCTCTTTCAGAAGAATAGCTTGCATCTTCAGTACTACCCCAGAATTACTTGCTCAAATTAGTTCACTATTTTGCTGCAAAAAAACTCGGTTGAATTTCAAATGAGAAGAGTGACTGGGAGGAAAGGCAATTTCTTTAACTGGCAATACTGTTGCCTTTTATGTGAAACTTGGGGTTCTGGTACTGGGCTGTATCTTTTAAATTGACTCCTATAGTACAGTTTTCAGCTTCATCTAATGCCAGAACTTAATTTTATCTATTCCTTTTCATGCAGTCACAACTGCATAAAGGTGCATCTTAAAGCAGACTGCACATATTCCCGCCTTCCCCCTGTTCCTGCAAACTCCTGCTGTCTCCCCTGCGTGGGCATCAATAAACACGCAGGGCACGAGATGTGCTCCTGGCCTGCTGGCTAGTGAGTCAGCTACCGAAGAGTAATGTAGCTTAAGGTAAAGGCAGAACAGCACTCTGCAATCCTAAGTATTAAGGGATTAAAGTTATATTTAGTTTTTACTTTTATTGTAGCTCTTACTTGTGATTGACAATTTGACAACCTGATAGGAGTGATGATGACTCTGCCCTTACAGAGTATATTGTAAAGGACTCTGTGCCATCTCAAAGCAATCTGAAACCCCAAAGATCATCAAACAAACAGAAACAGCAAAAATCACAAAGTCATCAGAAGAGCTGGGCAGGGCAACACAGCCCGTGGGGTGACCCTCGGCTTGTATCATGTGCGCTGTGCACAACGTGCAGTGCCGCTGAATCAAAGGGTGTTCTGTTTTTTTGTTTTGTTTTGTTTTTCTAACATATGCCTTGCAAATGTGAGGAGAAACAGCTAACTGAACAGACACTGAACACCTCCCAGGCTCTCTTACAGGCAAATCCTATAGAAAAGTAATGAGGATGATACTAACAGTGAGCAATAATGACCTTTGGATTAAAGCACTGAGCTAAGACTCAGGAGATAAGTGTTGATTTCTGGCTTTATCATAAAATTCCTCTGTAAAAATGTGTGGGTCACACCGACTTTTCAGGTTGTTTAGACTTTGAAATCAGGAACAGATTTTCAAACTACCCACACTCCCACAAGAAGCAATGAGCAGTAATCTAGCTAGGCTCCTTGGAAAAATCTGACTTCAACATTCAAGTGTCAAGAACTTCTTAAAAGTTCTGCCTTTAATCTTCCTAGCCTTCAGCTCCCCATTGGCAAAATGGGATAAAATTTTCTGCCTCTCACCACACTTTTGTATAGATATAGATTGTATATCCTTTGTGGTCAGGACTTTTGCTTCTTATGCTTACTACTAGGATTTTTTGACTTTGTCTGAGGAGTCTTGGAGATGTTGTTAAACGAAATAGTAGGGTAGCAGTAGGGTTATGTAGATATCACTCTAAATATAGACAGACATTAACAGTATTTATATGATACTCCACAAAATTTTCTCCATACACCAATGAGGCATTGGTGAAAATGATGATTCAATTCTAGAAAATAATTTATAAATAGAAAAAGCTACTTTTAAAATATACCCTATTAACTATAGCAATCTTTACGGTAAAAATTATGAGAACCCAGAAGTGTTCTTTTCCCTTCAAAACCTAAATTTTCACATTTTCATACACTAGATTATCTGACAAAAAGTGTTATAACCGATTACCACTGTTGGCAATGGTGCAGATGAAAAAATCATGACTTCAGAAAATACTGAGCAAGAACGAAAGTGATGAGATAGTTGGCAAACCTTCTAATTTCATTATTTCCCACATTCAAACAAGGCCAAGCAGTTCTCTTTCAGATATGACAATGGTGCACTAAAACCCATGCACCTTGCACAGCACTGCTGACTAGTATTGCACTTCTGTTGTACAGCATATGCATTCTACGTATTCTTTGACCTTGGTGGGCTAGTATCTGCCTTCTGTAAGCAAAGTTTTAGAGACTTGCAATTTTAAATTGGGATGAACAGCTGAATGGTCTCACTAGTCAAATAATTTTTCCCTGCTTCCCTGTGTGCTTTACAAGTCTAGAACATTGTCTTGGATAAGTAAACAAATTGCTCTCTGTGTAAAAATATTTTCCTTAGGTTACCTTATACATCTTATTCCAGTACTTCTAATAATGTTTTCAAAATTCACTTCTTGTTTTGGGGAAAAACTGGTGATAGAACCATTTTCAAATTTTCCTTTATCATCTTCAAAGCTAATACAATTTGCAGGCTTAAGCAGTTCACCTTTTAATTTCTTACACAGCTTACTAACACTACATAAGTTTAGTGGGTTTTGCCGTATAATTAAATGGCAAAGGTAAAAAAGCAGACTCCAAATAATGTGACTTTGCAGTTTGATTCTGCTTGTTACAATTCAGTGATAAAGCACATTCCAGCTTTCTGGAATTGAATCAGCTCTAGCTCTCTTTAAATATTTCTGTAAGCACTGATCACATGAAAATCTGAAAACAGGGAACTAACAGTGGATATTCAAATTAAAACAGATAATGCTTAGATGTGGTTAGTATCAAAAAATCAAAACCAAATGCACCTATTTCTCAGTTTGGGAACTCTGAACAATTCCTACAACCTGAAATTTTACACAAAATTAAAGCACTCATCTCAAAGGCAATTTTACCCTAGAAGCAACCATTTAGATAAGTCGAATGTTTCTCTGCAGTTTTAGGAATTATGAGTAAAACATTTAATAATCAGCAAACAACCGCTGAGCTCTTTAAAATAATTATTGGCCAAAGAAAAGTGAAGGAGTCTCAAGGAGGAAAGCTGTGTGTGATGCTTGATTTTTAATGAAGAGCAAAAGAGGGCAAACAGACTGAATAGAATCTAGCTACTAAGGACAGCATAAAGAAAGATATAAGAAAGCCTCTTCAAACAAATTGAGGGGAAAGTTACCAAGCAATCTTGTTTAATGGCATGGCTATTCAGAAATGCTTTTAGCCCAGCATAGCCTAATATATCACGGAAGGCTCTAGAAAACAAGATAAACTAAAGGCATCTTTGAAGGTAAACACAGAACAAATTCTGTATTTAACAGGGGTATGCCTGGTAGAGAGAGTGCCTGGGATCTCAGAACCTTACTGGTCAGCACAGCTTACTCAGCCCTTTACAGTTTGGCATATGAACCATTAAATATGACAACAAGCTACAAGGACTTGTATGGACTGTGTATATGAAAGCATGACCTTGGCCTCTAGTACAAGGCTGAAAAAATGTTTTTAAATACCCTGCTACATCAGTTGCTATGCTTTGCACACGTGCACAGAAAGTTATTTTGCAATTCACATGGGCTAAGAGCCTGCATAAAAAATGCTAATACATCGGGCCATATTCGCCGCTCATGTAAATGCCATCGGCTACAATGCAATCGATGCTGGAAGGGAGTCCGCGTGTTTTCAAAAGCAGATCTCCAGGTCGCAACATCTTTCCACAAGGACACAACTCTCCCAGTCTCATTTGTTTCAAAAGAAATGCAACAACAATACTTGACAACAGCATGACAGAGAAGTCTTTCTGAAGTAAAATGACTCATGAGGAGAGTGTGTATAACCTTCTGTTCTTTAGGGACTGGGAATTGGAAGACTTTTGCTCACCTCCCTCATTATCCTTGTTATCAGCACAGGAAGTTTCCATGGCAACATTGCATCCAGGCCCTCTCCAGCCGGTCTGGCAGACACACTGCCAGCTGTTCTGGCCGAGGGTGCATCTCCCATTGCCATTGCACAAATCAGGGCAGCCATCTGGTTGAAGAAATGAAGAAGGTAAGTACAAGACATACTTATTCACACCAACACTCAGACTTCACACACAATACTACTGTGCAAACAAAAAGTCTAGTTCTTGCTGTTGGACACTTTCCCTGCTCCAGAGCCAAAAGCCTGGTGTGAAGAAGAGGGTAAAGAAAGGGGATACCTTAGAGAAATGAAGACTTAACTCAAGCCTTTAAGAAAGGAAGAGTCCTACCGTCAGCCACAATAAAAGTTGCAAGAACCCTGAAAAACTTCACATCTTGACTTAAAGTCAGCAGAGTGAAATAACTGTCTGCTGACAGAAGATCACAGCCTTGTGTTTTTCCACTGTCTGTGTTTGTATACATCTAAAGAGGAGAACGTCTTCTTAAACAAGCATGTCAGTGTTCAGGGTGTCTTTCACATAGGGCATTGCATAACTGTCCAGAGTTTCTCTAAACATAAAGTTTAAGTATACAAAGCATGCAGTGAATCTGTTTTAAAAATATCTTCCTTCTTTAATAGTCACTTTAAAAGAGCTACTTATTTAATACTAAGTTTACTTCTGTTATGATGTAATATTTCATATTTTCTAAAAGATATTTTAGAAGAGATATCCCACAAAAGATGTATGTTTTGAATTGACTATGGATATGACCTTACTTACTATACACCAAGAACTGAATTGGGAACTGAATTATTCACCCTGCTAAGGTGCTTCTATGTTCTAACAAAATGTCCATGGATAATAGAATAACTTGACTTGCTTTTCTTCTTCCTGAAGCTGAATCAGTCTCAGGAGGCATTACTGTATCTTAGTGAATATTCATTAAGAAAAAGGGTAAGGAAATCAAATTCCATCCTGTGAGGTGCATGAAGCCTTGGTAACCCTTCAAACACATCACATCTTATCCACACAAGCTTCTTTCATTTGTCTATAAAGGTGGAAGAAGATTTAATAGTCCTGCCACAGCTCTCTCATGTCACCTTTTCATTAGTCTGAGCAGGAAGGAGAAGGCTGAATTGCCATACTGACACTAGATGTTGGATCCCCATCATTCAAGCTCTCTCATCTGGCTTGGGAGTACAGTCTAATCCTGCCATCTATACAACCACCATAAAACATGGAATAAGTAATCTCATTGCTGTTGGGCAGAAAATTTCTTCTCACTACAGCTCGCAAGGCTTCACACTCTCTCGTTTCCCCTCCACCAGCAGTAATGGGTCATTGCCAGAATCAGTATCTGAAGGGACCTGCTGCAGCCCTCAACTCTCCCTGATGTGCTGGGTTAGTCCTTTGCATTCACCACCCTGACCCCAAGCTGCGACTATTAATTACTCCCTTCCCTTCCCCCAGACATTTTAAGAACACCAAGGAATTAATTGGGTACCCTCGCAGAGCATGGCTACTCTCTTCATCAGGTGTGAGGAAGGAAGGCAGCAGTGGGAAATATTCTGAAAGCAAATAAACATGTTCTCTTTTTCTGAGTAGCACCACTTCAAATGCGCAGCGCTGGAGAAAGACGAAGAAGACAGTACACTGCCTTCGTGCCCCTTGGCCTCTAGGTGACAGGGAACAGGAGCAACTTTCAAACTAGTACATCTTTCATACTAGCACAAGTGCTGAAAGGTTGAGCAGCCTCCCAAAAAGCACTAATTTAGACTGCCTGCAAGTGCTTTTCTATGAAACTGTTCAGAAAACCACAGCTCTGAGTTTGTGCCTCTTCCTACTCCTCCCAGCTGCCTTTCCTGTAACCAAGTGATGTTCGAGGGACGTCCCCCTGATCCTACACTAGCTCCCGCACTGCTGCAGGAACTTCCCTGGAGGGAATGCAGGCTGGCTTTGTATCCCTGCTACACTCATGCAATTCGTCTCACATTAGACAAGCATCCCTTCTTACTTTTCCTCAGTGGGTTATTATCTGATAAGTTTATAGTGACTATTTAAATTTAAACAAGAATAAGTAGTCCTCGGCTACATTCATTTCCAGTGTAATTCTCTAAGTTTCCTTTACCATTAAAAAAAAAATCAATATTGTGCCTGTAAATGGTACTGAACTAAGACCTCTGAGACCTCAGCCTATCCGCAAAAAATGTTCTTTATAGATAACAGCAGTCAAAGTTTCTGCACACTGTGCTACCAGTGTGCTTGAATCTGCATCACCTCTAGCACTGGCAGAGCAGTTCAGCCGCGACAGACTCTGCCCAGTCCGCCAGCTAGAGCGGCAGGGCGCTAGGGGTCACGAGTACGACACCCGACCTTGGGGACAGGGCCAAGCCCGTTTTACACAGAAAAACTATCAGCATATAGAAACAAGTCCTAGAAGTTTTATTTCACAGCCGTTATTGTGTATTGAACAAAACACAGTGCTCCTTCCACTTAAAAGAAAGGTTATTTTTGTGTTACTTAGCTGTAAAAAGTCACAATTACTTTGCAACAGATGTAATTTATTTTCAAGGCGTTTATTTTATCTCTTTGGCTTGTCAGGTTGTTTGAATGACCAAAATGATAATGTACGAAGGAAGGCATCACACTGTAGGGCAAATTATTTGTTTTAAAAGAAAAACAAACATTAATTGTGAATATACACGCACAGTTGGCTTTAGACTGGGGCACTGAAGAGCAAGAAATTACAGTAGCAGTTTGCTTTTCAACATATGAGCAAGATGAAAACATGAACAGTAGGGAGCTAGAGAAATCTCTGAAAAGTTTTATGTGCGGCTGGGGATTAATGGACATGACTTTGCTTTTAACTTAGAGAGGGAAGCAAGCACCACTGGTATGGACATGATGTTGCTAGGAAACACTATGCTGCCTCTATCGAGTTCATCCAGCTGTGGCCATCCAAAGAGAGACTTTGTGCTCAAAAACATAAATATCAGAAGGAAGGAAAAAAAAGAAGAAACAGGCTAGAATGTAGTCTAATTATTTTGGCAATAATTTCTTCCTTTAAAAAGCCTTGTTAAATTAGTGGATGTATTTAGCTTTCAAAATAGCTTTAAGTACATGGAGAATTATTGACATATTTTGTGTGCTTACGTGGGGGTGTGCACGCACACACATGTGTATGTGCGCATGTTTGTATAGGCCTTTCTTTCTCCAGACAAATACGTTCATGGCGTTATAGCTCGTTAGACCACAACTTATTCTAAAAGCTTGTTAACTAAATAGTCAAAACAGCTCCATTACGATCTATTAAATAAATAGTAAGTTTTCTTTAAAATATGCTTATCTTTAGGCAGTGTACTTTCATTTGGAGTCTGAATATCTATACTGAAAACTTTCTACGCTGATTGGTACTGCTGAACATCATCTGCACACACAGCATCCGTGCGGGCCTCCATGGCCTTGATACACCTCAGTGGATTTTGACACCGGACAGCGAAACAAAGCAGCCACCAGAGGAACCGTCAGTCTGAACTACCGCTCAGTGCTCACAGCTGGGCACGGGACCTACTTCACGGGAAATGCACGTAATACTAAGCATGTCGCAACACTAAGTGCTTTGCAGATTGTGTCTCCCATAAAGCTTGTTGTCATTCTGCAGTCCTAGCTCACGCTGAATAGGGTATCGCCTCCTGGTTGTCTTGCGAATTTACTCTCAGAGTAAGGTAGCCAAAGAGAGAATAAGGTAGTTGCAGGGAGAAGGGCTATCAAAATCTAACCTTGAGAAGTAATTCACCGCTGTGCGAAGCGCTCAGTCACAGCACAGAAAAGGGCCCTTCACGCTAAGCGGACAGGTTGCTATTCCTCATGTGTAGAAAAACTCTACTCATCTTTTCTATTACAGTATGCTTAATGGAAAATGTCAAAAAGCTAGCTTAAAAAAAGAAGGAAGTGCTTGTTTAAAGTGCTAGATTGACAACCTATTTATTCACAGAACAGGCACAGCATGGGCAACAGCAGTTCAAGTGTCTCACACTTTCCTAGCAATGTCTCTGCACAGAGCTGCTGAGACAGCTGCTGGAGGTGAAACATTAATGCAGTCTCCCTTCCCTTTCAGTCTCCGACTTGCCTATGGGACTGGTAATCAGGAGGTGTATATGCAGGAACATATACATTTACAATTAAAAACAGCAAGCAAATTTTCAGCACTTTCTTCAATGTAGTCTCAGGAATACGTGACTAGCATAGCATTGTGAGGGACCATCAGAATAAGAGAAGACTTCAAAATCAAAATACTAATATTGATTTCCCTCCACACCATAGATATATCAAATGCCCAGCATTCATATAAAGGGAATCCGGGAAGAGAGTGGTAAAGGACGAGGAAAAACCAAACACAATATATCTCTGAATCTAACACAGAATGACATAAACTGTTTTTTCCATGTAGGAGATCCCAAGACACTTTTTAAAAAGATCACTTAACAGAACAATCTCCAGAATCTTACAGTTTTGGAAGACTAGAGCTAGTGTTTAATACCTGGATTTATTTCCTCTCTATCTTAGCTCTTTTTCAACTATCCAGCTAAATTGGAGTAACACAACCAATTCCTTACTGGATTTCACAGAGCTTTTTGCTCCTTATTGTTCAAAGAGGTTGTTACATTCTTAACTTGCTCACAGTTAAAAAAGGCTATTTCTTGGCAAGTTAATATCATTCCACATCTACAGTGGCGAGTAGTATAAGAATGCTGACCCTCGTCACACACAACAACAACTTGAGGACAACTCTGAAACTCCGAACTTTGGTAGCAAAGATTCAGCAAGCATGTGTCACAGCCCAGGGAGCCCTCTCCTCTCTATACCTACGCTGTTTCTCAGTACATTGCAATTGCTTCACTAATATTCCCCGGCCCACCCAATCCAATACACATACGCTGACAGTACACTACAATGAAAGGAACTTTGGTGATACACGATACAGGTGAATACAAGATAAAAACATGAGAGACTTCAGAAAAAAAAAATAAGTGTGGTATCTTTGCAATAACATAGTTGAGTTTCCTGCTCTAGGAATGAATCAGACAAGTCTCTCCAGCCTGTACACATTACAAAGAGGAAGAGGATCTACCATGGATGGTGCAGTGAGCAAGTGAATAACAGTACCAGTAGCAGAAGGACAGAACACTACTACAGGAAACACTATGAGAAATGAGACCATGTTAATATAAAACAGACATTTTTTGGTTCTGTTTTCTGAATTTTAAACTCTGCAGTCAATTACTACTATATATTTAAGTTATGATGTTCATCTTATTTCATATTATTAATATACATGGGATAAGGGGGGGTCAAAAAAGTTGGAGATCCTTGGTCACACCCAACAGGAAAAGAAAGCTGCTGTCTGAAAACACTTACAATCCAAAAGACAAAACATGCTTAAAATACTAAGTTTTGTTATTTGCTTGTAGAGCTCCACATGGCCACAGTCCATGACTGGGCCTAGAAGGTGCTATAACAATACAAATTAATGTCTTATTATTCTTCATAGCAACAACTGAAGAGTGAGAAAAACAAATAGTGAATCTAGAAGAAAACAAACATTGCTGTTACTGAGTTCACTGTGAGCAAAATTAAGTCTATTGCTTCCTGTGGGCCTATGTAAGCTTTATCTATTTCTCCAGTTTCATATTTTCCAAACTTGTATAGGATTTAAGAAAAGCTGAATTTAACAAAAAAGATTGCAGAACCATTATGAGTAGTAAACAAAATCAATACAGTGCTTGTTTGCAGGAAAGTATTATTAATGGATGAATTTAAGAGAGAGTACTCACAGGTTTTATCTACACTGAAATTATTCTGGGACTAAACTCTAAGGCAATTAATTCTTTTTTGAACTCAGCAAATTAATTTCCAGGATATATGCAGTACATGGAAAATGCACATTCAGTTTTAGATGAATTCTGTAAAGAGTACCTACCTAGTTCACCGACATTTACAAACGCCACGTACACCACAACACATGTACACTGCTATCTAGATGTACATAGATTTTCTTTTGCATGAACTACTTTAAAACTCCCAAACAAACAATGATATAGTACTACACTGTATCAAATCAAAATATAAAGACAGGTTGTCTGATTAATTCATGTTTTCAGTCTAAACCTTAATTCCATTTCTAATCACCAGAACTGCCAGTTATGATGGGGCCAATCACTCTGGAAAAGAAGGAAAGAAAAGGGCAGCCAGGGAAAGAGATGTCAGACGATTTCTTCCCAGACAGACAACACTGATCTCTATGTTCTTTTTAAAATTTTCAAACTTTGCAGGAATAGGCAGCCTTTTATTTTAAGGGAAAAAGGGGAACAGGCGACATGGAGGGGAAAGGTGATGCCTAATCACTATGTAGCAGTGAAGTGGATTACCATCAGTGAATTTTAGCCTCTACTCAGTTTGTACATGGAAAATCAGACTCAAATCAAAATCTCTTGTTTATCTTTCTGTCTAACTCTGTTGTTTAGGTCCTTATCCAAAGCCCACTGGCAGTCCATGGAGTCTTTTCACTAACTTCAAAGATGCCCTGCAAAACAGAGTCTACTGTACAGGACAGTCTTTTCTCTCTCACAGGATACACAACATCAATTTCAAGGGGAATATTTAAATTACATTTAAATCTTCCCCCTCTCATTATAGCTGTTAACTACAGAACTGTAGTAAATAAAAGTAGTCCAGGCTATGATGGTACCTACAGAATATAGATAAGAGACATAAAAGCAGTAATGACAATAGCTTTTTAAGTTTGGATTTTATAAGATAATCACCGTTTTCATATTTTCTGTTCATTCCTTCAGTAAGTTGCTGGCATGCTTAAGGCTATTTAGCAAATAATAAAAGAGGTACATAGAATGAAGTACCTAGCAACATGGAAAATTAAATTATGCTTTTTATTTCCTATTGTTATTCTTAATCCTTCAATTCCAAAGCCCACTGGGCTTAGTTAAAGCCAGAGGTAGGTCATACAAATAAAAATGACACATAGTAATAGGGTAGGCATGCACAAGTTATTTTCTGCCCCACTATATTTCAACTAAAATGAACTCAAAGCCAAAATATGTAATTAACATATGCCCGCGCAATATAGTATTGGTTGACAGAGAGGGCAGAGAGCCATGCAGAAATACTACCTCAGATATTCAGAGCAGGATAGTCACATAGATTGATGAATTGTTAAGAATTAACTCATCCTTTCAACATAACCCAGAAGCTTGGTCTCGCTGGGGACCTGCCATGGCAGTGCTGCTCCCAGTTCTAGAGAGCGCTCCCGCTGAGCAGGGGCACGGGGCTCTCTGCGGCTCGGAAGCATTCGTTTTTAGAAAAGCCATTTTAAAAAATTACTGAATATCCTAAATATTTCTTTAACCTGGAATTCAAATAAAGAAATGTATGGGATAAACAAAAGCAAACACTGTGTTTGCAGACGGGCTGGGGGTGATGAACACATGCCTGAGCTAAAACTAAAGCAGAATGGGCTAACTATAATTTTTTATTCAATAGGTTGGAAAAAAAAATGAAAAGGCCAAGAAGTAAGTTTCAAGAATCCCGATTGCCTCCACTCTATTACTTACAGAGCAGGCAGACAACTATGACAGTAAGTAAGGTTCTCTAGATTACTTCGGTTTGTGTACTATAACACAATTCCCTTCTAACCGCACTCTATTTACTATTTACCTGTGCAATTTCTGTCTTTCGTATGTCTTTCGTAAGGATAGGAACTGGGAGAACATCTGGGTTTCAAAACAAAATGGAAAAACGGTAGAAAGACAGACGTGTGGCTGTTTAAAAGAGGAGAAGTAAACCTCACACAAAGGGGAACTGCTGGTATTAAAAAAGAAGTCTCAAGAGAAATCACTTGCTGAAACACATTCAGTTGTCTTTACCTATCTCTCTGAAGACAAAAAAACACAAGACAGATATAGGCGGGAAAAAAAGGGCAGAAGAAAGCTCGTGTTTGCAACATAGATCACAAAAATCTGAGATGGAAAAAAATCTAATAGGAGTCAGAGTCCCACTCCTTGTTAACATGGGGCTGCTACCAGTAGCACGTTCTGTTTTAGCCAAGCTCAGTTTAAGTGACTCAAGCAGATGGACTTCTATTACTTTCTTGGGGGGAAGACACCCCCTCTAGGTCTCCCCCTGGGACACAGTTGCTCCCTAACTATCATCAGCTTTTGGAGTGACTCCCTCAAACTGCCAGCAGCTGGGCAGGGAAATGAGGACAACACAGAGTTTGCTCTACATTATCCTGAGACTTGAGGAAACCAGATGAACGACCAAAAACCCCACGTCTGCTCTGAAGTTTGGGTATACACAAAGTGCAATCCAGCTGAGCCAGAGAATTTGGGCTATTTATATATATAAAAGAAAGTTTCAGGAAAGAATGGAGGCTGCACTGAAGGGAGGTGGCAGATTAGTAAGACTAAGAAGTTTTGCCAAGGCTAAGAGCCTGAGTGCTCTGCTGCGGCCAGGAGGCCAGGGCCAGTCCTGCAAATGGAGAACATCCATGGAATCCTGTCCCCGCACAGCCCCGGACAGCAGCGGAGGTTCGGGATGATGTGATTGCACTGGCAGCACTGGCTGCGTGCCCAGAAGATGCACTCCATTTAACACACAATGCCACGCTCTTCTCGGTGACCATTCAGGCCACCAGGATCATGCGTAGGCATTTTGGATGTGTAGCAAGGTGAGCAAAGTAGTCATACCAAACCTACGGACATAATCAAAGACACTACTGCAGCCCAAAAGCTGCAGAGTAGCTACACGATTCCTTCAATAACCTAAGCAGAAGACTATTTGCTCAGGTTTTGAGCATGGGCTGAAAATATGACCCTAACATCATATTCAAGTTATGAAGTGTATACTTCTCAAACAACACTCACAGTCAACATCCAAAACAAAGACACACGAAGGATACAGTAAAATTCTTATTTAAGATAGCTAGTTCCTTAAAATTATTCTTACTGTAACAAAATCCATTTAAAATATAATCCTGGATGAAACTGCATTCACAAAACCAGTACCACCATCATAACCTTTTATTGTACTAAGGTTTCTGATACTGGGCACAAGGGTTGGCATCATCCTTGTTAAAAACCTTATTTCCAGGGAGAAAGGCCTTGGGTTTATATGTGAAATACCACCTATATAAATAGTTTAGCAACAGTGTAATGATAAAGTGGTCTCTCAGACAGGATGTGTAAATTCAGTCAATTGCAGAGTAAAAAGCGAAACATTAACCTCGTATTTAAAAGAGTATATAAACTAATTAAAATTTAATACCTAAAATCCCTACACTAATCACAGTGTTATGGCAGTGAATTTCAGTCATTCATTCATAAATGTTAGGATTCACAAAGTAATTGCTACTCATCCTTCTTACATACAATACAATTTGCTTTTTTACTATAAATAAATATATACGGTTAAATTTTTGCCTTTAAAATATGTGGCAGTCATAGTTGTTTTAAGAAATACGTCTTTGAACTTTTTTGAATAAATGATGTTTTTTAAAGTGTTGGCGTACTTTCAAATGTACTTATTAACTACGAACCTTCAAGAATCACATACATATTGATGCACAAAGGTAAATGTTCAAAAGGTCACTCTGTACAAATCCATACAGTCTTTACCCATCCTATCCTCTTCCTGACATAGGGAGACGCAAAGATGAAAAATGTACAGTGATTTTTATGTTAAGTGACACCTGTACCTAGCAAAATGATGTTTGATATTGTGCTTTTGCACCCCAAAGTTAAATTTCAAAAGCTCAGTTTCATTTGGCTAACTGAAATTCGTAAAATTCAGTCCAAATGACTTAATTTTCCCTTGTTTCAGACAGGAAACTGCAAATCTCTAACTCTGCCATTCTTAACACACAAGATGACATATGAACTCAGAGTCATGCCCAAATTGCTGAAATATCTGTAGTATTCTATTCTAGCTTTGTAGTAAAGCATGAATCCACAAAGTTTGAAAGATTTTCATAGTTTCATGTTCCTTCATGCAGTTTTCATACAAAGCCCAGAGAACAACAAAGGATGTTGTTACTCTACACTGCACTCCTAATCAGACTAAGCTTGCCAGAGGGGATGGCATGGTGCCACGTTTATTCAAATTTGAACATAACTTGGTGAAGCTGTAAATGCAGCCCATGTTTCCCTTCTGAAAAATGTGATCTGGCAAGGGAATACTAATAGAAGCTTAAAGCAGAACAGTTGCATAGCCCTGTGTCACAAGTCTTCCACAGGAGATCCTCCTTGTTCTGAACATGGATGATGGCAGAAATTTAAAAGGTAAGCCCTACTCTGCACCTGCTCAGGTAAGAACATCTAAAAAACCTGTATACACCAAGATGCCACTGAGGTAGGCCTTAATTCCTTATAATGTAATAATTTATAATCTAAGAACCTGCTGATTTAAAAAGTACATGATCAGGCTTGAAAAGGGCAGGATTGCTTGTTACTATGACAGCTCTGTACTCCCAGACATCTCATTTGCTTGAAATCCCTCGAGTGATGCAGAAGATGTGCTTTTTGCTCTATGAATGCCTTGATGGGTCAGCAAGGGAGACTACATTGTCATTGGCTAGTTGTCTTCAAGACAGAAATGCCATCCGGCATTCCTTCTATTTTAAATTTTAAAGGAAACTCACAATCACTAACTTTACTTCTCAGAAAATATTTTTAAGCAACAAAATCTCAGTGCAGAAGCAGGGAGCATAAATGCCAAACAAAGTTAAATCAGACATTTTCTGGTAAGTTAAACGTGTACATAAATACAACCACGTTAAAGTAACGTTAAGGCCTGATGTGAACCTAAAACTCCAGGATACTCATAATTAAGCATGAAACATTGTAATGAGTCCTCCGCTGTGTTCACACATTTACACCGGAATCGAGGTGTCTAAATCAGTTTTGATAACAATGCGGTTATTTCTAGCATCCTGTAAGTGATAACGGCCTAACGCAACCTGACAATGAGGCATATTTTCAGACGCCAGTATCTTCAGAGGCAATGCTTAGTCAGAACCAGGGAGAACAACAACGAAACCTCCCACAGGTGAGCGGTGCAGGACATGACAGCTGACGCTACAGACAAGGTCTTGGTATTAGGTCTGCTGAACACAGGGATATTGCAAATATGGAAAATCTTCTCTCTCTGGGATGAACTAATATGTAACAATTGTTACTATAATGTAACAAAATTAACCGCTAAGACTGAAGCAGCGAGTCTTCTTGGGATTACATCCTTTTCTATTGACTGGATTTACACTTCATCCTTTCGAGTTGTGTCTACTGAAGGGCAGGATGTTAATCCACATTGGTAAAACGCAGCCAAATTCAACAGAATTGCATGGATTTCAAACAGCTAATGTATAGCCTCAAGGTTCACAGCAGTTTGCTATAGCTAGGCCCTTCATATAATACTTAAAAATAACATATTGGCTGTTCTTCAGAAAAGTACAGGCCTTCTCTGGTTTCTATGTATTAACTGACTACCAGGCATGACAAAAACCAGAGATGGTGGTAATACCTTAGATAATAAACTGCTGGTGCTGTTTTTACAGCCCTTGTCGGCTCCTTAAAGGGCCATGGATAACCAGCACTTCTCCTGTCTGAAAGAAGCAGTAAATCACTTAGAAACTGAGATTTCCTTTCATCAGCCTGGCATTAGCCTGACTGTTCAACAACAACCCTTGGATATATCTGTTTAATCCAAATATCACTGGTATCATATTTTCCATTTCCAAACATTTTCATAAAGCCCCACTAAAACTAATCTGACTACAATTCCAGCCTAGTACACTTTGGGCTTTTCAGGGGAGACACCCACTCGCAGTTGTCAGTTCAGTCATTAACTTCAGAATACTTCTATTCACTTAACAAATCCCCCACATAGGGCATACATAAGTTGTGCTATCTTCCATCTCTGATCGACTGTAAGACTCCACTCCATGCTAAGATGATGAATTGAACTCCCTTATACATGCCTTGACTACAGCAACGCAATATATATGGGCTTAAGCCAAATTCAGTTGTGTGAATAGTGAAGTCTGTCTCCTCAGCAACAACAAGCACATCAACTATTATTTTAATTCTCTTGCCAATGGCTTCCTAAAGAAATTCAAAATCAAGTTCAAGGCCTTACTTATCTGCTAGGCTCAGGATATCTAAAAGACTGCCTAAGGTACAGGAATGAAAACTGGGGTCGAGAGCTCTGCTAAGCTGACAAAGGCTAATCTTATCTGTGTAGGAGGCGGAGATTTTTTAGAAGCCAACTCAAGACTATGGAATAAATTTCTTCACTCTATGAATAAGAACTTACATATAAAAAGCTACCACATATTATCCACTTTCTGCTCCAAGTACAAATTGAATTTCTTTGACTGTAACTCCCTTAACATACAAATAGCTATACAACTATACCGCTGTGGTGTTGAAGAGAAGCAGGAAACCCTAATATAACAAACCAGCATTTATAGTGACCACGAAACAGAACCGTTTCCTTCATGCCAGTACTTACCTGTTCACACCCGTATTTCTAATCCTATTTGAATTTGGGGATGTGAGAGGATAGGATGTGTGCATGCACTGTAGGACACCACAGCGAGAACACTCTTTTCTTTGAAAAGAAAATCAGAGAACAAGCAGCTATGAGAGAACAAGCTTAGCTATGGTGCTGAGTGGTGAGCAACAGCCTAGCTAATGCACCATAAAGGGTTTGTAGGATGTCTGCCTTAAAACCTATGGACCAGAGCGACCTGGTCTGATGTCTGACCGCATAACTAACCCTGCTTTGAGCAGGAGGTCGGACCAGATGATCTCCTGACATCCCTTCCAACCTGAATTATGTACGATCCTACCAATTCTAGGGCGTCATAATGCATAATTCTCAGGGCAGGGAATAACAGTTTTCTCAGGCATTATTACAATATAATTACTTGTTATTCATCAGATATTGATGTCTGTACAGAATTAATAATTTAGCAACTAACTTAAAGGTATGCAGATCCTGTATAACTGTGCAGGGTATCTGTATCGAAAGAATAAACATGAGCCTTAATACAAGCACACATTTTCCTCCATCACTGCATATCAAATTAATATGCTCTATGAGCATCTATCCCTTAATTTGTACAGAACTTTGCAATCCCTTTAGGACTGAAAGAACTATATAGCTAGATATGTATTATATTTTGCAGTTGGCCTTCTTAAAGCATTCATGGAAAATATGGCGGCACACTGTATGGTTTTCAGACCAGAGCATCCAAACATTTCAGCTATCCAAAGGAAAATCAAAAGAAAGGGTCAAAGAAAAAAAAATACACAAAAACAGACACTCAATGCATCTCACACCCTTTCTGGCTTGTGGAAAACTTAAATCTTCTTGACAGCAAAGTATGATTAAGAAGTGACAACAAATAATAGATATTTGAATATTACGAACACAAGATACATTTGTTTTTAGAGCTGGAGTTTATGGACTTTAAATGGATTTGTAAAGGATGAAATAATGCCCAAGTCACAGGAGAAATATTCCACCATATAGACAATGTATGTAAAACAAAATAAAATACATAAATAATACACCTTGAGTTATGTGAGTATTTGTGAATGCTGGGCTGTTTAGCAGATGTAGCATAGAAGATGGATATTTCACTACATTAAATATGTTTTAGATATATGCCTTTCATTCTAAAGTGCTAGACATTTTCTGCATCCCTTTTCAATATATATAAGCTCATGAACAATATCATTCGATTTTCCTGGTTTTTATATGTACCAACTGCACAAATAACCAATAAAAAGCAACAGGAATAGAAATGCTATTTTTATACCATTTTAGATTCATGACCAAACTGTTTTTAATCCTGCATGCACAGACAAAGCCTAGGATAACTTCCTTTGTTTGTTACTTCCTTATCTGCCTAAATGGTAAAGAAAAAAATGGTAAAGGAAAATCCGATAATCCTTCAAACATAGCCAGTTGCCTTGATATTTAAATACTAAATAAATCTGAAATATTGATTTTGATCTCACCATTTCACCTCCAAGAAAGCCTAGAGCATTTAATCAGTATTTGGAAGGAATTTAAAGGTGAAGAACTCCTTAAGTGCTGCTTGCTTTATATTAAAAATGTTCATTATCAGGCAACTCATAACTCTCCTCCTCCCCTGGCCTCACTAGAAATGACCTTAATTCTCTGGGACAAATATTTAAGCCAGCTTTCTGCTTATAGACAGGGTATTTCTTTTCCATTTCTCAGTTGAAGCCATCTGAAGCATCAACTAGGCTTTTAACTTCACTGCCCTGCATCTGTATTTGACACAGTTTTTAAAGCATGCTGGGATAGGCAGGCTGTTATTAGTTATAATGGGACTTGTTTGCTAGGAACAGCTCTCCAGGGAAGAGAAACACGATGTCTAAGTGAGTTGGAGACAGCAGCCGAGAATCTAGAGAGCAGTCTACCTCCGCTGTAAAGGAAGTGAAGGATCAATGCATTGGCTTAGCACACTTTGCTCCGTGATTCATCCCAGGTGAAAAGGCGCAAAACTATGCATTGTCATGATATTCGCTTCAGTTAAAAAAAAAAAAAAAAGGGAAAAGCAGAATCAACATTATTAAAAACAAAAGATCAGTCAAAAAGAATTTCTAATAACATTTAAAAAAATCTAACATTTGTGAATGGGTCAGCTAAATGACAATTAAGGTTATTAATTATTTTAGGAATGTTAAAGGGAAAATAACCAAAACATAAGTTTATTTCAAAGACTTGCATTATTTCCCCCTTGGTGTTCAAATAAAATTATAACTGATATATGGTATAATTTATTATAAAATTATACCATACTCTCCCTGTTTCCAGTAATTTCAGTTGGGTACAGTATCTTTCCCCATTTCTTGTACATAGCTGAACAGCTGCCACATTCTGAGGATTTCAGAACATGTCAGAAACACATTAATTAGGCTTTACTGTACACAATTTGTTCACCACTGAGAAATGAAGTGGTATATAGCAGCTTTTTAACACTGCACAGAAATATTTTATCAGTTTAGAGCAGAGAGTGAGAAGTTCTGCCCTAACCCAAACTGCAGAAGTCTTCACTTACTTGAAATACTCCACTATATATTTCATGGCTAGCTAACAAAAGAACACCTCGCAATATCAAAATATTAGTTGAAGGCCTCTCACCTGAAGACGGATGCAGTTTGACTCTATTGAGTTTATGAGATCTCCACAGGACTTAATCAAGCAAAGTCAACTTTGGAACAGCTTTAGGTTTCAAAGTAAATACATATTGGGGAATACGTTTAACCAGGCATAGCGACTATCCAATTTACTGTAATAACTTCTGCAAGTGGTTAGGAACCTTTCACAAAAATCCTTCTTAATCTGGGTATCACTGACTGGAAAAACCAACCTGCAGTTTAATGACACAGGACTGCCTTCCTAGGCAACATACGTATCAGTAAACTGGAGACATTAAAGTGCATTTTCCAGCACGCACACCTGCTTTTGTTTTGAATGAAACAACTTACTGATTTTAATTATTTCCTAATCTGAAATGAAGTAACTGAATTTGAGTAAAGGACCAGCAGTAGGAGCCCTGTAAAACATCATCTTTAATAAACAATTTTTAATCATAGGACTACTGTCATTTGTTGCTGTCTTTCCGCATGTTTTATAACATTTTTATCTCAAGTGCCACAATATGGAAAATGAAACAAAAAAATTAAAACCTTGGGGCATATTATGCAAATGATTTTTAAGGGCAGTTCCCATTAAATCTCAATAGGAATATCTGGCTTAAGAAATCAGATATGCAATATACATCTTACTAGAAAATTTGAAAAATATAGCATTTTATCTCAAAAATGCCGATGAAATCCTAAAGGGGAAGTACCAGATACAGTTTAAAATGGAAAGTGAATATTTTAAATATCTCCAATTCTCCTGAATAAATATCTTCCCTTAAAAATATTTCATATTTAATACTTTCCATGCAGTAATACTTTTCAATTAGGTAATAAGCATTTCAAGATATGATAACTAGAAACACAAATACTGGTGAGAGAAGACAGACTTTACTTATTGAACGCTCTGTGTATAAAAGATTAAAAGGAAGGGGGAAATCATCAGATTTTAATGAGCACCATCCTCATTTTATTTGAACAAAATTTCACATAGTTTGAAAGTATTAACAATTTTAAAGACTCACTTTAGAATATCTGCATAGTTTGGTATCTGAGTGGTATCTCATATGTAATTAAGTTTTTTGATAAGGGATATGAACTATTGTTTGAAATAAAGGGTGGGACTGGCCAATTTTGATTCACTTTTTTCTTCAGCACATAAGCAAGCAAAATTATTATAAAATTCTTTAACAAAAGATTCCAATAAAAAATCATAAAACTGATAACCTCTCCAGGCCCATCTGCATTTGAATTACGGAAAGGCTGCAACTGCAAGCTAATGCTTAAGAATCAGTATAGATTTTGATAGGGTTTTAATTTCCCCTTCAGCTTTCTAGCTACACAAGCAGTCACTACCCAGACGTATACACGTGTTAGGTTTCTGATTTAGAACCATCTTTGTAGAGGAGTAATGCAGAAGCAATGAGTGCAGACCCGTTTACACAAGCTTAGCATTTTCTACAGGATAGCACTCACCCAGTATTTCCTTCAAGTAAATGTTACCCCCTCAACCTTCATAAAGACAAAGTGACCTTGACTTTAATAACCAGTTCTCCAAATATGGAAGTTCTTCCTCATTCTAAATCCAATATATTTCTGACTGTTTCTATTTTGGCAAAGAAGGTTCAACCCTGCACAGGACATACTGAAAATATATATGGATTGGCTTCACGATAAAGAATCAATTAATAACGATCCAAGCCAGGCAGTAGCAAAATGCAATTTCCCCCCTAGTTTCCAAAGAAACCAACAAACAGATGCATTGGATCTAAAAATCTATGTCCCTATACAATTTTTTCCAAACTCAACTATCTATTACCAATGTTGCATGGGGAGCAATGTCAACTTTCATTTCCTTTTCATATTTCTAACAAACTCCTATGCAGTGATTTTCTCTCTTAAGTCTAAGACATCTTTCAAATCTATTGGAAACAAGAAAAGGCACATTACCATTGTTTTTCCTGTACTGTTATCAGATTACTCTGCAAAAAATTATTTGTGGGTTATAGAATTAATCAGAATTTGTTAACATTTTGTTTCATATTGTGCTTTCTGTTTTCAACAGTAAATAATGATCATGACCCGTGGCTTCCTGCTCAAAATACTATTTTGCTTGTTTAAAAGCAAGTGCTTCTGCAATTTAAAAATAAAAAGAAAATACGTGAGAGGGAGAGAAACACCCAACTTTTTTTTTCTAACTGCTTAATTTTAGGCACACTGCCTTCCATTGTAAGGTTGCATACTATAACGCTAATTCCTCTACTAATTCCAGAGGGAAGTGATCTGTAACCCAGCAGATACACATTTTGCCTTGCTTTATTAAATGGAAAGCAAAAGAAGTCAGATCAGTTTATACTTAAAATACGCTGAAAAGTTGATGGCAACATGCTACAGGAACTGAGTTCTACCTTCTGGTATTCCCAGTGGTCAAAACAAAAAGTCAGTTCTCTCATCTGTGCTAATGTCTCTTTGGCTTTAGGAGAATCAGCATCATCTGTGACATTTAGGCTTTTTGTGGGGGTGCGTACTGAGTTTACAAAAATAACATCAGTGCTACTCTTGAGGGTCTCACTCCACAAACAGTCCAGCAACCACTTTTGATTTCTACCAATTGGAAAATCACAGTGTTTGATGTGGTGCTACTTTTATGATCAATAAAACATCATTTTGTAGGGAAAAATGCTACTGCTAAATTGATCTTTTTCATTCATTTTGTCTTTTTGTTAATTGTCCTCTAAGCTTTGCTTCTAGCCTAACATCACAATATATTTTTCACTACAAAATGCTTTAGTTTTTAATTAAAAAAGAAAGATTTTAATTCATGATTGGACTATTTATTTCTTAAATAATAAAACCATTATTGCTACTGTTTCTCTGTTTCTTGCTTTCATCTTCAGAACAGGGACTGCATCATGAAGCACTGCGGTTTCTTAGCTTAGTTGTTCGATCCTCTGAATGACTACTTGAAAGCAAATTAAAACATATGTGGTCTAGATTCATTATGAATCTTACTCACTTGTCATACTCATGAATAAATTCACTCTTTCAACATCTACCTAAAAGATCACATCTGCAATTTTATAATTGACTGGAATGAATACAGCAGAGATGCATCTTTTTGTCATATGGGTTTCTGTAAAAATATATTAAAATGTTAAAAGTGCAGATCATTTTTAATTATATGAAAGATTAACTATCAGCTCTTGTAGTTCAACTCTACCCTAATCACCCAAGAACACTTAGAAAGAAAGGCTTAAACCGCTCCTTGCAGCTATTTTGCATGGTATCTTACTTTACAGCATATAAAAAGCATGCCATAGTCTACTGATGCCGAGTAGACTGACCTACTCTGCACTGGACTGTTAAATATTGTGAACAGAAACTAAAAATACAATGGGATTAGGAAAAAGCTATAAACCCTGACACTGACTGGCAGTTTTTCAAAATTATGGCTCTCTATTTACAGAATGCAGGAAACCCACAGCCTTCTACCAGCGTTGTATAATGGATACAATACAAACGAGAAGGATTTGGGTGCCATTATGCAAACTGTGTTTGAGCAAACACGAAACCTGTTTCACACTTGAACATCTGGGACTCACTGCGTGGCTCCCGGTAACCAACGAGACAGCACAAGAAGAGGCAATGAATCCCAGATGTTAGACACAGGTCATGGGCCATAGAGCTGGCAGATTGCAGTGAGGGGGAAGTAAAAGGATCTTTTAAGCGTATTGGAATGAGAGGGAGGAAAGTTTTGATTTGGATAAGCTGACAGCCATGTCTCACCTGCCTAAACGGTCACTAGGGATAATGTTAAGATCCACCAGACACTGAAGTTTTTGTTAAAGTTATTACTTTTGCATCAAAACCATTTAACTGTTTAACAGAGGTATTTATTTGCATTGAAACATTCAAGTCAAGTGAGTAGTACCCAATGTTCAGGGTCAGCTCTCATATTTGATAATCTTCAAGGAGGGAGCTGGACCATGAAACCTTTCTGCTCTAATCCTGTTACTGGACAGAACGGGGCAAGTACAGTAACCTTAATTTCTCATGTCCCCCTTTTCTCTAGGCTTTAGCAATATGACTGTGAACTGCTGCTACAGTAAGAAACTGATATTGTTTTGCCTCTGCCTACTCTGCATGGATGTGTTTTGAATATAATTCACACAATGAGATGGACAGTTATATGCGAATCAATACTGTATCACTGAAAATACTACAGAAGCATGTGCTGGAAATTGCAGAAATCTAAACACTTAGTTACAATATTAATGGCAGCCAGAAAGTAGGTAATCGTGACCCCACCACTACTTCAATTGTCTGCACATTCAATACACAGAGATGAACAAGGCCCATAACCCGAGAGCTGAGCACCTTCAAGAATGCTCATGTATCCAGTACATTTCAGTTACATAATTAATACGCCAGAAATACTACACTACAAGAAGATTCCTAACTAACAGAATACTTGGCTTCTGTTGGTATGTGTAGAAGAACTTTATCTAAAAAGAAATAGACTGAGGCTATCTGTGGGAAGTATTTCCAGAAGTTAAGGTTATCCTAATAAGCATTTAATGAGCAGGTCAGAATAGGGATGGAGGCATAGGACAGGAGAAAAGTAGTGAGTAACACAAATTTTGTAAGAACTTTGTTCAATAAGAACGGGTCAGGATACAGCCTACCCCATAACTGGCATTCTGAACAAGTCCCCACATTCATTACTTAAGGATTTAAAACAACTGGTATTAGTGAGGGGTCTTATGGAAAGCGCTGTGCAAGAAGGATGTATCAGTATTCAACATCAGTGTGCATTTCATTCCCGGTGAGTAGTTTCTACACAACAGATAACTGACAGTCTAAAGAAAAAGCTTTCGATAGTCTCAGTTTTTTTTCTCCCAAGCCCTAAATAGATCACACAGCAAAATTCTGAACTGACAGTTCAGAGATGCTACAAAGATGTTTTTTTTTTCTTTTCTTTCTGACACTAATATTTTTAATACAATATTAAACTAAGAAAATATCAAATGGAGCATTTCAAAACCATCAAATATCTTAGGAAAACAAGTCTCTAACTTCTAACACACTCTACTGTTAATTTGATACTATGTAGCAATCGGAGAAAAAATACCCAAGAAAGCTGAAGAGGTAAGGCCTTGTGTCTGAATTATTATTCTATTTTAGAGTAGAGTTTGTAGCAGTCAGGCAGAACACACTTGGCCTTATCTGCATCTTCAAGAATAAAAGATTATGTTAAACTGATATTAAAGATACAAGAATTATATTTCGAGGAGGTATAAGCAAGGATGCAAGGGATTAATGAAAAGATATCTTAAAAAAAGAATACTAATTGTAGTCCTCAAAAGGATGGGCAGGTATTGTTTTCTTTTGTATTAATTTATTATTAAGAAATATACATATGTTTTTTCCAAGATCTTATACTACCTATCCGTCTCGATACGATCGATCTCACTGACCCCTCACAAGCATTCTGGTGTCTTTGTTATTCTGCATCCAGCAATCTCGTGTAATTCACTCACTTGCTGAAGCTGCTCTTGACACCACAGGGTACGAAATAAAAGAGAAAACATTATCTCTGGAACAAGAGAAGACTGCCTGGTGCTGTGAATACTCCTATGAACAGCAAAATCGGCTTTGCCCTTTCGAAAGTCAGATCAGCAGCTTGATTGATTACCCGCCTCCCCCCTTTTCTTTTGGTCTTTTAAGAGTTCAAGAATTGGCCAGAAAAATCAATATAACTCATGTACAAGCCCCTCCAAAAGCAGAAGAAATGTGATTTTAGGTTGGGAAATCATTTACCAGTATCTGCTGGGTGAATCTTTGAAGTACCAGACAAAATGCAGGAAGCTCTGCTGAAAATACACTCATTAACATTTTGGAGCTAGAAAGGGAATAAATAAAGTCATGTTCTGCATATATCCTATACACAAAGAAAGAGAAAAGCTGATCAAGTGGTCTGACACTGCACTGTGACATATTTCAATCATTTACAGGGAGTCTTCAGCAAAGAACACAAACAGGAAAATTCTTCCTAATGAATAACCTTGCCTTTTAGCCAAAAAGATCCCCAGATGCCCTCTGTAAGATTTACAAATGAAAAGTAATTGTGTTTCTCAGCTCCCTGAAACTCAAAACATTCTCCCTGTATACAAATCTCTATAAAGCAGATGATATACTCAGGATGGAATATTATATCACACTCAGCTATGATAAAGTAAGAGGTTGCATATGTTAGTTCTGGATACCTTAGTGCTACAGAAATCGTTTAGAAAATTTACTCATGCCTGAAATACAAAAGTAGCAAATTATGTTTTAGTTACTGGGATAGGAATTAAAAAAGAGTTACAAATTAGAAGCAGATCTTAGCATGAGACCAGAAATAAGAGCTGTTATTGTCACAGCATATAATCTGGGAACTACAGCCAAGAGATTTTATTCAGAGTTTAGGAGAAGAGAGGAAAGACGACACATTTACAAAAAAAAATCACAAGCATCCCAGCCACAAATGTAGTTGACAAAGACACAAAGCTTCATCTTTCCAGCAAGATTTTTCCAATTGCTTATTTAGAGGGTACTTACATCTTTACTGAAGCATGGTGATGTTGGACTGGATGGCCACCGGTCTAATTGACTAGTACAATTCCTTGGTTTTGGCTATATAATATAATATTATATGATATATGTGAACGCATGTGCTTCTCTACTTATCAGGAGTCTCAGCTACAGGTCTATATAGTACTAGATTATATCTATGATTCCCTATTTATCAGGAACATCAGCTATAACTACAGCTAAGAAATTACTTTGGAATAGTAAGAGAGATCTTTACTCCTACAAGAAGATTAAATCAATGTATGTTAGCTTACATTTGAAACACCAAAATTTTGGAGGAAGTTTCAGGACAATTTATTGTATGCCCAATCTCTAATATTCATTTTGGGCTAAAATTGGATCTACTGCAACCTTGGCTTCTCCCATTCCTAACCCTCCTAGGGTCTCGGCTCAGTTTTCTGGTTCACTTAACAGTAAACTTCTTTTGAGGAAGATATTCCCTCATCAAAGAGGAATAACTATTGTGTGTAAGCACATACAAATATTTAATAAAAACAACAACATTAAATAAATAAATACCATTGTGCAATCAATGTCAAAATTACTGTTCCCAGGTCAAAGAAATATCAAAATGCCACTTATAAGGGAAATTTCTACCTTATGAGTCTCTCTCCACTTGCATGATGGAAATTAAAATGTAAATTACGTGCAGAAAATGACAGGAATGGTTGAGAATCTCTCAGATTAATTCATGTAGTATCTGCTACTGTTCTGTTCTGCTGAAGAGAAGCATTGGGAGGGGGGGAACCATTCTATGATACTCAAAATACAAGTGTGACACCACATACTTAAAAGACTGCATCATAGACATGCTTACCAAGAGACCTGCTACCAAGCGTAAAGACAGTAAGATGACTGTATAATAAAGAATGAGGAAACTGAATTTGCAGATACAGAAACAGCCAATGTTTCTAAAATTTTTGGTCATGTCATTATACATACTACTGAAATGTTTCTAATCATCAGTAATGAAAAGTGGTCATGGCCCAAATATGCTATGCATTTTTCAAAGAAAAAGAAAAAATGCATTCCTCACTCTACAGAGCATGCAATCTAAAACTGTTGTTTTTGCTAGAAAGATTTTTTATACTTTGTAAGGTATGAACTGTTATAGATTAATTTTAAGTTCAAATGCATTGCAGAAGTCTAATATATCTATGTCTTTCTAAATTGCTCTTTGTCAGATACAACGGCTTTCCACTGTCTCCTCCCACACACTTTCCATCTCTCCTGAAAATTGCCTCATCTTTGAATCATTACTGTTGTAATTACAAGAAGAATCAGTAGAAGAAAAAAAATCTTTGACACGAAAAGCATTATCGTGGGACAAAAATATCCTGCTGTGTCCAAAGATAACACAGTACTGCAGTATGAATGTTTCTGTTGATTATTGACTTCATGATAGTGTAAAAATCTAAATCTGTGTACTTGATATGTGGCATTCCTTCCTGTCTAGAAAAAATGTAAACATGCCTAAAAGCTGGAAATGGCATGCTCATGCCTAAACACTTGGGAAAAATGTTGTTTAGTGAAAACAGAAGTATAAACTATCTATCTAGTATTCAGTTAGGAGAGTCTCAGTACTCCAAAGGGAGGAGATTTTAAGCCTTTACCTACATGGCGTAATATTTGCGCTTTTTGGGGGTGTTTCAGAGTGATCCAATATACACATTAACGGGTAATCTTATGTGCTACAAATACAAAATACACACCTTCCTCAGTTGGATAAATGATCCGTTCCACTTTTAAGAGTGGAGTCAGATTCTTAAAGGGATGACAGAACAATTCTTTATATAGGCCATTATAAAATAACATACTTTTTTTACACTCCAAGGGACAAGTTCATAGTATCATTAAAAATCAAACTGGAAGAGACCTTATCTTGTGTGATGATTATGAAGTCTGCTTTTTGCCCCACGGCAGGATCAATTATTTCTATGCTATTCTTCATAGACATATGTTTAAATTGTTGTTAAAAGCTCCACTGATGATGATTCCACAACTTGCCTAGACCATCTATTCCAGTTCATCATTTATTGTTACAATTTTTTCTACTACCTAACCTAAATCTCCCAAACTGTAACTTAAACCCAAACTTCTCATCTTAATCAACCCAGACACAAAGAGTACTTTTTTCCTTTTCCCTACAGCTTTTTATGCATCTGAAGACTTTAGATCATTTCCCACAAGTCTGCCTTTGTGTAGATTAAGGGATTCCAGTTCCTTCAAATCTTTCTTCTTTATTCAAGGCCCTACTTGTTCATGAAAATATTGAATAGAAGGTAGTGGACTAAGGACAGAGCTCCAAATCCTTTGTTTTCTAGGGAACATGTGCTACCGCTTGACATTCTTGGTACAGAGGCCAAGAACTCAGTGGAGGGAAGAGAGGGGCAGATCCTCCTCACCTCTTGAGTTAGATTCTGAAAAATAGCATCACGGCAAGTAAGAACAGTCCTGTAGTGATGCACACATTACCAGTCTTCGGGCTTTGCCTCGTGGGTAGGTATCTGAAGGTTTAGCTTCTATGGCTGTCAAAGGGGGCACAGCTCATTTGCATTAAAAATAAAAAAGAAACAGAAAAGATAAGAATTGTCTTGATCTTAATCTGCAACAGAGCACCTATATTTTCAAATTCCTTGACTACAACCTTTTGCCACTTTCTGCCTGAAAGGAAGAATGCTTAACCTACATCTAATGGAGGAAAAGAGCAGATAAGAGCAAGGCTTCAGGAATATGACAAGCTGTCACAAAGAAAACCTCATATACTGTCTTTTGGTGAGAGAGCTCACCTTATAAGATACAATATGCGTGTAGTCCTTTTAATTTTAATCCTTAATTTCATAAATATGTAGCATTAAACCCTGGTTGCACCGGTGTCTCAGTGAAATTTTGACAGAGACTTAGTAACATTCGTATTTCATGCTTTAGTGACATGAATTACAGATGGAATTACACTTTTAAAATGGTATTTTGACTGTTTCTTAAGATCTCTCTATATATCACGCTGTCCTTACTCTGCAATCCTGACAGTTCATATGGAGAACACAGTTCTAACTATCATCTAAATATTATTTGCAGTGAATGTAACTGATCTGTTTTAGAACAGCATTCATTAACAACACTTAAAAACTCAGTTGTTTCAAGGAAAAATGAAATCTTCAATCTTAAAATTCTGGCACAAGATTGGTTTAAGATTTAGCAACTGCTATATCTTAGTCTATTGCTTTGTTATTAGTTTTCCAATATTTTTTCCTCATCTAGATTACCCTCTATTATTTAGTTGTAACTTCCTCCATAATTGCAATCACTGAATAGTAATCACTTAATAAACATATCCTGACAGATCTATTTTTGCACAAGATTTATTTTTTTCATCATCACTCTAGTAAGCAATTTTTCTTCTTACCCTAAGTAGCAAAGTGTAATCTAGTGTCTGGTGTAGAGTTCTGCTTTGCTGCCTACAGCATTTAAGTAAGACATGACACCGAATCCTTTCATTTTCTATTATTTGGATATCCATAGATTTATCAAAATCTGCACAAGATGAAATTTGTGCTCATTGATTTATATACATAATTCTATTGCTGCACATAGGTGACAGCAGCTTTGGACAAAGGGCATATTAACAGGGGACTAATAGCAGCATTCCTGGAGACTTTTCAGAGTGCTTTTCCTATAATGCAAGTAATAGGGAAAGAAACAGCACTTCAGCTGAATTTAGCCAGAGAGGATGTAAGCTGAGAAACTCAGCACTGAAATACCAAAGAGTAGTCAACTGGCTATAAAGGAATAATTTTATATTAAATAGAATAAAATATTCCAAATGAACTTGGAATACCTGCAGGTTGCTATATATAATGAATGCTCTTCCACTGCCACATGAATATAGCACGTGCAACTGGTAAAGAAACATGCAGAAAAGAAAATTTATTTTGATTTATATAAAAAGCTGTGTTTCCTCAGAAAATAGATTGATTTGTCCTAAGTGGGCTTAGACTGAAATCACTGGAATCAAAGCAAGTTTTTCTGCTGACTTCAAGAGATTTTAGGCTAGGTCTAGCAGTAAATGGATATTCAGAGTAAACAAACTCCTATGGGTTTCCCATTTTTCTGTCTGAAGTCCATATGGAGAATTTCTCAAATGTACTGTGAGGTAAGCCTGGCCATTCACTGCTCCTGAATACACAACACAGGTATTCAAAACTTCAGACTGTGCACAGGGCAGGGGGAGGTGGAACCTCTGCTCGCATGCTATTTTACTCTGGTCTGGCCTGGCTCTATCTCAGGGGAAACAGACCGTGCAGTTTGTCAGGTACCTTCCAAACAGGACTAAGACACGGCTTCGGATAAAAGAGAATAAAAAAGATCAAGGTTTGAGTACACCAGATGTGCATTCATGAATATTAACTTTTTAAGTGGACATTTCTCAGTAAGCAATTCTGATATTAAATGGTCTGCTGAACTTTTATCTGAAAGCTAAACCATGAAGAAAACGCACAAAACTAAAATGAGTTTCCGTACACCTTCATTTTCCAAACTAGTAATTAAAATACCTTGAGCAACTCATCCTTGTTCCGAAGTACCAATCCATTTGTTAAGAACAAATTTTTGTGTGGTAATTTTTAGGATTTTTTTATACAAACACAGATGAAAGTTGGTTTTGTCCTTCTCTTGCAACCTTTCTCTCCTTCTCTCCTTCTCAGCCCCACGTAGCATAAGCCTCTGTGCTAAAACCAGAGCAACAGGACCAAGCTGAGAGCTCCCTCTGAACCGAATCCCCTTTTTGGCATCACTTTTGGTGCTTTTGCAAATGACCTCACAGTCAAGCCCGACGATACGAACACATGAAATGTCTCATTAATACTGCCCAGTCACAGGAATAAGCCTATATTTGTCTACATAGAACATGCAACTTATGACTGCTCAAATTCAAGTGTAGGCTAATTAGTAAGGCAAACCTAAATTTTTTGCCCTAGTCTCATCTCTGCCACAGGCAGACACACATAAAATTTCAAAGAAATCTTTCTAATGCATATATCAAAAAAAAAAAAAAAAGCTTACACATATTTTATCTACTTCAGGACTATCACCCTTTCTCTCAAGAGAAAAATTGATTATGTACATCAATAATAGCGAAAGTATTTATTTTACAACTCTGAACATTTGGACTAAAAATCTCACTTCAGGGATCACCAGTCCAGCTTGTAATTTTCAGAATTCACTTAAAGAATCAGTACAAGGCATCTTTTTGTGTGCACAGTAATGAAGACTTTAAATATACTGATTTTCTCTAAACATAGGCATATTTCTAAAAGATTATAAAGCAAAACAAATTTTGTGCAAAGCAGCAACTTTTAAAATAAGCAATTACTGCACAATTTAATGCAAAAAGTTTATTTATATACTAGGCATTTTGTAAAGATGGGAAGTACTTAATATTAAAACAAAATGCCTGGATTAATCTAGCAGAGATATGTCGATACGATGGAAGTCAGAAAGCCATCGTGAAAAAACACTCTGCATCTACACTGGTGACAAAGTGTTCCATCACAAAAGCTTCGATTTAAATCATATTAGCACACTGTGTTGGAAGCATGCAGCACCACAACATCAAAGGACAGGCCCTAAAAATATGTATCTTTTTTGTTTTTTAGTAAGGGTATGCTTTTAGTTTCCAACTCATACGTGCATCTGAAAAGGTTTGTATATCCAAGGAGAAATCAGAGGGGAATGAAAAACAGCTTGAGGGATGCAAAAATCTCACCATACTTTTAATTAAAGAAATAACAATTCACTCGTAATAGGACTGTCCCATTAGGGTCCCTGATTGCCATGAAAATCTCAATTCACCTACCGCCTTTTCTTTGTTAAATTTACCACCTCAGGATAATTAAAACAATATGATCTAGGGTTCAGACTCGGTGGGTTTCTTTTAAGGTATACCTCACAGCCCTCCAAAATTCTTCAGAGAAACATACACTTGCCTGAAACTCATATTGTTTCACTTTGCAATTGAATATCCTTGCTCCAGATGATTTTCCTCAGACTTCTCAGAAGAGATACGCCTGCCTAGAAATTCCCACTTAGATTAAAGCACAGAAATTCCCACTGAGATTAAAAAATGTTAAATAACATTTTTTTTCCTTTGTTTTCTGTAACTTTACAAGATAGTCCAAATACACTACCTGACTTGTTGTAGAGACAAAATAAAGAACTTCATTTAGGAACAATTAATTCCTCTTCAAAATAAATTTTCAAGCACTGTAATTGAGAGGATGGAAGATCATTACTTTGTGCAAGTATAACCTTTTTGAACTTCCCAGGCTGACACATCACAGCTGAGATGCAATCGCGTTAGTCACGGCACTCTGCATGAGGCCAGGGCTGTACTGAGCAGCACGCTATTAGGGAAGGGTACAGCAGCATGCTGCAGTACTGACAAGGCCCCCCCATGCTGTGATTGTCTATATGCAAACACCATGCCCACTGTCACAGCACAACACAGGGAAATGCTAGGGAGCTATTTCCGTAACAACAGGAACACTTATTTCTCCGTAACTTGACCCCTGCTCTGTGTGGTGATGGTGGTGATGTGTTTCGGATGTGATATATAATAGCAGCAAAGCACTGATGCATCAGACCAGGAAATTAAAAAAGATGCCATTCACACAAAGGAATGTTTAGTTAAGTTTGACAAGCTTGGCTCAGCTGCTACCTCGATGGACCATTTGTTACATCTTTACTTACTAATGTTCATTTGCTGTGGATTTTTTTTCCTCAAATCAGTTTGTTACTGAGTTTAAATGACTCCCAGAGTTCCTCTGCATTCCACCCTACATATTTTGAGAGCCAGAGACAATGTCTGAAAGCACTAGGGTCCTTAAAGGAACAGCCTATTACAATACACAACAGTAACTATGTTTCTACGATTTATGAAAAGAAAGCAATATGTGCCTGTTTCGGTGCCTGTCGTTTGCCTACCAATGGTGCAGTGCTCCCCATTCCAGCCCTCTCTGCATTCACATTTCCCATCTTTACAAGTTCCGTGCTCCGTGCAGCGGGGATGGCACACACGCTGGTCACATGCCACTCCTGTCCAGCCTTCTTCGCAGCGACATGCTCCGCCAATGCACACCCCATGAGTGCCACAGTCTACAGAACACACTTCTAGGAAAAAAGAGTAAGAATTACAGCTAGCGTAGGCAGTGGCAATGGGGAAGAAGTAGCAACCTGTCAAAAAGTGAAAAATAGAGTAGAACGGGCACTCTTTTACTGAAAACTATAAGCTGTCAAAAACTGGCATGCTCAAATTCTGGTCAAAACCAGCATTTAACTTTTTGTTAAGAAACAAAACAGTCATTAAAAATCTGTTCACTTATGCTGGACAGCCAGCTGTAGAGCAGTGTCCTCTATCCAGATACAAAAAATGCGCAAGTAGCATGCTCAACATCTGTCAGCACTGCAGAGGGGGAGCCTTTAGTTCTGCTTTACTCAAACCTGAACCCGTGGTGATTTTGATATGGGCATTTGTTTGGTAAGAACGATGCTGAAACTCACCCAAAACTCATTCAGCAGCGAATGGTGATAATTCGGGGTCACTTGTAATCTGGGAGTGACTGGAAAAGCCACCTGCAGGTGAGAGCTTTTGGAAACCTACTGCTACTACAATCAGTTATCCAGTGTCTGAAATGCTTTTACTGCTCTCTGCCAGCTGAAGTTGTAGAAAAGCAAACAGACGGGTCTTTTGCCTCATGCATCAGCAACGAAATTGAAAGTTTAACTCTCACTCATTAATTTCTCCAGCTGTTGCTGATGCATGAAGCAGAAAGAACACATCTCCATATTCATTTGACTGGTGGGGCATTCTGAGTCCACGGAATAATCTTAAGAAATAATGAGTAAGTGTGAAAACTGTAAGTATCATTTTTACATGCCTCCACCCATGGAACTCCATGCTAGTTCCATCTCAAGATTCAACTTACAATATAAATGCAAAAATGTAATTTTCTCCCCAGATAGAATCTTTGTTGTCTTGTCCAAACTGTTTTTTGCCTTAGCTCTTTCTGTTACGATAATCAAGTTTTATGAACATTCACTCAACTGTAGCATTGGAGAGGATGAACTTCATAGCTTATATTTCTGTGTCCGCTTTTCAGTATGTCTCTTGCCCTAAAAGTAATTGTTTGAATTCCTATGAACAACTGAAGAGGGAAAAATACCCTATTTGTGAAAAGCTATTTTTCTGTTTTGTGAAGTTTTTCTCAAATGAATAGCATTTTTACTGTGCAATAAAGCAAAACCAAAAAATATACTTACTTAATTGTACTGTTTTCCATTCCTCAAATGTTGTAAACCTATTTATAGATTATTACTATGGAAGTTTTCATTTAAAGTTGGGAAACAGATATGAAGCAGTTAAGTAACTTTTGCAGTCAAGAGTGTCAGTATCAGAATGAAATACAGACTCCTAACTTACATCCCCCCTACCTGTCAGTCCCAAATTAAGAACGTTACAAAATTTAGTATCTCATACATATGCACACGCATAAACACTTCTTCCCACCATAGGGCAAAACAGGACCAATCATCTTCAGATGTTGCAAAGAAAATTTTTTAAATTATCTGCATTTCAAATTTGCCACTGATGCTAACATTTTAACAAAACAGGAATATAACTGCAAAATCAGGAAGAAATATTTTTCTTACCAACAGAGCAGTCAGGACCCATCCAGTTGGGATCGCAGCTGCAAAGACCCGTGTCCGAGAGGTATGTACCGTGCCCGCTACACTGGTCCGGGCACTGGGCTCTGGGAAGCTCACAATTGATTCCACCCCAGCCTGGGCTGCAGAGACATTCTCCATTCACACAAACACCGTGGTTGGAGCACGTTGGATCTAAGCAATCAACTAAATGAAAAAAACAAAAACAATGCATAGAAAGGTCAGGTCACACAATATGATGTTTGGAAAACATGTAGACATGTGTTCTGCAACGTTTATTTGACTGGGATGAAATAAGGCAAATTGATGTGGTTTTTCTTCAAGTCTCATAAACATTTGCTCTGAGAATGGGAGAGTTATGTTTTGCATTAGTTCGAAATAAAACAGAGTGTGACAGAAAAATGAAATCTTACTGCAGGAATTCTGTAATGAGGAAGTACAAGGGCTTAAGAATAAAAATTAAATATACCACACCTAAGCCTTAATTTGCAGACATTTCTTCTGAAATACATTGAAGTTCTAATGACTCAAAAACTGTAGTTAATAGTAAAATACAAAAAAAAACCCTGAAGTAATTGCACATTTTTAGAATATTTTTCTTTGCAATATCTTTGTCAATACTGCTATTATTACCATTAAAATGCCGAGTACTCTGAAAATATTAAGTATTATTATATTCACTTTAAGTACCTAGAAATCAAAATATCAGTGGCTTTCAGCTTCATTTAGACTCCTAAATTATTCAGGCACTTCTGAACATTTTATTCATAGTCCATTATTAGTTGAGCAGGGAAACTGAGAGACCTAGGTACCATGTTCTAACTAGCAGACAATTCCATTTTAAGAAATTAAAAAAATAGACATAAATATAGATTTCATCTTTTTTCAATCCAGAAAAAAGAACAGAGAAAGAAAGTGAAAATAATTATGATGGAAAAACATCCATGAGAGTTCAGTTGCCATTTTGATCCTGATAAAGGAATGTTACAAGCTGTCTTTCAAATAAACTCTATCAGCAACTTTATGGTCTTCAAGATTTTTATCTTATATCATGAATTTGTGTAAGTGTACTATGCTCTACTGCAAATATCAACATAGAGGCTTTACAAACTGCCTCTTGCTGTGGAATTGAGGGCCAAGGTCAAACTCAAGTCCTAAATAAAATGAATTCATCTCATGACTAGTATATATTAGCTCACAACTGAAGAACTAAGAATGATTGGCATTCACTCTTGTGACTCTAGCAAGATCTGAGTTTATAATGAAAGTGATTTATCTCTCATCTTTTCCAAATCGATCCTTCTAAATTAAGGCAGAGACATTTTCGCTCTACCTTATGTGAACAATACTTGATCTTTCAAATCTCAACTTTTCTATAAACATAAAGTCTTGTCAAACTATTTTATGAAGTTACAGAACATTTAAAGTAAGTGTATAGATTAGATACAACTCAGAGGGTTGAAGCAAGCACATTTAGAGATGCAATAACAGGAGCTATCAAGATAGTTTCGATTTTAATTCAGATTACAGTAGCACAGGAATAAATTACTATAAAATTTCTTACAAGATTTTGATTGTAATGATGGCACTGACTATGTATTTTTTTTCAAATGATTTACTGTTCAGTTAATTGGGCTTGAAAATATGATAATGTAATTTAGTATTTATAGGGAAACCAAGATTGTTTTGTGGTTCAGCTCAGATAGGATTTGATAAATTTATAAATTATTCTAAAATTATCTAGAACTCTTGTCCCATACTGGTGCTTAACAAGATTAGAAACTGTCCAAAGTTTAGAATATGTCTTCTGTGCTATTTCTATTTAATCTGGTAGACAGAGATGTGTGATAAAACAATCTGATTCAATAAAGAAATAAACAGTCGCCACGAACTTAAAAATTTTAAAGAACACAAAGAAAGATTTAGATCTATTTACTTTTACGATGAAGGTTATTTTTTTCCCCTAAATTCTGCCTACTCTATTTTTTAGATGCTGATATTTTAATGGAAAATTTAAACAGGTAATATGTATGTTACTTTGTGTTGTATATTGCAGGACAGCTAACTTTAGGAAATACTGATGAGTCTTGATGTACTGTACATTTTAGAAATGTATCACCTTCCTTATAAAATGGAAGTACCAATAAAAGCAAAAGCATCCCTTTTCCACAGAAATTAACTATCTTTCCTCTACCCGGAATTACAGGATTCATGCAGCTGAGATTTATTACCACGGAATAAGCCTTTCAACTCCTCCAAGCCCATATTCTCCCATTTTATAAAATAACTCAAACTAACCCCTTTTGTCTGTTGTTCTAGAAAAATATACTTTACAGCTATTCTGTTCTTACCATATGGTTAAGTAATAGCTTTCAAACTTCAAATTGAAGAGTGTTCGTACTTTGAACTCAAATCTTGTTCCATTTTAATACATGCTCTTAGGGTTATCATCTTGGGCCAGATCCTCAGCTGCTAAAATTAGCATAACTTCATTACCTGCAGTAGAACTACACTGACTTATGCTGCAAAGGTTCTGGCCCCAAGTCTTTAGAAGGGTTTACAATGGTATTTAATAAGGATTTATAAATGGAGCTTCTGTGGTGTTTAAACAAAGGACAACGTGCCTTAGCAAGTAAGTATGTTAGACTTAGAACTCATAGCCCCTTGGCAGCTCAGATCATTAGAACTCATTTAGTATTGGGCCCTCTGTAGATTTGACAAAAAGGGTACTGAAAGCAATTTATATCCCTAAGGACAAAAAAGGAGGTCAAGGAGTTTTCTGAACAATATGTACTATAAACCCCCAAAGAGCCATGAATTACACTTACGAAGTTAAATGTCATTGAAAAATGACTCGACCATGAAACTGACAAGGAAAACACTGTTAACTTAACCTAATTTGTCAATTTCACTTGTCTCCCCCCAGAGCAGCGGCCTGAAGCCTGGCAAACGCGCCCCTTCGTTCTGTGTGCAAGTTTGTTAATAGAGCAGCAGTGTTTATGCTGCAAAAATTGTGCATCACAAATATCGATTTTGGTGCTACTTTCATTTCAGGTAAATTGTTCGAACAATATGACCGTATTGAATATCAGAAATAAAAAGCTAACTGGAAGAAAAAAAAATGCTGATCCACTCATTCTGATTCAAAACCCTAGTTGAAAAATGGCGCATGAATCAACCTTAGCCATTCTTTTTGGAAGCTAAAATCAATAGAGGAGATTTCATACTTTAATATAAATACAGATATATTTATTTGTATCATTCAACCATTAATTCACTTATAAAGTTTAAATAAGATTAGATGAGTACTTGCAACCAAAGAGACACCAATTTGTATTACACCCTTTCTTTTTCCGTAGCTCTTGAATTAATATGAAAAATATTTACAGAAGGAATGGAATTTTTGAGTAGAAAGGTCATGGTTGCTATTTATTTATTTATTTATTTATGGCCAAATGTTGTATGCCAAAGGTTATGCTAACCTTTCCTGTCATGTTATTGGCCTCTTCCAAGTCTGCAGTTAATACTGCCTGCCTCTGTAATCCATTTATCTTTTAAAAACCTTATCCTTTCAAGGACTGGTGATTAAATAATCTATACCCTTTCCCCTCACATATTAATTCACATCCCCCTCCTCCTCCTCTGTTGTTGACTGACAATGTTTTGTAGCGTTTCCAGCTTTGAGTGGTGTTAACATTAACGCCTCGGCACAAAGACAGATATGTGCTAGCTTGTTCTATAAACTTATCTGGAGTTAGCGGTGTATTTGTTTCACCCACTTTGAATATTCACCTTAGGATGAGCTGAATTAAGCACTACAAGAGCCTATTTCTCTTACAGGAGCGTAAGGGGAGTCATGATGCTTAGCCCAGATACAATGCATGCATTCTAGACAACTGAAAGTTAGGGAGAGAGAATTCCATGCAAATATTTGGAAATTATAATGCAGGAAGGGAAGGAACTGCTTACCAGGTAAAATTAACAGAATTAAATGAAAGCAAGCCAATTATCAAATTCTCTCTAGTAATACTAACATTTATATCATAACAAAAAACAAAATGGAATTTATATAACTTAACTAGTCTGAGCAAACTTCTGCATTCCTGGGGAACAGACTGGATGAGCGCCCTAAAGACAGTCTTTTCCATCTTTGACTTCCATGAGAATGATAGATATAGCAGGGCATTTCAGGTAAATCTTGAGTATTTCCTATAACATATACTCAAGGTGAACTGAGAACCCTCAGTTCTAAGAACTGAGAAGGACATTATAGAATTTATGTGATACAGCTTAAACTGTAGCCCATGAAAAACAAAAGAAAAACTCTAATGATTGCAATAAGTTTTGGATTAGAGCTTTAATGACCCAAGAGTTGTGAAGCATTCCTGGAAGGAGATGACAGGAGTGAACTGAACAGATGGCTGCAGTTAGTCTAGCGTTGGCAGTCTCACTAGTGAGGACCTGAGCTATTTTTGCTTTTAGCAAAAGAAGTTCACTAATGCAAGATCGAGTCTTAAAGGGGATGACTCCATGCCCAAACAGTAAATCCCTGCTCTTTTCTGCTCTTTCTTTTGATGGGAGAAACAGCTGTTTTCTGCACAGCAAGATAGATGGATATACACCTGGTGGACAGCTCTGCCTCACATTCAGAACACTCCTTAAGGACTCTTTACTCCTAAAACCATGCAGCTCCAGTCCTATCACCTTAGTACCCAAGTTGCTCCTCCCTTTGGAGGATTAATAAATGCTGGAACGTCATCATAAAGTGGTTTGAACTATAATTGCTCTGAGGATGTGCCAAGGCATGCAGAACTGTCAATCTAGCAATCCTCCAGAGAGTTAAATCCCCTTTTAAAACCATACAAATACATTTTAAAAAGAAAAGCAGTACAATTTACGTTGTTGTGCATTCTAACAGAAAACATTGTGAATAAAACCAATATTGAGCTCAATCTATGACCAAATTTTGCATGGGTTCTTTTGTTAAATCTGCTTGTTTTTGCATACACAAAGAATTGGACACTTTCAACCTGAAGGTTTTTTTTCCATTTAAAAGACAGTTGTCATTTGTGTGTGCCATCTACCTTTCTCTGATCCCACATGATTGCATCTAAGGGGAGTAATTTGCCCTACAGGAAGTCTGTAAGTAACATGGATATCTAAGTCTTTCAAATCTGTCTCATCAGCTTCTGTCTTAATAGTGACTGATAAGTTTGCTTTGTGTGGAGTTGCAGTTATACAATTTTCTCTAACACTACTCATTTTTCTTCATTTCACTTCTAAATTGTTCAATAAATATAATCCATAAAAGATTATCTTCACTCTTTGGCAAAAGAATTATTCCGATATACTTGTGGCAGACATTCTTGCTACTGCAAAACAATGTATATGGAAGATCAGAAATTTAGTTTAAACTTTTATAGATCAGTAAAATTGCAGTGGACAACATTTTTACACCCCTTTTATCACAATCTGCTACAGCAGTTTTACATTTGTAATTTAATTTCATTCTTTACTTTTTTCTACCCACTGAATAGTTCCAAAACCTAGAAAACAAGCTCCCAACATAAAAAAGAAAAAGCACTGTAGTACTACCTTCTTCACAGTTTTCTCCTTTGTAGCCAACAGAACAGACGCAGTTCCCTTCGATGCAGGAACCATGACCTCCACATGAGGGATCGATACACTGGCTGACAGGTACATCGCATTCTGGTCCTTTCCAGCCACTGTAGCACAAGCAGGTTCCTTTAGAGTATTGGCCGTTGCCACTGCACAGTACTGGGCAGGCAGCTGGAAAATTGAATGAAAGAAAAACAGCATACAGGGTCATATATGTACTCACATAAAAGTGCTCTCAAAATCTACTACCAACTACTTACACATATATTTAAATACTTTAATTTATTGGAAAAAATCTAAGATAACATGTACTAGTTCAGCTCTTGATTTCCCAAATAAATCATTTAATTACTATTTGATAAAGCACACATATTTTGGGCATTCTGAGAATACAGCCACTATTCCATATAGCTGCTGATGACGTAATATTCAGAAGTATGCAGATGTCTGGGCAACGTGAATGGACTTGATTCTGACATCACTCTGGTTTGTTCCACTAGGTAACATCTAATTTGCACGGATAGTGGAACAAAAACATTCAGTCCCTGGAACATATCATTATACAACATCTTTCTTCTCCCATAACATCTTTTAATGCTGTGCCCACTTTTTTTTTTTTTAGTCCTTTTAGCTTGTTTCCTGAGTATACAGATCTTGAACACAGGGATAACACAAGCTTTCATCTACAACAAATGTACCACCAGTGTGCCACCAGTATCCCTGCTGAATCTTAGTTTCCTTAGCTTCACTGCTTAATCTTAGTTTCCCAAACCTCAGTTTCCTTACAGTGAATGCTTTTACCCACTGTATAATGGCAAGAAAGCACCACTAACTCTTACCCCTCCTTCTTCTACTGTAATGGGATATGATGTGTTTGAGCAAATATTCAGAATTAATGGATGCAAATGCAGTGAAGCCTACGAATAATAAAGATAGTCAGCAGGTCTTGGATGCCAGAAATCAGATGTTGTACATACATACAGTGATGGAAAGAAACAAGTGGTTTATTAAAGCCAGTTACACAAACATCACACTAAGGCATATTGCCAAGTCTTCCATAGGACCACAGCAATCTGTGAACTTACATGCCTGCCAAAGAGCGTATGTGTGGTCACCAGCCAGAGAAACAAAAAAAACAAAAACAAAGGAGTAACAGAAAATGGGAGTAATGAAGTGAATCTTTGAGAAGAGCCACGCTCTTCTCTCTGATGCAGTTCGATAAAGACAAAGAAGTATCTCCCTGTCTTTTCACCCTTCAAAGTAATTAGAAACTAATGGCTAGTTTTACAGAGCCAAAAATATACTCAAAAGCTACTATTAATCATGAAAAGGTCCTACTGTCCTCTTGCTTTTATTATCCCTTTAACCTGAATGATCAAGAAGAACCCAAGTAATTGATTTACTAAAAAGAAATGTGTAATTGTCCAATTGCACAACTTCTTCACTGTACTCTTGAGATTCACTCCTGCAGCCCTTATTTATCTTAGCTGTCCCACTGATCTGCTGCAAAAACACATTTTGGGACTGATTTTTCAAGAATTTTCTTATTTGAAATGGAAAAATTTGATCAGAAAAAATATATATTCAGATTTGTAACCTGAAATACTAGCTAAAATTTGGGGTGCTGAGAATTATTTCAATTCAGACCAAAAACTGATGGGCCATATGTCATTTACATAATCCTTGTTATCTTATGTCTTTGTACGACAGAATAATAGCAAAATCAGTATATTGTGGTTCTTTTTTTTTTTTTCCCTGCTAACTCTTCTCTCTCTTAAGCCTGTATTGTCAACCCTTTGGCAGCAACAGTTGTTTCTTTCCTGGTGTTCTCTCTTACTATTAGTCCTTCTACTCTTATTTAATCTTTTTCTTCCTAATTCCAAATTTGCATAAAATATAATTTCCTGCAGCAACTTCTCAATTTCAGATGCGACATATACTCACAAGTGCTTTACTGAGTTCTATGAACAAGTTTATGCTAAACTCCTACTACTTCTGGTACTTGCAGTTGATTTCAGAATTAAGCTTACTGAACCAGCTGACTTGAATTACAAGGCAGACAAACATCCAGTATGTCCATTCCACACTCAGCCTATTCTACACTTTTTTGCAGGTCATCGTGGAACACCCCTCTATGATATACAACACGCTGAACTAAGAGCAGCTTGGATGCCTCATGACTAACTGTTCCCTCTGTCTGCGTGCACCACACCATGGAGTCTGCCTGTCTCAGTTCCTCAGCATGCACTGCTTTTCACAGCCCTGGTACACTAACTGCTAACTATGGCAAGTCATTTAGGCGAGCCATAAAGAAGGGGATCAAACTAGGACCACTTTCACTTCTCAAGGATAAAGACCTGGAGAGACAAACAATTCCTTTGTCCATAACTCTCCATTTCACTGCAGGCTAATTTAAAATTCTCAGTTGGGCTGTTGTTGACACGTCAGTCCTCCCCTCTTTACACACCATGGCGTAGCAGATCTGGATGTGAATGATCAGAAGACAGCTTGTTCTGAAGCCCTGAGACTATCATGATGAGTGCCAAATTTTTGGATTCCACCTTCAACACCCTGACATGCTGCAGAGACACTGTTCCTTTTTCCAGGCCTCATCTTAACACCTAAACATCTGTCTCCGGAACTAGGCACCTCTCAGCTCCTGTACATGGTAGTTAAGCTTGCAGCCCCATTGTTCAAGTCCACCTCGGAAGGATGCAATGCTTTTAGACACACATTTTCTCCCTGCTTCTGACACATTGCAGAGACTCAACATTACCAGAATGGTTGCTCAAGGTGGCTCCTCCAACTGCACCAGGACAGTAGAAGACATTCACATACCAGCATATAGCTTGCTTTTGCACATCAGCCTCCACATGGCATTTACCATGCTGGGATAAAGCTGCCAGGCATGGAAAGAAAAGGTTCCAGGAATGCTAAATGAACCAGAAGAGAGCAAACAGCTTCTTCAGACAAAATGCGTTTATTTGAGTAGGTATAAAGACAAAAAGTTAGGGTTGACCTAGCAGCTGGATACAAGCCCATAAGAAACCTATAACGAGAAGGGAGGAGGGGGGACATGGGTAGCTTTTTTGTTTTTTTTTTACTGGTCAGCATGGTACTCATCACCAGAAAGGGCCCCCCTGGCCCTTTAGGAGCTCTCCTGTAACAGAACAAAGGTACACAGAAAAATGCATTCAGCTACAGGAGTCATTAGCAGCTGAACAAACCCAAAGTGCTCAGGCTGTCTCTTCTGAAAACCTTTCCTCTGGAGTCTTAAGACTCAAGTAAAGGCAATAATTCTCTTTGAACAGCGCAGTCCACAGCAAGAGTGACTAAACAGAAATAAGTCCAGTATTAAAAAAAGTAAACAGCTTAGATGGGACCACTCTAGATGCAATTAGATAATCCCGTGCCAGCCACCTGCCATAAGATCGCTTCTTCTCTTGCTTTGAACCTAAGTATAACTAAGCAATGGGCAAAGGTGTGCTAGTTAAAGAGATTACATCTGCTGTTTGGAACATTTTAATGGGGAGGTTATTTTTAACTCCATCCCTTGATCTGAATTTGCAGGGTCAACTTCTGGACATCAGAGACTGGATGGCTGACACAGCAGAAGAAAGATTAGCAGGTGCTGCTGGGTCTAGGGCTAAGAGCTCCCACAGTAGCTATGGTAGTATTCCCTTGCCCTGGTCTGGTGCTTCAGGAACTTAAATGAAGCTGAAAGCAGTGTCACAGCTTTGAATTCCTCTCTTTGTGCTTCTACCACATCAGAGGTCTTGCTACAGTCCAAAAATCTGCTCAGACCTTGAGAAACTTGTGTGCAAGTTAAAGTGACCTGTCTTCAACTGCAGCGGGAATATGCATGGCCAAAATGTTAGTGACACAAGAACTGACTGTGGACATAGGAAAAAATCTGTCATTTCTTCTCAGGGTATGAGAAAGAACACAGTTCAGATTAAGACACTTGCAACCTGAAGCCACAAAGTTTTATCTACAGCCTCGTGCCAGGGCTATTCTACAACACATATATCAGGAATATCACTTTAAGAATGAGAAAAGTGGCAGAGGTCTGTGGTCAGAGGTTGGTATTTCCAAGACCACCATGTCACCAAGATTGCAGGGGAAACAATAAGCAAGAATGCAAGCAAGGACAGGTGGTAAGAACCTGGTTTCTCACTGCTCTAACAAATAGCTTTTCATTGTTGTTCCTGCTGTGGGTTTCTAAGATGATCTGAGTGAGGAATGGAGAGAGAATCAGGCTGCCTTTCTCTGGAAAACAGAAGCAGGCATTCTACCTCAAAAGAGGTTTGCTAGACTTATTTTAGGTCATAGTGCTGCAGAGTGAGATTCAAAACAGTCCACTCTAATTTTGATCCAGATTGCCTCAATCAATGCGCAAACAACTCAAGAGTCATCTGGAGTTCTTGTTTTCTATGATTACTTCTCTCCCCCATACGCAGTGGAAGGCCTGTATTCCAGCACAGACCTGCCTGTTCACAGTATGTTGAAGGAGAATGAAGGAAGGAAGGTTTATGTAATAAAACGATCAAGTTCTATCTCATTTCTGTTGACAGACACATGTTGCATAGAGACAATCCCAAATCATAGATATCACTGTTGAGAAGTGGACAGAGGTCTTGGGGAGTAGTTATGGAATTAGTAAGGCAACGCTCAGGTAAATTAAGAGAAGCACAAAAGCACATCTCCTGAGTAAGTTTAAATAAGCACAACAAGTATCATCCCTGAATGTGGTCTTGGTGAAATGATTCTGCCCTTTACCAGCATTCCAACAAAAACCTACTGAATTTTTAACACAGGTCTCTAAACAGCTAAGTCTGGTCAAATTATGGAAAATGGATATGTCAGACCCTTGAGTTCTGTGGGCTACACACATTTAACAGCATGAACTGAGCAGGAAAGACCAGCCAGACATGCCAGAATCTCACTCTAAAAGTTATCTTTGGATAGGTGTTTTGGAGTATTGTTAATATTTCCCTGTAGATGGGTCATTTGACATGCCTATTACACATGAACTAAGAGGGGAGACAGTGAAGGATAATGTCCAAATGATCTGTCATCAAAAGCCACCATCTGTCCAGTGACTCTTAGCACACAGGTATTCCAGTTGTAAGTCTGCATATCCACTACTTTCCCCCACCCTTATGGTATTCACACATACATACTCACCAGAGCTGTTCTTCTAAAGCATGGCAAGAAACCACTAAAGGACTTTCGAGGAGTCAGACTTGTGGAGGCTGTTGCAGAACTTGGTTTAGTTACCCAGCTGCTTGGTTGAAAGACCTTCCCCTGCTACTTGAAGCTCCAAACAAGATTTGAAGGCAGAGTTCTGGCTTGGTTCCTCTTGCTGTAGAGTAAGCATTACCCTGGTGCAGACAGTCCTGTACTGCTAGGATCTAGGCTGTCAGTTCTCTAATGCAGACTTTTTTTCAATTCCTCATAAAATGGACAAATTAGTATACTTCTCTTGAAAGCTATCTGAGTTTCTGAGCACATAAATATGACTTGAGGGGTTTTTGAACTTGTACCTGCACTGCTTCCCTGTCCTGGCAATGCTCTCATACTGCTGTTATTTTTCAAGCAGCCCATTTTTACATCCAAATGTAAATTTCCAAACGGGGCATTAGAAGGTTAGCTTCCTTTGTGCCATCTACAGGCTTATTCAGAGCCCAGACAAGCTGTCAGGAATCACCCAATATCAAGTTAATGCTTTACAACATATGTAGCACAGAATTTTGTGGTGAGATGCTCAAGTCAGGTTGGGGAGGGAAAAGTCACTGGTTTGGATGGACAAGTGATTGCATCAAGCTTATTGGGGAGTTGCTTGACTCAGGACTAGTGTGATTGTATCCATAACGCCTGGAAAACCTTTTGTTGCATATCAGTCAAATTCTTCTTACTGCAAGCCGATAAACATAAAAGTTGATCTTGACATTCATAATGTAAGCAATATGGAGATATAGGACTAAGCACTGAAGTGCAAGTTTGAGGCTGCATTAATATAGCACTTGGATATAGTCTAATGCCCCTTACATCCTGAGTAACAGCAACCGTTCCGTCAACCAATTTTAACAAGATTACCTGAAGAGTTAAAACAGAAAAACATTCCCTGATTCAACATGTAATTTGACAAATCCATAGAAGGAAAATCTACAAAGGTTACTATACACAAAGACACAACATCTACTGTAGGAAGTCCTAGCACGACTTATCTCTAGAACGGGGAGAATTTACCCAGGAAGCATCAAACAAAGGTACAATTTTTACTCTTTCTCAACTCTCTGCTGTATGGCCCCATCAGAGCTGGAGTTCCTGGGCAAAATGGATTTTTGGTCTGACCCACTACAGCTTTACTTCCTTAATATAACCGGTATACTAACAAACACTTTCAGGAAATAGCATTCCGAAGAGACACCATTTACACTTCTATAAGATAAGCCTACACACTATTGTTGAACTGTACAGAACTTTGTCAGACCTAAGAGAAGTTAAGATTGCAATTTTACCTCTAGATGTTCCTGTTAAGAAGGAAGAAGTAAGTTTCAGTCCTGAAACTTCTGCTAAGAACAAATGTTTATCGCTATTTTACAGACCTGTTTTGAAACGTTTCTGAAGTACTTGTGTTGTTATACTTAGTGAACTATGACAAACTCATAAGACTGTTCCTTATTTAAGGTTCATTTAAAATGAGTGTTTTTTCAGATACAAATTACAAAAGCAGGGATATATACTTAAGGCCACAGAACGAGCAGCAGTCTCTGATTGCACAGTTTAAAAGAAATGTGCCAGACAGCATATGCACTTACAAAACTGCATGAGGATCTTTCTGTACATGTGAGCATACGCTTGCATGTGTAATTAGTCTATTGTCACAAGTCTGACCCAGCAGCAGAGCGCATGCACTAATATTAGCATATATAGCGTTTCTTGGTGTTTGCACAAAGGCTTGCACAAAGGTCAGACAAAAACTTGGTTCTAGTTTCATTTATGGACACATTCTGAGTCTTCCCACCAAGAACTTCCAAGTTTTTTGAATCTGGTTTTGCCCACACATCTCTGCCTCATAATCATTAGTTCAGGATAGTTCAGCATCCCTAAGCTTAGAGAAAGTCCTTACGTATCATGAAACAGAGATAGAATGGTTTTCAAATTTTTAATGCAACCATACAAAAATTCTATCCTCGTCTCTCAGAAAACCCCCACAACTGGGGCAGTTCTGGTATGCTCTTTGGACATAGCTGCACAAATTTCTAGTTATATGAAAAATAAAATAACAGACTAGCATAATAGAATTGAAGTTCTTCATTTTTTCACCGACCACAGGGAACTGTAGCAAAGACAAATGCAGTTTGAACTTCTTACCAATGATCTCAAAGTTGACCTTCTGGGGGCAGTTCCTTTAGGGGATAATTAATTCAGACTCTCTAATAATTCAAACTAGGACTTCCTTTTAGCAGAGATTAAGCTGCTGCTGCTGCTAACACATTATGCATGATTTTGCAAGTACATAAGAAAGATGGATTACTGTTTATGAGAGATTAATTTGAAACCAAAAATGGATTCCAGTTCAGCTCCAAACTGAAGCAGAAATACAAAAAAGATCCAAGTGCAGTATCACCTACAATAGCTTGATCAAAAGACCTAAAAAACATGAGTAGGGGCACATTCTACTGGCATTTGGCTCTTTTTGGTCTGTATCTTAGTGACCCACATGTAGATTTCATCTGCAAATACTAATCTCTCACATGGGCAAACTAGATTAAGATGTAAGCAAGTGAAGTTTTATTTTAATGGTGCTCGAATTGGGTCCTACAATCATATCCCAAAGCCTTGAACAATTTTAGATTCACTCCAAAAGCTACAACCAAGTCAGCCTCCTAAAGTGAAGTTATACTTATTTAGATATAAGCAATCTTATTTCAAAAGGGCCCCAAATCCACAAAACCACTAAAACCAGAGGAATTGTAAATGGTTGCATCTTAGAACATAAGCCCACTTATTTAAGAACTTAAGTTCTGACACCTTCATTTAAAAATATTGGCTCTAAATTTTACATCATTATTATTTTAACCAAAATAGTACTGAAACATGGCAAATGATTACATCCATTGTTAGATCAGTTGTTTGCACATAAGGTTATTTCCAAAAATTAGGAGGCATCAGAGATATGAGTATTCTGGTTTGTAGCCTAAAAATACAATGCTATAGTTTAACAATGCCATCTTTCATATTTTTCTTTTAAACCTGTTTTACACCAGTTGACTGTACATTTCAGGATTTGTCTGCAGGCCATTTAGTTTTAACTTGAGTTCATTTATGGATATGAAAATCTGAAATAACTTCTAAGACCACCTCATGGTTTACGTCAGTTCACTTTTACTAGTTTGTGCTATCTTTATGCCATTTGCCTGCTATGAAGCTGTCCTACACCTAACAAACTTGTCCCCAGGAAAATCATTCTGGAATGGGGGGATGGAATGACTGCAGGCCCAGTTTCCCTGATCTGTTCTTTTTGCCTAGCAAACATCGTATTTGCCTGGTCAGGAAAAATGGTGTTTGATCAGGCTGCCTGCTCTTTAGAGATTGTTAGGACCGAAATGGTTGTAAGAACAGCAGCAATGACCTAGAACATCTTTTAGGTTGCTCTAAGAGTTTGTGCTCTTCCAAGCACAAGCTGCTTGGAGGTCAGCTTTTGGAAATTCAACCAGCATCAGAAGAATGAACAACTGTGAATAACTGACAGTTTTTCTTGACCATTAGCACCTACACTGGATTGTAACATACAGATAGTACAGATCCTTATGCTATTACAGTTTTAGAATTTTTAGTCATCTGTTAACAGATGCTTCACAGAAATCTGAACTTAGCTCCTACCAGGCAATATGCTTTGTTAGTTACTTTACAAAACATGAAACTGTTTAGTTTGAATCCAAGCACGCAAATGATTTATTGGTAAAATTACTCCATATTGCAGGCATCAAAGAGACTTAAGATAAAATGCGCAGCCCTTTACAGTAATCATGCCCTGCAGTCCTTACTTCAGTTGCCCAAACCTGAGCCTTACCAAGTTCCCCTGTCTAGCTCTGTCAAACTGCACATTAGTAAGCAAGAAAGAGATTCACAGAAGAATTTCCAGAAGGACAAAAAACCCATCAGGTGTGTCAAATCTCTGACATTCAAAAACCATTTGGGGAAAGCAGCACACGCTGACTTAAGCACTAAAGTATGGATGCTTTAATTAATCCGGGGTGAATTTAATTGCTTTAGTTAAGTGGAAATCGGGTTAAAAATGATGCAGAGCATGCTGGGGTGTGTTAAAAACATGACATATGAGTTGGATGAATCGATAAATTAAAAGCGCACAGATGTTTTAATTAAACCCAGGGAAGTTAACGAAGATCGCTAGAGACTTTTAAGCCTATGATTAATTCAATTCATTTAAAATACCTGTAGAGATATGGGGATGCCTCCATTTTGAGAGTTATAGAAGTTCTCAATCGATAAGTACTTAAGCTATTCTACAAAAAAAATGGCAGGATTTTTATAAAAGTGACTGAACAGCGTTAATTGGATAATGAATATTTACATCCTTCTGAACACTCAGCAAACTTTTGCTTTGGTCAGAATTTATCAAAAAGGTTGCACTTTTTCTCATAACTTTTGGTATGACCTTAACCGTCAAAAAGGGAACACTTGCTCTTCCCTCATGTACTATTCTACAAATTATCATCCATTACATGACTGTTTTGCTTACATTTATTACAAAAATCTATGTGACAAGTATGAATATGTTTCCACACACTATCTAGTAGAACACTGATGATGTTGACTTGTGCTGACAAGTAATTTTCAGAACTACAGCAAATTACAAAATTATCTCTTCGGGATTGGTCACTTGGTACAACAGAATTTTGCTTTATGAAAAAAGCCTCAAAATATTTTTAATAACAATAACTTGGCAGTCTGTAAGAATTGAAAAATAAAATTAAGTAAATGGCAGCTACATTCAGTGGTCAATTGAGAGGACAGAAACTCTCTACCACTAGCATGAAGATGAGCTAGTCAGTCTAGCTAGCCATCACCAAAGAGCTAAGCCTAGTTCCCTGAAGATACTGGAGTCCTGAGGAGGAAGAAAAGAAAGACCACTGCTCTTTCTGAAAATGCAAAAGCCACATATGAGCATATAAAAGATTTTCAAGTGGAATAAAACAAGACAGAGAGAAAAGACAACATTTCAGATCAACTAGACACTTGTAAACTCAGCTAGCTGAGTCAGGGTTCAAATGTCCTAAGGGCTTTCTCTTGTAAAAACATTCTGGATGCAAACACTTCATCAACCTGTTTGTTCCCCTTCCATTACTGTGGAAGTTCTGCAACTATCACTACCTCTTCAAGGGAAGAGTGCAGTTCTCCATGCAGTAGACTAAGATAATTTTCATAATGGTAAATTCGTTTACAGCCTTTCCAGTTAAGAACCTCCCTATTTTCTATAGCTATTGGGAGCAGCACAGTTCAATTTCTTTTCATATGCTTCAACATATTCAAGGAAACAGGAGTTACCCTGCATTGGTTCTGGTTTACCACAGGAGAACGTGGCTGAGTGGTTTGCTGTACTCTTTGTGCTTTCAAAAACAAGGGGAGAGGGAGGGAGGAGGGAGGGAAGAAGGAAGGAAGGAAGGAAGGAAGGAAGGAAGGAAGAATTCTTTTCAGCTCTCTGCATGATACACGGGATTAGAGGATAATAGAGATGGTAAGCAGAAAAGTCCTGAAGACATTTGCAAACTAAAACTCCTTTTCTGTGGATACTAGTAACACAAAAGCAGAGCCGTGAAATTCCTGCTTTAGATGTGAGCAATGAGGTTGATAAGATTACAATAGTGTACAGAGAAATAAATTTTACTTTCTAACAACAGATGGAAATGAACAGATGTTGAAATAGACTATTGTCATAGACAAGCATGTTCATCTTCATTTGTATGCCTTGATAACTTCATCACTGAAAAAAACTGCGGAGGAGGGGACAACTAAACTATCTCAGAGGTTTCAGTTGCTATCTCAGTGGGAAGAGCCAATGAGGAATGAAAAAGATGATTCTTCAAGCTGCAAAAAAGCAGCAGCAAGGACAACTGCTAAATACCAGAATTATCCTTCCAAACATATGTGTTGTAATTCACAGCAACGAATCACTAACAACAAGAAGTCAATATATGCAGATAGAAAAAGAAATGAAAAACTGAAACACTTCTTCAAATATTTTAGGGAAGATTTTACATTTACAGTGAAAGGATTTGTCCTATCCATACTTCTGTGGTAATGTTTTACTATGGCTAAATGGCAGCGTAGTAGGTGCAGACTGCACCTATAGGTTGGCCAAAGTTAAGTTAGATTACGGTACTTGAAATTTCTGGGTGTTTAAAACTCAGGCTGCTTTGGTCTCATTTTAGTTACTGCTATTTGTATTATTAAATACACCAAAAAAGATTTAATCATAACATGATTAATTAGATAGTTCCATGTTAGCTGCAGATACTTAAATATTTTGCTACATTTAAATTAGAAAAATTACTTCATTTGAGAAACTGAAGAGGCATTACAGCTAACTGAATTTCATCTCACCCAAATAGGGCCTAAATATAGGAAGAGATCTAAATTTCAGGTTCAAATCTAGATACAATACAGATATGAATGTACCTAAAGATCACACATATTGAATTTTGAAGAACTGATTCAGAACCATTTCTGTTATTCAGAGATGACAAAGGTATAAGGATCTAGCTTAATAGCTGTATTTCCATTATGTTATTTACAATACTACTTGACCACAGTTGATTCAATGACATTTACCACCATCACAAGGACTCCAAGATGATGCCAAGACAAATCAAAGACAAACTCTTAGACCTTAGTGGAATAAACTAGTATCAGCACAAGACCACAGAAACGATACGATCTGAAAACAAAATGTAGATTGCAATGCAATTAAATAAGCTAAGCAATTAAAGTCAAAAACAAATTAGAAAACATACATCATGATGAGCACAATTCAGCCTAGCAGAGCACAGACAGAGCAGAGAGAGTGTCAGCCTCCAAGTGTAGTCTTACAGAACCGGAAGAAAGATTTTTGTCTTGCCAGAAACTAAGCTGCAAAATTATACGTATACTACATGCATTCCATGCATGCCAAGCACAAGATACCCACCTCATTGCTGCATTGGGACCCTTCTACAGATTTTGCTTACTGGAATCCCATTGAAATAGAAAACATTTGTGCAAACAGATGTGCTGTTACTGCACATGTATAAGAAGAGAAGAAAGAGAAAGAATTGATAACACAGTGGGCTTCAGAAGCGACTGTGAAAGAACAAATGAACATACCTAGCTTTTAGTAAGTATGAAAATATTACTATAATGCTGATGAAGGGAAAAAAAAATTAATGAGATTTTCCTGTTTTTTCATATGCTTTCAAGCTTGGACATGAGCAACACAAACTTCCTTACAATACTATGCCAATATAACTTGGTCCCACTTTGAAGGCCTCAGCTACAGCATTTCCTGTTGCTCTTTGGTGTCTGAATTTCAACAAGTTGGCTAATGAGTGATGGACAGAGAAGCATTGGTGTTCACTGAAATCAGAGAATCATAATTGCTTATATGCACACTTTTTTTTACTCAGTGGCATTAGCAACTTTCCTCAGTTATCTCCTTCCTCCTTCATCACTGTACTCCCTAGCATTCCTCTTTTTTAAAATTTGTTAGTATGCTCTTTGTTTGAAAATTTCTCCTACAGCAAACTACCTTGTTAACTGCAACAATATCCTGCAAGATCTCTGGGAAACGGAGCCATACATAATTTCAAGTGCGTATGTTACAACACAAATTTAGGAACATATGGAACAGCAGTGCAATACACAGGCATGATCTTGGCTATATGTTTACTAGTGATTTAATATGTAAAATAAATGCTAATTAAAATGTTATATTAGATGCAACTATTGGGTATATTTAACACCATTAAATTAAACAGAGTTTTAAAAGTATTTTTGCTACCTTGTGAAGTCACAAGTAAAACAGAAGGAAGGTTGTGTTTCTAAAGAACAGGAGCATCCCCTCTTGAAATTATTCAGGATCAACTCTTCTGTAGATAAAATCTTAATAACACTGAATTCAATCCTGGATTCAGTGAAAGGCAAAATCTTTAAGAACAACAGTAAGTAAATTAATATTTTGCTTGCTGAAATCCAAGTTTTTCAAGTCTGTTTTCTCAAATACTCACAATGCTAGAAGTAGCTGATGGGTCCTATTTGAACTTTGTAAATATTCTTTTACAAAGAATGAAAACAATACGATGTATCAATTTCTAGTCCTGCACAGGCTAGGGAGTAATCTGAGTACTCTGATTTCGCCATGCTGTTACTATATATCACATGCTTTGCAAACATCAACTAATCCTCACATTTAATCTACAATACTATAGGGATAGGTACATACTCTTAAAGAGTATTGAAATATTAAGATGCTAACTGATGTGTTGTAAGACAGAAATTTAATAAGGTATCTGAAGGCAGAATTCAGGAATCCAGAGATTCCAGTCCCCTGGTTTTGCCTCTAATCTTAATAGTTTAGGAGGACTGATGATGGAAGCTGGAGACCAGAAATGATTGCTCCCGAGTTCTGCTCCTTGGTGCACCACTGCTTCTGCCTTCAACCTTGGCTGCAGTCATGACTGCTAACATCCACAAAGCTGAGACCCTGCAGTTCTGGGCTCCTGTTTACATTACCAATTAGAGAGTTCGCATGGCGTACTGTGTGTTGGCTATACTTGTCCACCTGAAACTGGATCAAAGTTACTAACTCACTTTGTGATGGTAATGTAGCAGCTGATTGATGGCAATGACTGTCAATCTCTGTTGAAATAGGATACATGTCTGTTTATTTTTTAATTTTTTAGGCACAGTTAATAGAGCAAAACTCTTTCCACAGCATACAGAAATTAGGTAAAATTAAGAAAACTTAGGGCAGATAGGGAAAGCACTGCCCTGTACAAGGCACTCTTTGCATGGCAACCGAGGACATAATCAGTTTGCCAGAAATGAAAAAACTTCTGCTGGCAAAATATGAGAGGGAGAAAAGGAGAAGGAAATTTATAAGAAATGTATTTTTAGGTACTGAGTCAGAGAGGTGGAAACTGCTGGAGGGGAACATTCCCAAAGACAGCCTTGTCTGATCAAGTATCAAAATGCTGCTTCCACCCACTGCGAGAGACACGGTCTGAGTGACACACCAGGGCACTGCTGCTGCTGCTGCAGCATACATGTAAGTTGGCACACACACACAAAAACCCCAAACCAAAACCAAACCCACCCAGAGAGGAGAGATACTAAGAAAGTAGCTAAATATGCTGGATTTTGTCAGCCACAAGATACGATGCGAGATACATGGGGATGACAAGTCATGAATGCAGTATTTCCAAAGAAAAGCACTTTTTTTTTAAACCAATACAATCTAAGTGATGAGACATGCTATGATTACGAACATAAGAAATATGTTTCCCAGTAAAGTTGTTATTTATTTAATTTCACTCTCCTCTCAGCCCTTCCCTGCATTCTTGCTCAATCGCTGTGGACAATGCCGTCATTCTACCTGTCACTCCGGTTCGTAATCTGGATGTCATTTTTGACTCATCCACTCTCTCTCCTTATATCCAGGCTTTGACAAGGTCTTACAGATTCTTTCGGCATTGCGTCTTTTTGTTAGGCTCCTCATCCTCGCTCACAGCATATAAAATCCACATTACAGCAACATCTTTTTCTCCAGTGTTGACAAATACAGTCTTCTCCATCCATTTCTGTTTGCTACAGTGTTACAAAAAGCATCCTGTTTATCTGTTAGTTCAACCACCTGGTCTTGTTTCCCAGTCCTGTTCCTGCTCCTTTCCTCTTACCAGATCAAACACGAACTTCATGCTCCGACTTCACGTGCAGACCAGCTCCACCCCAGGCTGTTCGCTGCCCCGATTCTGCCTCCCACCTCTCTCTGACCTGGAATGCCACCACTGCCGTTTTTGAAAGTCAAATTTTAAAACAGCCCTTTTGAGCTCTTTCCCACATTCTCTCTCCTTGTGTTTGCAGTGCATTTGTCCTGCATTATCCACATGATTTTACGTTATCTGCCCCACTAGTGCTCTTTAAAATGGCTTTTTACCACAATGTTTCCCCAAACTGACGACAGTTACACTGCTAGCATGTTTGTAACACTGTCTATCACACACTATTTCCTTCTATCTCACTTGGCACCCGTTTGTTCCTCCTTTACTTGTATTGGCACGGTAAGTCCTTTGAGGTAGGCACTGCTTTTATATTTTGCTTTTTTATTTATTGCAAAGCACTAACCACAATGGATTAGTTCGAACAAGGAAAATGATGACAGTCCTTCTATCATCTCTTCCCTGAAATTATTCTATGACAATTTTCCTATGCTACTGCTTCTCTCCCTCTCTTTTCTCTGCCAAACCTATCTGTATTGGGTACCATCATGTTCAGTCCAACCTACCTCTCTCATCTGATCTGTAATTTGTTATTGCACTACTTTGCAGTGATTCACTTGGAAACAGAAGACATACACACACCCTCCAGTGATGACCGCACCATGGATGAACAGAAGTGCTGCCTGACCACGGCCACCCTCTCTTCTGCCAGGCTGCGGGACACGTGCAGGACAGGCGAAGGAGCAAGGTGTTCACTGACACCTCTCACTTGCCCTTCAAAGTCCAGTGTGCTTTGCTCTGCTTTATTTCATTTCCTATAATTTCCAGCCAAGCTACGAAGGCAAATATCTTCTTCCTTACTCCCATGGAGAGGAAATGTTAACTGCGATACTTTATTAGCATCTGGTGGACAGCATTCATTCATGTGGATCCCAGGTGCTTTACAGCAATGAACTGAATACTGACTTATTCAGCAAGACACACTTTCAAATTCACATTTTACCCACTGAGTTCCCTCCCATAAGCTTTTATGTCACTGGGAGCATTCTGGACATGGCACTAAGGGACTAGTGTCAAGCAGATTATTCAGTGGGAAAAGGTGTACTTTCTGCACTTAAGAACTTTATTGCCCAAGCAATAAGCTTCTGAATAACGTCAGACCAAGAGGAGCCCCAAACAACTGAAATCTGCAAGAGAAACATTGCTTGAGTAACAGCTGAGAGGAAGCAAGAGTTGCTGTTTCTAGCAATTACACCTTACTTACCTACTAATTTAGGACTTTTTACATTTCTGTACAGAGGTTAAAAATACACACAAAACAAAGAAAATGGCTTTGGGAGGAACTCTTATTTTGGTGAGGGCAGGCATCAAAAACAGCAAATCCTTTAGAATAAATTTAAAAAGAGACAGACTACAGTTTACAGCTTAATAACTTTTTCAAAATAAGTGTCTCAAAAGAAATAAAAAGAAATTTTAAAAAACCTACCCTTCTTTTTATACTTATTAAAGTGGCGCCGTCCTTTGCCAGTAAGCCAAAAACAAACAGAATGAAAATAAAATAATGAAAAACCCACACAAGGAGAATAGGAAAAGAAACTGAGTATAACATAAATCTGAATCATTAGAGTTCTTAAAATCAGATTAAAAAGTCAACTGATCAAACATAGTATAAATTTCTGGTTTCAAAAATCCAAAAGTCTTCAATCCATTTAAATTAAAATATTAAACATGTTTTTTATTACATTGCATAATTAATCAAAAGTATCTGCTAAATGGCAACTTCATGGCTGCTGACAGGAGCTACTTGACTCATTTTTTTCCCTTCTTTTACAAACCAACACCATTTCTTAACAGATATATCACATCAAATTCTCTATTTGCATTTACTTAGATGTTTATATTATGCTCATCATTTCAATGTTCAAACCACATGGGAGGGTACACTCTTTCATCTTTGCAGTTTAGCTAAACACTTTCATGATGCAAATACTGGTATTTTAAAATACCAAACCAAAAGAGGTTCTGAGTACACTTGCAAAACAGTATGTTACCGTTGCTTTGGAGAAAAAAAAAAATGTATATATATATTTATTTATTTAGAGAAGTGGAGGAGTTTCATGCTCTCCAAAGTACTACACAATGGAACAAAACTACAGCCAACTCTGCTTCACGCTTCTGGGAACCCAACTCACTGCAATACTGAACACTACAAATGGTGAAAAGCAGGGCCCTAGGAATGATGCCTGCTTGCAGATTTACCAGAGGACACTCGGTAGTTGAAAGACCAAACTAGTATCAGACATTAACAGTGAGAACAGTAAGAAGGACACCTTGATATACCTGGATGGGTATGTCATAGAAGTTACAAAAAAGATGAATATAAAAAAGTGACAAGACACCTAAATAACATAATCATAGCTGCTTGTCTGGTTCTTTAATTGATCCCTGGCAATGGCATCCCTTCTTATCACTAACTCCTACAGCTATTTGTGCACAGGAGGTTACTTGCAATGCAGTTCAATTTACGGCCAGTCTTCCACTGGCTTTAACAATGTGCATTTTCTTTATCAGGATTCAGCTCCACCCACTGAATTATCTTTCGATTATTAAAATTTTCTTTTCTTTTTTGAAATGCCATATTTTAACCACATGAGATTAAAACGTATCATTACCTTTCTTGCATGGTAGATGGAATTCTTAATTAGGTTAATCTCCAAACAATTTCAAAGCGGATTTTGCCTGAGCACAGACTGAGTAAAACTGTTGAGAGTGGCTACCTAATCAAGAGAACTTACTTCCACAGGTAAGGGTAAGCATAAAACCCCCAGGGACTTGGTGAGAGTGTCTGCAAGGGTGAAATTTCTCCTACTTCAATCAAGGCATGAAAGCGGATTTCAGCTTGTGGACTGGGCCACAAGTTCAGTTCTTTCGAATATTTTTCCATTTCTAATCGTCTGTCTTGGAGCTAATAGATCTAAAGTCAAATCGGTGGTGTCTCTCACAGGTTTCCTTCACTACGGTCTTTCAGAAATACATGGATCCAGAGCAAAGTCACAGATGGAGTACCTGCACACTGTATGCAAAGAATTTGCCTCTGATCTCCTCAAGATCAGCTCTGTAACCAGGGATTCACTGGTATAAAAGATCATGCTTTAGATCTGTCACTCTTAGGCTGATCATCAGCTGATCTATCAGCTCTTAGGCTGCTGTGTTACTGTATGAACCAAGCCATAAGAGCTGGCTGAAGAGCTTATTGACATTTTCTCCACATTTCTGTATCTGAGTTTTCCTCAAATTATTTCACATTGAAGAACAGAGACACTGGAATATGCATTGCTAGGGAAATCAAAAATAAAAGTTGGAAATAAAAATAAATAAATAGTTGGAAAGAAAATCATTATCTATTCAAACATGTGAGAACTTAAATAGAAATGTAACATTACACTAAACACACATTAAAAATGTGTCCATGCATATAATATGCTAGAATATATTTAATTCTCTATATCATGTTATTGAGTTCTACCATTCCTACAGTCCCAATTTTGACTTCTGTCTTCTGAAACTGCTGTCACATATGGTCAGCATTCAAGTAAGCAGAAAAATCTATGGACGTGAGTGCAGGTATGACAGTGCCTGTGAAATGGGTGAGGCATGTGGCCCTTACATCCTAACACAGCTCCACACCTCTGGGCATGTCTCGTACTATCTAGATGTGCAACTATGTGTTTGTAAAGAAATGTGCAAATTCTGCCAGCACCCCCATTTTGTCATTTTACATAATTTTTCCAGTTTCTGTGTTCTTTAGAAATACCATGCTGCCTGATAAGAAAACAGTTCAGAGAGTTGAAAGGAGCTTCCAAGGAGCACTTCTGCTTTTGAGGGAATGAGACAACACAGAAAAGACAAAGCAGGAAGCAGAGGAAAAGTACTGTGGTGTTAGTAGTAGAAGCCTGACAGATGCAGTTGGAGAAGTACCCTATAATAAAGCTCTTCATCTGATATAGCCTGAATAAAAATTTTCTAGCATTAATATAGAATACAGTATTAGAGATTCGCTACACACTGCAGTATTGCTCCAAACTCAAAATGCAAATGAGTTGATTTAATGGCCAAGATACTGATGTGTAAAGAGTGGCAGTGAAGCACACAGTCACCGCATGCATACTTTCACAGGTTAACACACAGAAATGCATATAGTTGTCAACGTGTATTTATAGCACACATTACAACACCGTTTACTTTATAATATACAGAGTCTCCTCTATATATTTGCGAAGTGTCTTAATTTCTCAGGTAGTAAAACAACATGACCTCTGTATTTCAGGCACTCTTTAAAATGAGCAGGGCTAGCACTGAGGTAACATCGTTAATTCATCCAAGGCCCTCGGGGTCTTTTTTTTTTTTTTTTATACTAGGGCACCTCTAAGAAACAAGTATGGAGATACAAAAAAGAAATGACTTCCTCCAGAATGGCTGTAACAGCTATTTAAGGAGTGTTTCATAGACAGGCACAGCCATGCTGGGTGCCAGACTGCTACTCCAGTGAAAAAGGTGGGGCCTCACTGAACTGTCCTCGGGACTGGATCATGATCTAACGAGAAATGGGCACATTTCTAAGGCCCGTCAAGGCATTTCAAAAGCTTTCAAAGACCACACTTCCCACCTTTGAACCCGACTGACCTTATTCTTGTGAAAAACAATTGTAAGCATGTGATATTGATAGAGTGCCTAATTCTCACACAAACTAAGAATGAAGCAAATTGTAAAATGTTATGACTGTGCCCAGGAACAGCAGGGAGTTCAATTAAGTCACAACCAAGTCATTGATTTTAGACAACATACGTGCTGCAGTATCTATATAACCTGAAGAGGTTCTCCTTTACAAATTATGACAGCTATCCCAAACTCACAAAAAGATTTAGTAAACACATGCAGCCAATCCATGGATGTATTTTAGAGTTGTGTTCAACCCTTGATAACTGTGCATCTCCCAGTTTTAGTGGTCAAATTTACAAACAGTACTCAAGAAAAGTTTTATTTTAAAACTTTACCAAGTCCTACTCATTCTCCTAAAAAAAAAAAAAAATCAAAAAAACTCCTCTATGAACTAGAAGTATGGCTCAGCCAAGCCAGAATTTAGATTACACGCTATTAAGAAAGATAGTCTTCTATTATGAACCAATTGATGATTATCAGAAAGCACTGATGATAATTCATCCACTTTTACAGAAAAAAAATCTTTTCTGCTGTTTCTGCTTACTACAGTTGACACAAAAAATAGTTGTAGTTATGCAAGGTCATTAGCCATGCAGCAATACTTCTATCTGATCATATTTAACTAAGAGATTTAAGAAAAAAATTGTGTATTGATCTATTTGAATCTATCCTGGACCCATGCTAACTAGCAGGCTCTATAGATCCATACAAATCACAAACAAACAATGTGACTATTTGTAAACGCAGGGAAAACAATACCTTTAGCACAGTCTGCTCCATGAAATCCTGGAAAACAGTGGCAGACACCTGATACACATTCACCGTTCCCATGACAATTACGTGGACAGTCTTGCACTGAATCTGAAATACAAGCATCAAGGGCACATTAGCTGGTTCCTTTTTAGGCTGCAAATTCTTTGCTGAATTTTTCTTCAGTTTATTTTGTCTTCAACACTTCAGAAAAACAACATTTAATTATATTCATGCCACAAAGTTCATGTGAAGCAGAAAGGCACCAACATTACTGGCAACATGAATGAGAGTAGAGACCTAGTGATCTGCTCCAAGTCACATACTAAATCTCTGAGTGCCATTAACACTCCGGTCTTCTGATACCAAGTCCTCTGTTTGAATAGGTAGACAAAACTGCTTTTAAGACCTCTGTAGCTATGTTTGAATTCACATTATGAATCAAATACAATGCTCCAACAGGAACATTGACAATCTCATTCTCACAGTGAGACTTTGATCTTGTACAACCACTTTTCCTCGTGGAACTGATTATTCCAAGGACTGTATCAGAATTTCCCTTCTGCAGACATTTAAAGCTTCATTAAATAGGCTGACAAAAATACCTGCTGTACACATCAGAGGAACTCTTTTGCTCTAATGAATATTCTTTATCCTAAAAGATTAACAAAAAAGGTGCAAGCAGCTATGCAAGAGGATGAAGAACAGGTCTGCAAAACTAGAGAGCAAGGCTTAGCAGTGGAATCCATGTCACTGACTGAAGCATCAACTACTTCAATAATTTGTGAAGAGTAAGCACACCAGTCTAGTAACAAAATCTTAGCTTTCCACCACTTCTATGCTATTGTTTGGACAATTCATAACAACAACCTGGAAATTAAATACCAATTATGAAATTAATTCTTAAAATCACTTTCATTTGAAAGCTGTTGGATTTTGGAAGAATATATTTTCTACACTAAATTACTTTAATAAAAGTCTAACTGGAATGTTGTTACTTTTCACTATTACTCCTTTTTGTTGTGGGACCTGTGGTGCCAAAGTAAAAGGCTTTGTCAATCCCAGACACCAAACAAACAGCAGCAGCTGTACAACACAGAAAAGGAATTTTGGATTTGGAACTAGCAGAAGCATACAGAGTATTTTCCTGTCAAATTAAACTGAAAAGAGGAAAAAGATTCAAGCATAACTTTAAATCTAATTTCACAGTTGCAGGATACTAAATAAAAAAGAAACAGTAAGCAAATTCTCAAGGAGATGTTACTAGCTTGGCCTCTTGAAATGATTCAGTGAACAAAAAATTGAAACATGTAATGCTCAAAAATATCAATTTGTCTGATGAAGAAACTTGTCTATAGAGTTATTCATTATTTTGTTTCATCGCACATGAAAGCCCTTCCTGTGTATTCAAAATTATGCTAAATTTAATGTTGTCTGTCAGTTAACATAATTTCTGTTATTCTTTACCCTTTTCCATGTCAGAGAAACTTTTGGCTCTCCCAGACCCTTTGATTATGAAACATGATACCAGGTGTGTGTAGAAGAACCTCTGAACTGGATAAAAACTAAATTTTTCTCTACATTTCAATCCAATTACTATCATTGCACTATCAAGTAGTCTACCTGACTATTAGACCTTCGACGCTCTTGAAAGCTGTAGCCTAGACAAGGCAAGTCTTTTAAGGACAGCTTATTGCATCTCAAGGTTTTGTAAGAAGCACAGTAGGGGCACACCAAGACACCAAGCACAAATATTCCTGTTGTTTTTGGAGAAGCAGAAAAAGCTTTCTACAGGAAAATAGGCAGATATGTCCATAAATATGCATAGCACCTAGTACCCCTTACAAAACCCCATATAATCAATCTATGGAGGAAGAATCATTTTCTCACCTTAACTGAGGTTAACAGAAACAATTATATGCATACTTAATGACATCATAGTGTTAGCTATCCTTCTACACCCATTGGGACTTAAGCCAACAAACTGAATTCTGTACTAATGCAAAAGGAAAAATTAAGCTTCACATCATGAATCAGGCAAGGCTGCAGAAGACCTCCACTATTTTTATCAAACTTATAAACTCACTTTGAGTTTGTAGGTTGCAGTTTTTCTTTTCCTAGACAAACAGGAATTACACAATACAGAAGATTCAAAACCCAGCAGTGCCATTTAACTCTTCAACCAGCCAGGATGGAATAACAGGTACCCATCTCAGGGTCTGTGAGGTCACTGTGACAATAATATTCAGTAAAGCTCAAATGCTTCGTCAGTTCAACAAATCTTCTGATAAAGCTTAGTTTAGTTTTCAGCTGACTAAATGGAACCCTAGTCTTCTAACAAAACTGCAAGCTTCTCTCCTAATGTTAGCCTCAGATCATAGGCTAGATGTTCTTCTGCTCTTAATGCCACTGTGTTGAGGGCACGGCACAGTATTAGATGAGTGGTAGCTCTAAGACAGCGTATGGCTAACTAACAGACTCAACTAGATTCTCAACAGACAAAAATGCGCACTACATAGCATCAAGGATACTCGGGCTGAATACTGAAAACTGCAAAAAAGTATTATGACTTTAGGTAAGGAAATAAATACAGAGGAGAAATGCTCAGCTTGTGGAGATACCTACCCAAGACAACTGTACTGAAAGAGACCACTTCTTTGTCCTTGCCATCATTGTAAAATGCCAGGTGCCACAACCCCACATCCAAGTATTGAACAAACACAGCCTCATTCTGAACGAGGGTCTGAATACTTCGACGTTCCCGCGGGGACTCCACCACACTCCATTTCTCTTTCCCATCCAAGCGTTCCATGAAATCATACTGCAGGGCAAAAAATAAACAAAACAAAACAAAACAACAAAAAAACCCAAACAGAGCTGAATACAGAATATTGCAGCTCACAATCTCACACTATGTTTTGTGTTCTACCCTGTCATAAAACAGCATTTCTGGAAAATATGTCAGTGTGAAACTAGTATTTACTAGTCAACCATGGAACATACAGTGATTCTGGACTCTTATCCCTTCTGAAATAATGATACAAAATTATGCAACTTTGCTCCACATAGATGATCAAAAATGTACAAACTGTATTTCTTCACAGGGTGAGTTTTGAGACAGAAGCTGAAACCAATGATTTGACTGATCACAAAAGTTTTTAGGTTCCTACATGGCTTTCAAGGCTGGGAACCTTCAATATATAGGAGATCCACCCCTTCCTAAGCAATCACCTGCAGTAAATTGTTGCTGCTAGAGGAACAGAAGCCTGAGGTTTCCTTCCAGACACACAATTGAATGGAACCCCCATAGTGTGAAAACAAACAGAAACAACACAAACAGAAAATGTGTTTGTCTAATGCAAGGTAACTCAGTACCTAATAAGAATACACTGTAAAAGCTTTACATCACAGAGCAGTTTGCTTACCTGGGTATGCAGAACAACCAGGGCCAAATGGAGCAAGTGGGATACAAAAACCAGAGGGAGCATGGAAAGGAATAACACAATTCAAGTGGCTGAAGGAAAACTGAGAATTTCTGGTTGGATGATTTCCAAGTAAGGTAGAACATTACATAAATCTTTGAAAAGGGGATCAAACAGAGCAAGTGATTATTTAGAGTATAAGAGGGATGGCACCATTAATGGCATGAAACGATAAAAAAAGAAAGAAATTTAAGATGAGTGTCAGAAAAGCTTCCCATCTATTAGGCTCAGTAATAGCCTCCCAGTGGAGATGCCACTGCATCACACAATTAAACAAGACTGGAAGAAATATTAGTTAATCTACAACAGGGAACAACTCTGCATAGCAAAGCAGCTGGACTAGCTGTCCTAATAGGCTTTTTTCTGTCTTTAATGTCTGTGAATCTGGAGCTCTCAAGTTGACGCTATGCTCAACTCACTGGCTCTCACAGCCCCTATCTAAGGCAAGTCCTTAAGAAACAACAAAAACAATATATCTAATCTTTTGATAGCTATATAACAAGTCCCCTATGAAAACACATCTTGTTTTAGACACATTTATCTATCTAGGAGTAGATAGAGATAGATAGACATGTCTAAAGAAAGACGTATGTGTTCAATAAAATACTGTAACAGTACGTGCTTGCTTGCCAGTGGTTTTATTACATTTCCCCCTGTTATCTCCAGCCTGGGCTTACGACAGCTCTAAGGAAACACACACCTTGTTTTCCTTTTTGTTTAAAAAGGAAACTGCAATCCTGCATCCTAAACAGGCCACACATCCATAGAGGGCTGTCTTGTACACTGAATGCAATTAACAGTGCGTTCTAGCAAATAATTAATGATGCACAATAAAATAAAGAAGATTCTCCCTACTAGTAGGAGAGAGAATGACATTAACCCTTCAGTGACATGAGGTACATCTATCTAAAATTGGGGTAGTAAAATCTGACCTATTTGAAATTCTGTAACAGTTGCATATGAGCAATATAGAGTCCTTGATATATGTAACCTTAAAAGAAAGGGCAAAGTAAGGAAATACTATTACCTTAGTTTTAAATGTGTGGAATTTTGATACCAGTACAAAGACATAAAGGAAATCCATGATAGAGTGGGAATTTGAACCTAGGTCTATTAGTCCAAAGCTACTGTCAAAAGCAGTACAGTATCCATTCTCTCCAGTGCCTCGAGTCTTGGGGAACAGTAGGAACGAAATAACAAGTTTCACCAAACTGTTTGGATCAGGCTGTCATTCACTCACACACTTTTTTATATGGGATTTTGGCAGGAGAGGGTAATTCAGCTAAATTAGTATGTTTAGACCAATGCACAACAGAGATTTAGAGAATTCTGGCATGTCAGTAACTTTCAGAGCATCAGAGATGTCAAACACACATACATCAACCTCTTAAACCACTGACATTTGGAAGCATTACCAAAACCTATAGTCCAACAGTCAGAGGTTAAGGACAGACTCATCACCTCCTTGGAAAACTTTATTACTGGGACAACACCTTGGGAAAAAAAGAAATTTTGCTCCTCAGAACAATTGCTCACAAAGGGTCAACTAAGGAAGCAGCAATAAAAGCTGACATTTCTCACTGGCATCATGCTGTTCGGCTCTGCTTGTGCTGGCAGGTTCCTCTGCCTCCCCTCTGTTTGATGCTGATTCTACCTCATATAGTAGAAAAGGCTCAGCAGTCGGTAAGATCGAAGGGGAAGAGTACTCAGGCTGAAATTGCTTGAAGTAGTTTTAGCTACACAATCTCTTTTCACAATGATGGGTGCGACCTAGTGAGAGCCGGTCACTTAACACGGCTCTCCGTAAGGCTACAATTTTAATTACACACTATATAGGCTGGTATTACTCCTCTTTAGTCAAACCATGAAGAACTATTTCATGCTCAGGAAAAAGCATAACTACTAAACCTGAATAAGTTTACCACTTGTGAAGTACCAGTGTAAAGTGATATAAAATATAAAAATAAATCTTTATCCCTTTTGGATTCCTCAGCAGGAAGATGATGTATCTGCCAGTCAGCATGTACTGGGCATATGTACCACAAAATGTAAAATCCCTGACTGAAGGGTCACTAAAGGGGTACTGTGAAATCATAACTAGATAAGATTTCTTCACATGGTCAGATGGATAATCATTTTGCTTCTTGCTGCCATGCTGATCTTCTGATTTACCACATTTGCATGATAAATTACTTTTAAATGTTCTGCTGAAGATACCATTCTTGCTTTAAAGCTACCCATTGACAAATACGCATAGATTACAAGATCCATATAGGAAAAGAATACAGGTGTTTCCATGATCATTTGGAAGCAACTGTATAATACCAAACACACACATCTGCTAGGGAAGAGACAACTAAATCACACAGGTTAGGGAGTAGCCAAGTCAACGACGAAAATGAGGATTCTGAAGTAACCTGAAGTTTGGCTGACTCATTTTTTTTATGCTCCTTCATATTTCAAGGCTTGAAATGTCTGTGAGACAGAAATGTCTGTGAGACAGAAAGTCTCACAGAAATGTCAAAAGCCTGCTCAGAAACAAAATACACCAGAATTCACAAATGACTATATCCTCACAGAGTTCAGTTTTGCAGGTAAGAGGGGACTACTTAATATGATTAGAGCTCCATAGAAATAGGTGCCTTGCCAGCCCGCTCCTCAAAACAAATTCCAAATTAACATCTTCAGTGAGTTTACTTTTACTACACTTGGCATCACAAACCCTGCTGAATATTTACATTTACAAGCCTAAATCTCAAGTTATGTCTTTTTTTAGGCAATTTGTTTTTTGAATTTCTCCATTCAGTGTTTCTTATCCTCCTGTTACGTATTTTGAACACATGGCTACTTTCTTTTTCCAGCAACCATGGGGAAACAGCAAAATGGTTTTGGAACTTTACATACATAGTGGTGTCTACACTGCACAGTGCCATCCATAGAGTAAAGATCTACTGAGCCAGGCTGGATACAGGCACTGAACGAGTTCTGAAAGCATGCAGAAGCAAACAGAGCTTGAAGGGTTCAAAACTGGGAACATAGAAAGACTATATAATCTTTATTTTTTCTTAGCTTTGAAACTACTTGCATGCCCACATAAAATCCCTAATAGTGTTTGAAATCAGGAACTGAAAAGAAAGATTTCCCAGAGATCTTATTTTAAAAAGAAAACACAAAAAATTAGTTCTTCATAAAATCCAGTTTGTAGATTATTCATTAAAATACAACCATGAAACATCTGATACCCACACTGACAGCCAGTCAGTTTGTTTTGACACTGGAATGTGCGTGTTGAATGTGACACAACACAGCTGATACAAAGCAGCGCAATATTCAGTAATAACAGTGCAATCACCATCGCAGAACTTCTGAGAGATGAGAGCACTGAAATGTGTATGAGCTGCAGCTAAGCAAGGAAAAACTGAAGCTCTTCAGCTATTCATGTTATTTCAGACAAAGTCAGTCCCAGTTCTACATGAAAAAAGTTTTCATTCTGACCTATGAAAAGTTTATAAATATAAGACACACTGCTGGAAACAAAAGCAGTACAACTCCGTGCATTGCCTTCTCCAGGCATTGTAGTGATGCTTCTATAAGATTGCTTTTTTCATGCCATCATTTGGAATATTCTACCAATATGTTGCTATATCATAGTTGCTGTAATCTCTGCATACTCGTTTCACACATTGTTTGGCATGTCCACTGTTTCTATACATTACCACTTTTATTCATTTGGCTATCTTCTACTAATTTCCTATTGATCATTTAAGCCTGCAATGCGTATTTTGTTATTTGTATGTAGTACCACACAGGCTGGAAGAATCTTGCTTGAAAACAATGTACTGCTGTTTCTAATCCACTTGCCACTCAAAACTGCATTTTTACCTCTCCTCTGGAGTGCCCTTCCCTATGCACATGGTGCACAAGGCTGCTTCTAGACAAGTTTACAGCTACATCAGTTTGACTGACTAAACCAGGCATTTGGAATATTTGCTAAACAGTAATACTGAGAAGGTTAAATCTCAGCAGGGCTCGCAGACAGGAACTGCATCATGTTGTCTGAGGTTAATCATGTACCTAATTTGCTGATTATTGACTTGTTCCCACAAAGGATTTTACTTGGCCTGACATATCAGCACTGATCAGTGATGAACTGTCAAGTGAAGTTGTTCACTGCTTTATAGCTCATGTCCCTAACTTGCAGAAACAAGGTTTTTAAATTTCAATTTTAAAATATCATCTGGTGTCAACTTCAGACTATTTTCATTAATACAAAATTATTCTGCTTTTTTTCTGTCAGAACAAGGCTTCTCTTCACCAAGTCAGATATGCAACAGCTTTCTTTCCCCTAAAATTATTTCTCTTTGTAGCAGTGTGGCTGGATTTTGATTGCTAGGTACAAATGCAGCATTCTGCTGCTGAATCATCCTATTGAAAAGTGCAAGGACCCTGTCTGAATACGGGGAAATAATTTTGCAAACTGTACTGGTGGATTTCATTAACTCCAGTGATGGAAGAGGGCTGGCATTGCTTCCTCTAACTAAAGATTAGGAAAGAAGTTCTCTGAGGAGGAATCAGGCTCAGGAGGAGTTCATGGTTGCTACTTCTCATTATCTAAGTTAACATAAAGGTCATGAAATTTAGATCCAGTACATGTATGGTGTAGTGAAGGAAAAGAAGAGGAACTCTGTCTGATCATAGCCTCTCAGATGAGAACATCATAATGAAGCCTAGAACAAATACACTTGATCACAACAGAATAGAAATTAAAGTCCAGCTTGAATTAAATAAATATTTTATACTACCAGTTACTTCCAAATGGATTTCCTGCAAGAGACAAGGGCATATCTCCATCATCCCTTAGTCTTAACATGTATTTATAGCAAAATCTGACGATTGCTAGGGAGCTTGGGTTGCCCTAAGGCATTGTCTTCACTTTACAATCTATACTTTTGTTTGTTTTCCTGGACTAAATTGCTTCTTTTTTTTTTTTCATGGTTGCATGGCAGGGGGAGTGAGCACCAAAATTCTGAATTAAATGAGACATGCTCAATGAATTATGCCATTACCCCACTGAAATAGTTAAAAATCATACACATAATCTTGCTGTCAAGTCAACATATTGAAGCCTGAGAGCCAAAAGCAAAATGCTCTTAGGAAACATTCTCTCTAGAGATCTTTTATACTGCAAGGATTTCTGAAAGTAGTTGAAAATGATGCAACAGTCCAACAACCTCCCCAATTTATCTAGTCTTTGTACAAAACTTTGGGATGCTGCAAAATGTTATCCTTTTGTTGTATGAAGAACTGACTTCTTACCCTGCTTCTTTATTTGTGGTCTGCTGGTCTTTATTTCTACCTGGTCTGACATAGTCATTCAGTAACTCACATAACATTTTAAAACAACATATCACAAGAAGTCAATGGAGTTTGGGTAGTCATAAAGCTACCTGTTCACAGGAGTAGAGGTCATAAACCCATCATTAGGAGTAGAGTACTCTTAGGAACAGAGGTCATAAACACACGTAAACCTCTTCTCTCCTTTCCTCCCAGTTCTAGTTAAAGACCCTAGTTCTTAAATCAGACTATAGACAAGAGTGAGAGCCAAAGAACAAGAGGCAATACATGCTCATTCCACATCTTTGCCTCATGTCGGGAGGTAGATCAAAAACTCAGTTAATGTAAGTGTAGATTCCTACGCAAACTTCATTGGCTCACTGTACCTGAGTGTGGACAAATTTTGCTCAGCGTTTATATCTCCTTGCTGGCAGTAGAAACATACTCACCCTGTATGACAATATATAGCAGTGTAGTTAGGTTGAAGCTTCTGGGCTTTTAACTTAGATCATACATTTTAACCATGTATATACTTGCAATCTGTTTCGCCAAATGAAAAAAATTTGTACCAATTCTTTGCAAATCGGGACAAGGCATCTAGGAATGTTCAAGTGGAGCTTTCCCAAGAGGGACCTTAGAGTTCCAAGCCTGCTCTTCGGAAATCATGTATCAAGCAAAGCACTTTACGTGATAATTTTGGAACAAAGAATTGATTTTCAGCAGCAAAAATATGCGTGAAGGAAGGGTTCCTTCACAGAACTGGTTGCCATTTCTCCTTTACTTGCTCACTAAAGAATGGAGGCTCTTTTCTTTTAGCGTGTGAAACAGCAAAATATTATTTCTCATTACAATTCTAATCTAAGTAAACATGAATCTTTCCATTCACATTTAGGGGCTTTAAATATGGTTTAAAAAAAAGAAAAGAAAAGAAAAAAAAAGACCTATCTCTGTTCAATAAAATATGGCTTTATCTTCTAACTCCAAAGAAATCCAAGCACCCGATACACAGCCTAGAGGAAAAAGATACTTAAATTTGGTCTCACTAACTTTAAAGCTATTTTTATCTACAGCCCTTAGCTCTGTATTACAGGGTTACTGTAAAAACCTGGAGTTGGTGAGTTTTTCATCATTGTAACAGGTTAGAAATCAACAAGAATTGGGTTTCTCAACTGCAAGACTTGCCCAGCTTTCAAGCGAGATAATATACTAGCCATCGCCACTGAGGAAAAAATAGTAAAATCAAGCCTCTCAAACCCGTGACCACTATATTCTGCTCTCTGCTGCTGAGTAGCAGCAATACCAATCTGTTACATATCCCAGCAATGCTATTCCTGCCAACAGGCTGAGGTGTCAAAAACTTCTATAAAGTAAGGAAAGATATATCTGTGTTATCAAATCTAGCTTTAAATGCATTCCCATTGTCTACAATGCTTTCATACTGTAAGTCTGACCATCATCCCTCCTGGTGTACTTTTGACCGGTATACTGGTCAAACTGGATAAGTTTATCCCAGTTGATGCCAAGATTTCACCAGAAAACCGTGACTAACAAACTGAAAGAGCTATTTTAAAAAACTGACTGACAAGAACATTATCCCTGGTTATTCCTTTTAACAATGTACTGTTAAGATATGTAATACGCTAGGTATCTTAAAATCATGGCTTTCAATCAAATATCACAAATTAAGTAATTTCCATGATACTGCATGGAATCCATAACCTTAAGCTCCATAAGCTCAAACATAAATCTAACACAGATGCTACAAGCTTTTACATTTTGACATTTAACACCAACACACATTCATAAAATACCTGGGCATGTGATGGTGGGAGGCCTCTTCTTATATAAACACCAAAAAGAGCATCCTTCCCTAAGGATATGTTGAACTTCAGGAACTGTGGTTGGCTGATATGGATCTGAGACCGCCAAAATACTCCAGGGGGCACTTCTTGGGTGACCCTGCGGCCAACTTCTGCTTCTCCACTATCTATGCTGCTATTCCTAGTGACCCATGGTCCTATAAAATAAAAACATATAGATCAGATGAGATAACTGCTCTTAATACAGTTAATAATAATAATAATAGTGCCATTCAAGATGAACATTTGTTGCAATGCTACCTTTTAAATCAAACTTTAACTTTACTTTTTTATATGGATGCAATCTGCTTGCTCTTTCAATCAGTATGTAAGAATTCGTCCTTTATATTTGAATTAAGAAGGCTATCAACCTGTTTCTATGGAGCATCTGCGAACTTCTAATCCCTCTAACCCTTTATTTCTGTGATTGCTCTTTACTAATCAAATATAGTAGAGAGTCAATTAGGCAAATATAAAGCTCCCTGTGCTTTTTTCAGTTGCATCTTGTATGCAACCAAGATATAAAAAAAAAATCATCAGAAAGGTGAACTAAAGGGGTAATTTCAATCTAAATTCACTGATCGCAAATTTTTATTACTATTGTTTTATATAATAAAGTAGTCCAATAAACTCCAGGTCACAGACAAGAGAGCTCATATAAAAAATTAAATGCATAGAACAGGATTTAGAGAACAGCATCTGTACTCTAAGAAGCATCTTCTCATTCTTTAAAGAAAGTTACTACAGCCCAATGCACCGCCTTTTAAGTTCTCTCTGCCTCAAGCTGTGACCATCTACAAGTTTCTCTTTCCCCTGTGCACTACCATATTTGCTGTGGTTGAAATGCAGCATTTGATAGTTCTTCAGCATGCATTATTGAAGACAAGATACAAGACCTTTCTGGCTGAGTGCTCTGGCTTCCAGCCCAGGAAAAAGTCAGCTTTTAAAACATGGGGGAAATCTCTTCTGTTCAGCAGCTGAACAGGATAGTTCTGAGGTTACATATATTCTAAACATGGAGTGGAATAGGTAAAGAGTTGGTAGTGCTTTCAGGCTAAAGTGTATAGCAGTGTTTGATTTTGTGCCCCATATTCCCAAACAACATGGAGATTAATCCATTTTTACGTTATTACAATGGATACTATAAATATCAGAAAACCACAGAAAATATCTATAACAGTCACACAAATCTAAAGGTATCATTGATAACAAGGCTATTAATAAGCACTGGGTGGTAGTGTTACCTGTAATTCAAACTGCCAGTATTTGTTAAAAGCTCAGCTGCTTACTTCATGTTTTTGTCGTGGTATAACACTATTCTCAGTAAAAGATAGGTGTGGGAAGGATCTGCACATACCGCTGAAATATTTTCCACCACTTCATGAATGCAACAGGACGGCACAGATGACACATAATTCCAGCAGACAAGTACCATAACAGCTTTTCTATCTTGACTATCTTTAATTGAGAGAGCTACAATAGCATGGTTTCAATTTCAGATTCCAAATTATCTGTTAGCAGCACTTACACTTGCAGATAATGAAACAGATATTATATTGGCAGTGTCTTGAAATGGCAAAAAATGCTCTGAATACCAACTGTTAAGTAGTTTTTAATAAGTTGTTTGTTTTTTCATTTTCTATGTTAACGGGTCTACAACAATATCATGGCACTAACAAAAAAACAAAAGCAGAAGAAGCTGCAAAGATGGGCAGCAAAGAAAGGAAAAATGGTTGAGAATGGCAGTTGACATACCTATAGAGCTGTCCATGAAATGCAGACCTATCAGCCACATGCAGACAAGTAATGTTTCATAAAAAATATGTGATTTCATTTCAAATTGATTAATGCAACAGAGGATCTCAAAGTTCATGCCTCAATGAAGTAAGGAATCATCTCACTAGAGTTTAAATTAGTCCTTAACCACATAAATTGGAAAACGAGGTACAGAAAACTTAAAATCACCTGGTCAGTGTTGTACTGAGTGGCAGAGCTGGGAAGTCAACCTAAGAGTGAGGGATCCATCTTCTCCTTTGAGCACAACATTCACTACATTTCACATTTTCAAGCCATCATAGTAAATGATGCACTTTTTCTACATTCTTAAAAAATGTCCTGTAAATTATTTCTTTGGAAGCAGACTGTGCATACTTAAATGTATGCTGCATGTAATCTCTGAACAGACTCCTTGACACACCCTGAAAACCCTTATTTTCCAGAAGCAATAAATCCACAGTTATAGTGAACCATTCAAAGAAGAAGCTGTGTTGGTCAACGCTCTAATGTCATTTCCAGTAGTATTACAGTAGACATTTTTATTATGATAAAAGATGTAAAGAATAAAAGTGAGAAGAATTATTAGCAGGCCTATGCCTCTTCCAGTATTCTGACTCAGTTCACAGACTCCTTACACTTATCGCAGAATTATCTGAGTTATGTATTTTTGAGCTTGGATCCTACAACAAAGCTGTTTCAGTCCACTGAAGCTAGTGAAAGGCTTTGACATAAAGAAACCAGTAAATGTGCTCTATTTCTGAAAGCCAAACGTTGTAAAATGGATGTGAGTTTGGAACTCAGAACTGTCTCCGAGTGTTAGGGAGCCCTGCATGTTGGAACCAGCTTCTCTTCTTGTTTTGTCTCTTTTTAAACAATATTTTATTTATCTAATTCTAGCATTCAATAGTGGTCGTGCAGATTTAGAGATATGGCTTGGATGAGTAGCATGAATCTCATATGCCAACTAGCTAAATAATAACTAGCTTATAGGTCCATATACCTCTCATCAAAAACATATACATCAGGGCTACTGAGTTCTGCAACTGCTTCTAACGTGAAAAATAGCCTATGCCACAGAACAAGTTATAAAAGAAAGAATCCTTGTTAGCACGCTTTCAAAAGTGACATGGTGTTAGAATGCCTTTCTGCTTACATATGCTTTACAAATTACTGAGTCACATATTTTTATCACATCAAATAGAAATTAATTCTGAATATTGCTTCAGCCATTGTACCTCAATTTTACCCAGTGCAGCAAGCTTAGTGAGCATGCAAACTGTAAGATCACCACAGTTTCTGTTGGAGATGATGGTTTCAGTGGCTATTAAAGCAGCTCACAAACACCACCACGAAAAATAGAAAAGAATTATGGTTTTGAGTCATCAATGCCTTTTGCTAATAACATTTGCTTCCAAGTCAGCTGAGTCTAAATTCCCTAGAGTTGTAACTTTTCAAGTAAATCTAACTCCTACTATTAATAAAAGACAAACCTTCCATGAAGGCTCAAATTTTAGCACTTTTGGTTGAATTCAGCCTTAGCCTCCTTCTGCCTTCCAAAAATCTGTTTTGTATTCCTAAGTGAGAAAGTGTAATTTTCAAGAGTCAAGAATTATCAAACCTATCAGGTACACTAAAATGAGAAAAATTATTCCAGTTGTCAGGAGAACTAGAGCTATTTTAATACTATGTCAGCACTTACCTTACAGGTAAATGAATATATTGGATGTCAACCTTTCCTAATGAAAGGTTATTAGAAAAAGACCTTTCTTTTATTTTTCTCAGGAAAATTATTAAGTAATTAGCTTTAAAATTGGTGAAAACAGCAGATCAGACTATTGAATTTTTAATTAACACGATCTGCCTATAGACATGATTCAGGTTCCTAATACTGAAATTATTCATTTCAGTTTGGCATCTCCCCATAGGTGCTTTTTTTGCTCTACTATATAAGATGACCTGGTTTCTAGTTGCCCAAACCACTCCTTCTGGTACACTTCATTGTCTCCGGAAACTCTGCTTCGCAAGAGAACTGAGACAGCTGTAGGGATTCAACACAGAAGACGATTTTAAGAACAGTTTAGATGAACATCTATCACGAGTGGTTAAGACACACTTACCCTACAATAAAGCAAGGACTGGATGGCTGACCCCTAATTTTCAAGTCTGTATTTTTCCAGTAGAGCTGATCTCTGCTCTGCGCCCAGCCCATGACACGTGTAAGAAACTTAGCTGCTGCCTCCAATATGTCAAAAAAGATCTGTATTTCTTGTTTAAGGATACAAAACAAGACATATCCTGTTTTTACGGCTCTACACTATAATGCTGAAGTAACACAATTTAGAAATGCTTGAAGTTATAATACATAAGAAGCTTTATGTTTGCAAGCTTAACAAACTTCTTATAAAACTTTAAGTCCAGCAAGCAAGGTGAGCTTTTAAACCCCTGAAGATTATATTCAATTGAAGATTATATTGAATCATATTCTCTTAAAAATAACTGCTACAGGTGCAAGGAAATGATTAATACTTGTACCTACATATCTACATAAATATGGGACATTTGTAGAAAAGCAGCACGATCTCTTCATTATTACTGATGCAAATTGCTGTTAATTTCAGACAGGCAAAGCCTCTGGAATATGGCTTTGTAAATTCATGCTGAGTTATTCTCTCACTGGTATGAGAAACAAAACTAGTGAGAGCACTTCAGTTCTCCTCCTCGCTTTGCCACAGCCTGCGCACACAAGTTGATCATGATCTTTATGATCTCAGATGACTACTCATAAAACAGGAATAGCAATACTGATATATTAGAAATTCTCACCTTGGAGATGAGTGATGCAGAGCAGTCACATTAAAAATACTACAGGAGGTGTCTCAATACTGTCCTCTCCATGTTCCTTCCTCCCCAAGTTAGAAATACAGAAGTGAAATGCAAAATAGATATGACCACTTAACCTCCTCTTAGTCAACAGGCTAAAGATTCATCAAGTTTACTTTATTTCTAAACCTGAAAAGCAGAGGAACATCATCCCAACTTTGTATCTGCAACAGCTTACTTTGCACTAAGACCTTCACTTAGAAACCCTGTCCCTCGAGATTTTTGTAAGTAAACTTCATAACATTTTTATAGTTTCCTTCCATCTTTACCTCCTAATGTAAAGAGTGCATATTTCCACCTGACTCTCTCCTTCCAGCTATTTTTAGAAGATTTTCCATTTTGATGGACCACTGCAGTTCATACCCAAAGACCATCAACTGCATTTAAGTGAAGTTACAGATGTGACAAACTGACAGATCTGGGAAGAAAGAGTAACCCAAAGAACTCATACTATCGTGAGCAAATAAATCTCAGTATCATCATCTCAGCTGTGGTTTTATCTGTCTATCTCGTAAATCCGTGGGTATTTAATTTTTTTTTTCTGTGATTTTCTCTCTATAAACCTCCACAAAAGAGGCTTTAAAAGCATACTTCTTCATCTTACCCAGGGGAGCCATTTCAATCTCTCCATCAAACATATATTTATCAACTAAATAACACTTATTAATTTAAACTGCTGTGTTATTTACCCAGTTGAATTACTATTTTGGCATATACATTTGAAAAGACTGTTTTAGCACTCAAGTATATTTGCTGTTGAAGCTCTCAGATAGGCAACACACGGCAACAGCAATGCAAAGTCCCCCATGCTAACTTGTTAGGAGGCCTCACCTTTGAGCTGGAGAACAGTTTCAGGGTGGCAGTTGACAGGACATGCTCACTCAACCTTTCACTTAACTAATGGCAAGTGGTGTCAGCTACGGAGGCAGAACTGTATCTAGACTGAAACCACATTTACTTGGGTTTTATATTCTCCTCTCCCATACCATAATTAAAATTAAAAAAAAAAGAAAAGAGAAATCTGGCTACCAGCAGTGTCACACTACAGACATCACATTTAAATAGCAATTAACTACAGCGCTTTGACTGTGTGTCTTTATAATGGAGATTGCTGCAAATTGTGTCTTGATAATACTCTTGAAACATATCTAGCAGAACAACTCTTCCAAAGGATCCAAACTGAGTTACCATGATAATTCATGTAATTTCAAAATAAATACAAAGAATAAATAACACCAATGTTGGTATAAGAGCATTCTCTTTCACTTCTCTTCCTGTACCTCTTCATGCACCTTTCCACTTATTACCAAGTCTCTGCTTCAAACATAGCTTTCTTTCTCTTTTCACCTAATTTACTTCTGTTGTTGCTGTTTGTTGTACTGTTAGGAATTTTCACTGTTGACTCAGAATTCCAAAGATACCTATGGTACAGCTGTTTAAAGGAAACTATTCAATATAAAAATACACTTCACTGTCTTTCTGCTGAAAAACAAAGCATGGGAATTACTGTGCTAGCTTGATTTTATCCTCAGGTAAATTTGCTCTTCATATGACCAGACACATCTTATGGTTTCAGAAAGAGGAAAAAAAAGGAAAAAATATTTTTTACTACACAAATCTTTTCAGTAGAAAAATCAGTGCAATGAACTGTTATCTTAGTGATCACTTCCTATATGAACTTGTGTCTCAAAATATCTACTGCTAATACACGAGTGCCCTAGAACGCAACTGAAAACCAGATACTTTTGCAATGTGTAAAATAGATTGACTGCTGATGCAAAACTAACTCTCACAGCTATAATAACATAAAAAGCCAGGAAATGAGGGTTTGTCTGGAGAAGCTGCTATGACACATCTTGAACTTCAGTTATGCTGAAGATGCTACGGTAATAACGAGCTCTACTTTGTGCCGTGAGGAGGAAGGAAGTTTCTGAATTTGTATAAGCTTTCAGGAGTCCATCAGAACAGCTCCAAGCTGGCTCCTGCAAACAAATCAACATCCCAAGTTCATCGGTCAGTATGCCACATTTCCACGGCAACTTGGGGCTGAATTCAGTAACTGGAAACAAGTGGGTTTTGTGGCACTTCAGTACTCCACCATTTGATTAGGAACAACTCAACTGTAATTATGTTTTCTAAATCCACATTCTATGAAGAACTTAGGAAAATATCTTACAAGCTGTAGATAAACCTGGATCCAGCTGGTCAATCCAAAGAGACCAACAAAGAGACTGGATTATGTAAGTATCAGCAAACAGATTCAAATCCACCTTTTACAATTATTCAGTATATTGATAATAACCAAACTGATCTTTCAGGTCTACAATACTTGGCCGTAATTGTCTTTGGTGTCTTTTAAAATGCTTGTTTCTAGATTCAGAGACCACAATCTCTTACTGTGTTTTTCAGCTTTATACAACCTTACTGTAACAAATAATCAAGTTAAAAAAATAGTAAATCAAGTCTAAATTTTTTTTTGTTATAGTAGAAAATCTGCCAAAGTTTGGAGCTAATGCACCGAAGACAGTAAGTCATAAAGAAAAATAAAAAAAGTCTACACTGAAGCATTCTTTACTCAGATTTTTAGGTGGAGTTAGTTTGGATAATTCCACATGAATTGCAGGAGCTTATCTCAGATGTCCTCTGGAATGATTAAAGTTGACTTTTATAGTATATTCTGTCAATTAGAAAGGAAATGGCACATGGCTAGTCACATACTTTATGGAAATACGTGTCTAGCCTACTATATGCTTTTAAATTTAAGACATACTTTTGGCACAGACTTACAGAATCTAGGCACAGAGAAGCACCATAAGATCATCTAATTCACTTCTTCATGAAGAACGGATTATTCCCAAACATGCTGTTACTTTATTTTGGTGTTTTCTTTCCTAATCTAGGTTTAATTACAACAAAATGTTAACACTATTCTTATGCAACTGTCACAGGTCATCAGTCCAAGAAAGTTTTTTTAATGTCATTTCTGTCTATATCATCCCTGTAGCTATTCTGTAATTCCAACACAGTGCCAACTTTGTTTTTAATGTACTATGAAGGAATCCTACATTACCACTTGATTAAGAACAGTTTTGTTGTTGTTGTTGTATTTTTTTTTTTTTTTTTACTTTTGTCTCTTAATCTATCTCTAGTTCAGCCTCAAGGCCAGAAAAGACATTTCCTGCTTTGTTTATAGTCAGACGATGGTAGACTTGTACTACAGCAGCATTGAGGATTTTTCTACCCATTGCACTTGCCTACTCCTTTCAGATGTCTCCTGTATCAGTGAGATACAGCGTGTAGTTACCTGCAATTGTGTTATCTTAATAGTGAATTTTGGTTTCATTCAGATAGGGAAATATATTAATAAAGTAATTTGCATTCCTCTTAAAGTGCAGTTTTATTATTCCGTAACAGAATTTAGTCTCATAATAAGAAACAAGCAGTTCAAATTGAAATATCTGCTTTTTTTTTTCCCTCCAAATTGCTCTACTTCAAAATGCCTCGCTTGCTGAGTAGGCACAGCTTGCTTTTAAGTGGCCATTTGCAGTCTAAGGGTTAAAGGTTTCTTTGGGAGACCCATGTTTTGAAAAGAATGGCTTCATCCTGAGTCATGTCAATTATAAAAAGGTCACTCTCCACAGCCAGAGAGCTGAGCCCTGAAATGGCTGTTGTGTTAAAAGCTGTCAGAGACTTTCCTGAAAACTGTTTGGATAGCAATATTAACTTGAACATAATAAAGGGAAAGGTGAGATAGAAAAACTTTTCACCCTTCCCTGCTATGAGAATTTTTAGCTATTCCTTACATTCATCCAAACCTGTTATTCGCATTATTCCATAGTGGAAGACTACTTCCCTAAATATTATCCCTCCTCCCCCCCATCAAATTATTAGCATTTCAGCAACCTTCTATAAAATGTCAGAAGAACAGTGAAACTTTTCCATTTTCCAGTGGGTTCTGAAAAAACCTAACTGCAGCAATTTAAGACATAACTAGCAACTCTGTCTCCTCATCTCATCCACAGGAGGTTACCACTCCCCAAATAGCCGCCACCTCAGCCTCTTCGAAAGTGCAAAGCTAATGCAGTGGGGTTGGCATAAACTGCCAAGATTTGCAGGAAGCGCCCCAGCAGATGAGCACATTCCAGCTCAACAGTCCTGCTGCCCTGTACTTGCAGGGATAGCAGCAAAAAGCTGCAGGGGAGGGAATTTGGAAATGTGTTAAATACGGCAGTTGTCTGCTAAGTGACCATAATTGAAGTCCTGAGCTCTTCAGGTTCTGGCTTAAAATCACAGGGTCTCTCACCTGTGCCCAGGCTGGCAGAAGTTCAGCAGTGACACACACACGCTGCCTTGTACTCAGTGATGCGCCGATTTTGCACAGTTCCACCTACAGTCAGTCAACAGCTGAAAGTCAGGCCAACCAGCCACTGTCCGAAAATCTACAGTTGTTTGCCACCACTGGGATGTCGAGTTTTAACGAAAGGAGACCAAAATTAGCCCCTTTACTGAATATACAAAGAAGCTGAGGTGCAGCAACATCGTTTATTGAAAACAAAAACAAACCCGTAATTTGTAAAAGGAACGGGCACTTCAAAGAACTGAACTCAAGCTTTCTTTCCCAGCTCCATTTAATTGAAATTTTAAATTTTCCAGTACATCAGTACATGCGAGTATACTGTGTTAGCAGTTGTTTCTACCACTTCCTTCAGGGATGAACAAGTCTAACCCAAAGCATAGGTCCAGAGAGCCAGATGATGTTCAGCTGTAAACAAAACACTTTTGTTGACTAATGTCTAGTGCTTTTACTTCTCTTCTGTTTCAGTCACCCCATCCCAGATTCACAGTAAAGCCTTGGTGCTTTGAATAATCAACAGTTATGTTCTGTCTTGTTATTAACAAAATTCTGGTAAAAAATAAGAAAAGTCCTATCACAATGTAGCAAAGAAAACTCCCGAACTTCATCATGAAAAAGTGTTAAATTAAAATCATTAAAATCCCTTTTACGAAATAAAAATTCTCTGTATTTTTAATATTCTTAGTTTAAGAAAGTATTTCTGTTTTAATACTTTTGCTCATTCTTCTCATTACTCCACCTCATCTGTCCTCCTCCACTGGCACATATTTTTTCTTTTGGAAAAAAATTTCATACATTTTTTACGTTGCTCTTATTAACATTACAGGATAGATTATTTACTATGGGTCAAATTCTGCTGTCGTTGCTCATGCAGCATTACCAGTGTTTTCAACTAACATTATAGCTGAGAGAGAAAAAAAAACAGGGATTTGGTCCTGGCTGGAAGCCAAAGTTTTTGATTTCCCCCAGGCAGAACAGGGTATTTCTCCCACAAGTCGAGCTTTTTCCTCTTTCTGAGACATCTCTAAGCAAAACCTGGAAACAGTATATATTAAAACCATCAAAATGTACGTGCATATTTTGATGGAGCACCTCTTCATTAGTAGATGATGTTGCAGAATTTACCAGATTTTAGGCACTAATGCAGAGAGGGGCAGAGTCAGAATAGTTGCACCCTGACAGTGAACCAGCACTGATGCCCTCCTGCAGAATGCAGAAAGCAATACCGCTAAAGAGAGCTGTAAAAAAAGAGTTGGCATACATCTCGGTGCAAGTGCAAATACCAAAACCTGCACGGTGAACTAAACGCGGCTGGAAGAGCGGAGCCCCGGCGGGCGAGGGCTGCAGCGCAAGCTCACCTCTGCCTCCCGACGGCCCGGCGGCCGCCTCGGCGGGCCCCGGCGCGCCGCCTCTCACGCCGTTGTTGAAGGTGTGTCCGTCCGCGGGCTGCAGCTGCCAGTTCAGGCCGAGCAGGTGCATTGCTGCAAGAGATACAAAGTCGGGAAAAATCAATACGCAGGACACGGACAAAGATGTTCAGGAAGAGACTACAGCTATTTTCAGTTAAGCATCTAGATGAAAATACTGTAGAGCAGCTTGTCTTGGAGGCATGTTAGTATGCTTTAAAAAAAAACAAAAAAGACTCATATGAATTTATTTTATTATTGCTCAGTAACCAGATCTTCTAAACTGCAGAAACGCAAAAGGAAAAAATGCTCATATACTGGTGTATCAAAAGAGAGGCAAGCATTTGGTTCGGGCTTTGGCATCATGCCCTAACCTTTCTGATTCACAAATTAAAGAAGGATATCTTCTTTGAAACAAAACATTACTGCAAATACTAGTTCAAAGTTTATTTAAATTACTTGTGATAATTTATATGTTGATTACAAAATTAGCTTTAGCCCTATATACACTAATGACATTTTAATTCAATTATTTTGTGTTTATTATAACTTATTTAAATCATCATTTCCAACAGCTTTTGTCTTAAATTTGTAGCTTAAACTGTCTTGACAAATCCAGGTCTTTGCCAGCCCTTTGGCCTCACATTTTTTTATACTGCAGTGCCTGAAACTCTCCTGTCCGGCCACGCGGCGCAGAGGCTGGCACCTCCCGGCAGAGCTCGCCGGCTGCGCAGGGCCGGCGGTTCCTCGCGGCTGGACACCGGGCGTGCGTGGCGCTGTACGGAGCGGCCGGGGAGCTGAGCCTGGCGCTCGCCCGCATGGAGCTGGAGAAGGGCCGCAGCAGCGCCCCGCGAGCGCGGGAGTTAGAGGCACCGCAGCCGGGGCTCACTGAGCAAGTGCTGTGCATAATGCGTGAGACTTGGCAGGTCTGAATCACTCGGCTGCTGGCACAGGGATTTATGTGCATCTTCACCTTGTATAAACAGAAACTACCTGAATATATCTCCATACTTTCATCATATTTTCTCTATGGCATCTTCCCAGTACAGAGGAAAGCTGGGGAGGGGGTGGAAAGAGCCCACAGAGCTGTTTTTATTTACTTTATGTGCACCATCACCACTCATCCTGTTTATATAGCTTGCCCCTACCACAGAGAACAGCACTTTCAGTTATATACTATATGGTGTTAGAAGGGATACACTGTCATTTTAGGAGAAGAAAATATCAACAATATAATTATGGGCATCCTTATAATTGTTCACTTCTACAATGTCAGATCTGCTTAAGATCAGCAGATATTTTGCATCTAGTTAAAGCATCTGTAGAAGAACTGGTGCAGTCACAAATGCACTGACAGCAGCCCCACAGCTAAACATTCAGACATCAAATATCAGGCAAAGGCAAAGGCAAAGAATTATCACAGGAATTGCAACTTACTGTCCTTGAGACATCACTCAGATAATCTATCTCCGAACACAGGGAATCTATTTTGGTGTGACTCATTCATGTGCCTATTCTAAAAACCAACAACAACAACAACCAGCTCCCCCCCACACCCCCTTAAAATCCCCCCAAATCCATCTATCCCAAATCCTGGAAGCCTCTCAGCACATAATCTATACAGAGTTTAGCCTCCATATTTTTGAGAGAAGCAGCTCAGAAGCCAGACACCCTTCGTAACATCGCCTTCCCCTGTACATACCTATGGGCCCAGCAGATGCCTAAGAATAGTAACTAAAACCTGGAGACATTTTGTGTGAATGCAGTTGCCAAAAAACACAGATTTTGTATTAATGCTGAATTTGCAAATTTTTTTCTATTAGGACAAAAATAATACATTAAAGTAACTGGCATTTTAAAAAATGCTAAGCGTGAACCTGAAAATTATGTTTTGTTGAGAAATTACTCAACTTCCATTTCTAGAGAATGTTTAGAATTCCTGGAAAACATACAAAAATTTTATGGGAGATCAAATGTTTTATTCAATTACAACTTTTTTGTTTTGACAAAACAAACGTTTTAGAAGGTATTTTGGTCTTGTCTCAGGCAATTAACTTTCTTTTCAGTATGGCAAAGAAACTGAAAAAATTATTCATAAAGCTCAAATGACAAGCAAGTCTGCTACAGCCTCTCCGCAGCAGGCGCGGGGCGCGAGCGGCGCGGGGTCGTGCGAGGGCCTCGGGGACGCCGGGAGCCGAGCAGCGGTGTGGCAGGCTTGTGCTGTCGGCAAGTCCCGCGCAGGGGGCAGGAGGGGCTCCAGGCACTGTTCATCTGGACCACTCCCTTAAGCAAGGAATGAATAAAAATGAAGTGGATATCAGAGCCTCAAAATAAAAACAAGTTATAGAGGAGAATTAGACTTGTGTGTTTTATGCTCTCAGGGTGTCTATACAAAGTTGCAATTATTTTTCTTTATTGCAAGTATAACCACAAATGTAGGTCATGAAGAGATGAAAGTCTGTTGCTTCAAGTAGGAATCCTTCCATACAACAAAGAGATAAGGAAATCATAACTAATGGTCTGTCCAAGAGAATTATAGCTGCTAACTAGGTAAATTCAGACAAGGAATTAAAAAAGATCATATTAACATGATATTAAGACAAACTTTGATCCATCTGCTTCCAAGTATGCCATGATTTCATTAATAACTCTGCTGCTCTGTGTTTTAATCATAGATGCACATTAGGTAGGAGCAATTAGAGCTCCTTCCTAACAGGCCAGGGATTTGCATGTCTGCTATAGCTCCCTACAGAGACAGAGAGAAGATGACAAATCTCCTGCACAGCTCACGTATCCATCAACTTGATCTACAAACTTCCACTAAGACAAGTGAAGTCACAGGCATGAGGCACGTTCCTCTCCTACCAAGAATACAAAAAGAAAAGTGTGTCGCGGGGGCCTGAGGGGAAAGCTCTGGGTTTGTACTGCGTATCGCAAACCTGAAGAGCAGCACAGCAGTGAGAACAAGGAGCTACCTAGTCTCTCCTGCTTCAAAATGCTGTGAGATGGTAAATTTATATGATTAACCTTTTGTACTGTTAATCAAACAAAAATGCCTCCAGCAAAGGAATAAGCAGAAGCCCATTTAATTAGAAACATGGGGATCTGCTCAGAAGTTGAGCACATGCATCAGAGGAGAAATTTGAGGTAGTAAATTTGTGTTCGCTTCCTATTTGTTCTATTGTGGTTTTTTTTGAAACTACAGCTTAAGAACCTGTGACGTTCTGGCTTTGCCTTCTTCCCCAAACACACTCTTTTACCAGATATTGCAGTACAGGCTGTATTTTCTCTTATGGATATTCACCAGCCAACTGAGTTAGGATCCATATGCTCAAAAACACACCTAGGTCTGGCCGTCTCTGACTCTGGCCTGTCAGTGACTGATCTGAAACACCAAAAAAGTGCCAATTTACCCCTTATGTATACAGTGTATTCATAAATTATGTTGTACCAAGAACATAGGTATGTTTTGCAGTTATTTATTTAGATCCGTTCACTTTTTTCTCAACATTTAAGCACATTTTCTAAGTTCTTGTTTTGAATACTTTATTTTTAAACACTGAGCTTATCAGAATTTATCTGGTTCATTTAACATTGATCAAGGATCTTGGGATGGTGAATTGTGTATTAGTATGCTCTAAAAACTGAGAATACAGAAACAATGAATTTTGAAGTAAAATCTGTGAAATTTAGGTAAGAAAAAAATAGTCAACCTCTTCCCCTGCAATACACACACAAACAGAGGAAAAAAACCACACCTAAAAAATAAAAGCTAAACTTGCATATACATCAAGAACAAGAGCAGAGAACTAGTCTACCACTAAAGACCTATCAAGTGTCAATCTAAGACTTACATAAGACAGAGTTTGCCAGAATGAATCACACATTATTTTAGAAATCCCAAAAGGTCTACAAGTCTACAGAAAAAATAACAAAGCTTCTGTGAACGTTCTCTAGGACTCCATAGTGTCCCAAATTTCTCTTTTGCTCAGTCTTTTCTTTGTTTGGCCATAACCCCTATGTCACTCCATTCACAGTTTAACCTAATGGACAATGGTGTCCAAGCTCAGAAAGCTCTCCTTCCTCTCTCTGTGTTCTCCTGACCATCCTAGACCATGTATTTTTAAAAGTCAATACCTTTGGACTCTCCATTTGCTAAAGATCTCCCAGTGCTACAATGCAGCGTCTGTCAACAGGCAGGATACAATCAGCTTTTGCATTTAGCCCTTTATGTTATGGCATTCCTTCTTAAAGGGAGGTCTATGCAGATTAGTGATTCACCATTTTTCCCATTCCTACTCCATCTTCCCAGTTGAAGTCTGGGAGATACGCAGCACTTGCTTGTCTAGAAAATTCAGTATTCTCTACTGAAGGCAAAGGAAGGAAGTTTATAAAAGTAACCAGAATTCAGAATGTTTCCTTATATTAATTTTCCAAGCTGCCATTCTTACTAAACAGCTCTCAAGCCTAAGCGTCATCCTAAATTAGTGTCATCCAAAACTATCCCATCAAACTATGCTCTCACTTTGTCAGGATATATCTAGTCATGTTATTCTGTTTAATTGCAGCAGGCCAGCTGGTGTCGTAGGTGTTTTACAGATGCTGACACCATCCTTTGCTCAGGTAAGTCTGCTGGCCAGCCTCCAACTGCGTTTGCAGAGGGAAGAAGGCAAGCACTGCCAGTTTGCAGCTAGAGAAGAGTATGGGACTTCTTGTGTCAAACGATGAATAGGGCACTTGTCCCAACGGTAGCTGCTGAACCCAAGGACCTCGCCTCACAGTTATGCTAAGCCTCTTCACAGTCTATCACCAGCAGAAAGGGACCATGGTTCCTGGAAGTTCTAATCTGTAATTCCTCCAGTTTAATGTAAGTTAAAGTGCTTGAAAAATCATTACCAAAACATGAGACTTTGTTACTTAAGGAAAATAACCCTAAAATAATCAGTGAGAATGAATATCACCTTTTCTTGCTGGAGAAACAAGGGTGCATCTCCTAAAATATAGGCCTAACCACAGAACTCTATATTCTTTCTTGTTCCTTGTCATTCTTCCAAAGTAACATAGTGAAAGAGTTTATTAACAGACAATAGAATGTTTTTGGTTCCATTGTGGTCCCTTCAAAAAAAATCAAAGATAAATGCTAGTTACATGTAAATATCAAAAACAGAAACTTGTTTGATGACTACTGGGAACATGTTGCTGTCACATGTGGCTTTGTTATGCAAGCCGAGAAGAAACAAACACACCAGGCTGTGAGACACCTAGTGTGACTGTAATAAGTATGCCAGAGTCCTTCTGAGGATATTTGAGAGATCTCAGTGAAATTCATCACGTTCCCCTGCCATTTTCCAAAGGCAAAACAAAAGCCATGGCTTGCTGGGTGGGCGTCTGCTATTTGTGCTATATTACCTACAGGATAGTTTAAAGTCATATTTCAAAAAGGTCTATCATTTGATATGATAGAGTTGCAAATGGAAAAGAGGCTGTGCAGCACAGTGATGAAGTCTGCTACTGACACTGCATTATTCAAAGTGAGGGCTGACTGGGAACTGCATAAGGACTTTATGAGACTGGAGAAAAGGAATCCTAACTCCATATATAACATGGTGAGCTCTGAGCTGACCATCAAACCGAAGGGAAATCTTGTGCTATAAGATGTTGTTGGAGATCTCAGGGATACAAGTGATAAGAGTTTAAATTTTCTTGAGAGTGGATTTTAGATTTTATAATCAGTGATTGAAGTTCAATTAAAAGAATTTGCTGTAATACCAATACTTAGGGAATTTATGAACTCAGGTTGTAAGATTAATGACTAAGAATCCCACATACCTCATTTAAAATATTTTGATGCACTCCTGATCATATTGTGATCCTCTATTTGTGAATATTCAATTGTTTTCAGGAAAGGTTAAAGCAATATTTCAAAAAAGATAACTTGATCTAAACTTAATACTACTTCTTTACAATGTATACAGAAAATTGCTTATTGACTACAGCTATTGAAGTTCGACAGCTAAGATGGTTCTCTTTCACGGTCATTAATTCTCAGTAAATATATGCTTCTCTTAATCCATATGCTACTTGGTATGCACTAATCTTCTTAATAAATTTATATTAAAAGCACATTTGGGAATTCAATTTACAGCATTACCAAAATACATAACTTCAAAAATTAACAGGATTACACTGTTCTCATTACAAGAATAGGTATTTCTGCATTACAGCTTGAGAGTACAATGAAGAACCATTCTTCTGTCTGGTATTTATCCTACATATAATATTGAACAAGACCTTTCACTTCTTGGAGCCAATTTTTTTCAAATCTACAAGGTTAAAAATGGAGAATTCCATTAACTACAATGTTACTGCTGCATATTTTTATATCGTGTTACATGTTTCTTTCCACTTCTCCATCAATTGAACTAAGCTGGTACTGTTATCCTTCTACATTTCTACTGTCTACTCTTCCTCTTGTTAACTGTACCTGACTTCTTCGGCAGCTTTACTTCTAAATTTCTTGTAACTCTCCAAAGAGAAAAACAGAATCGGCATTTTCTGACCACGGGGGGAATGCCTTGAGGGCTGATTACACAATAAATTTATGGAACAACAAACGTAATAAATATCAGGCTGCAGGTTCTGCTGGCCTTTTCACAGCTGCAGAGTGAACCTCACCCTACACTCTGATCCCAGAGTAAGCTTATAAACAATTACATTAAAACCTGAATTTCTGTGCTTCACTTTCTGAAAAATAAGCAGGGGGAAACACAGAGTCAGACCCTTATTTCTGCTTCTGCACTCTTTGTGATGGTAGTGCTTGCTGTGTAAGAGGGGAGAGCACAGGGCCTCCCCTTTATGACAGAAATGTCAAGCATGCTCTTTCTGCTCACCAGGCAGATACAGGAGATATTGTGCCTTTTTGAAAACACAATGAAAAAAAAAGTTGACTTCGCACAATCTTAAACATAACAAAGCAATCCTTAGGCATAATTTCACCCTCAGCATGTAAACTCCCTTTTAGACAATAAACTGTTTAGGACATGGCTTTTGCTTCATGAAACATCCAAACCCAGAAGCATTTTACAGAAATACCATAAAGGATCTATGAATGGGTATATTGTTATAATCAGCAGCAGAACTTCTGCTGGGATTTATTAATTGATTTCTTTTGAATAAATGTTATTATAGATGAAAAAGGAGATGGAAGGAGGACTGTAAGATGTTTGTCAGTGTGTTCACAGGGAAGAAATAGGGGGATCGAATAAAAGCAAATCTTTTTTAAATTGGCCACCCCACCACCCCACCCCACCCCACCGCCAAACTGACCGATTGCTTTCCCCATGTACATCAGTAAACTGAATGGAATGAATTTTCAAAGCACAGCATGAAAGATACACCCACAAATCCCATTAGTAGTAATGCGATTTGTGTCCTCATCTGCCACGCAAGGCTTTGAAAGTTTACTCCTCTATGTCCATCTTCAGCCTTTCTACTTCCAAAATACTTGAAAACCTTACACGCACTTGGAATTACCTGATGAGGGAGAATATGAAGACCTGGCATTCGACTGGCACGAGTACCACAAGCAGAGCTTCAGATTGCAGGAACGAGCTGTATACCTCGGCTTGTCGTTAGTTCCCTCTTCGCTGCTCTAACTGTGACTGAGAAAGAATTCCTGCTTGATACTTTTTGGCTTTTCCCTTTTCAGTCCTCTTTACTGAAATGTTTTGATTTTGTGCCACTTTCTGAATGAATTTTTGTCATAAGAAGGGTAACAGCATTGCATGTTACCTTCAGAATCTGGAATCGCATGACAAAGGCCTTAAAGGAGAAACAGAATACAGTGCCCCGTTCATCCATTCTCATGGCAGGCTGCAGATTGCACAGAGTATAGAAAACTGGCACAAGATTAATCAGTTCCTGAGACTGTATAAAATGAGCTCACTTCTTATGGCAACTTCAAGAGTCAAGACTGCAATCTTTTTGATCTTGCATCTGACCTAGATGGCTGTAAATAATAATAAAAGTATTTATATTTTTATTTACCCATCAAAGCATCATTCAGCCTAGAAGGTCCAAAACCACATTAAAGAGCATCTGCTCAACCAGCCTTGCCAAAATGCAGCCACTTTTGAAATAGAGTAAGAATAGCAGAAAGGGATGCTCTTGTCAAAAGCACAGTGGAAAACCCAATTTTTACAAGAAATTGTGAGCATTTAACGTTAATACAAAGTAAATTGAATCCAATTTTAATTTTGCAGGTAAAAGATACCATTATCATGAACAAAGTACTCAACTTGTCTCTATTCTACTTCCAAGAGGAGGAAGAGCGTAGTCGAAACCTGAAACTGCAGTTTCAGGGAATATAGACACAAATACAGTTTCTTAAATCACTGCCACTTGCACTTAGGAGAGTTGGAACTTACATATAGAATAACTGATTTACTTTCAATATTAATTTTAACTCTAAGGGATATCATGTCAATCATTTATTAGACTTACGTTCATCTTCCCAAACTGCAACATGGTACCCTAATCTCTACAAATATGTTGAAGATGACTCTCATAATCTAACTGTTCCAAAGCATTCAAACCGTGGCTCAACCTCTAATTGGTAGGCATATTGACAAGAAAATAGAGTTTTCTCCTTTGTTACTCTTTTTCATACACTAAATGAAGTAAAACTGCATGATTATGAATAGCTATATTTTTGTCCCCAATACAAGTAAGTATCATTTCTAATCATGGAGTATATTCTTCCCTTAACAGAAATTATACAGAACAGTTTAATTGAATTACACGGCTGTAAAACCTTGCATGTATGATAAAATTTCAGATTTTACTTTCTGCATGAATTAGCTCTTGGATTTAAAAGTTCATTACAAAGAGGAAATAAATCCAATGAGGAAAAGTAAATGTGATTTCCTCCCCCAAAAGTTTCTCATTCATTTTCAACACTATAAGCTGTTTAAACTTCTTTCATGACACACTTTAGAAGACATATATAAACATAGTGCAAATTATATCCTAGATATTCAGAAAAAGATACAGATTATAATTAGTATCTATGCAGAGTTCAGCCTATGCCTTGCAAGGCTGACATTATTAATGCCCTGTTAGTTGGATGTCCTACTGATCCAAGGTAGAATCACACATGAAAATCAAAGGTACAGTTTTACTTGATAAACATCTTACATAACTAGGCAGTTATGGCCATGTAACTGTCATTCCTTTGTTGGTTTCTTTAATTGTAACTTTTTTTTTAAAGGAACAATATGAAATTACTATTTTAGTTATGTTTTTAAGAAATCTTTTTTTCCATTCTTCTTACATGTGTTCTATTAACCATTTGCTATAGTGGGTTTACTGTAACTGCAATATATTCAATTTTTAATCTTATATCTTCCTGGTTCCTGGCAGATTTTCAAAGTCCTAGGTTTGCTTATTTTTCCTTCACAGTAACTAACAAAACAACTTGAAAGCTTGCTTTCTATCCTGCATACCTTCTCATCTTCACATCTAAAATTCTAGAGCAGTTAAGAAAGTGCAACCTGCAAGTAGGGACATGATTTCAGCGTGATCACACCAATATGGAAGTGCATTAAAAAAACACAGAAATCAGTGAAGGATTTATATGGTGCCAAGATTTCAGTTTTAGACCACTGCCTCATTTTCACGTTGCAAAGTGGCAGGTTTGCTAAGTGCAGCAATATACATTTCACATGGAATCTCTGCGTGTGTGAGTGCTCATATATGATCTGCAGTTACATCACCAAAATATCCTGTAACGCAAACTAATCTGCCAATACAAAAAAAAAAAAAAAAAAAAAAAGGCTTGCATATCCATTTTAAGTCCTGAGAAATATCATGATAGGACACCAGCCTCCATCAGTCCATTTCAAGCACTGTACACCAGGCATAAAGGTAGAAAGCTATGTTTATCTTTGGATACCTAAATCCTGATTATGTAAGTAACACCATTATAATCTACACTTATGACAAATGCTTCAATATCAGTAAGAGTTATAACTTGTTGTGGGGGGATGCTCCCAGCTTCCCCCCCCATACACATTTGGTGCCAGTTACAAGAAGCCTGAATTCCTGTGTTTTACACTCCAAAAGGGAGGACGTAGAGACTTTGAGATAAGGCCTGCTTGGGCTCCAGGACCTTGAGAAACAAAAGCCTCCTCTCACTGCTGTGGTCAGGACTGTCTCCTCCTTATCAGGACCCTGAGAGATAACACCTGCTTCCACTGCTGGGGCCCCATTGCAGACTGGAATTAACTCCTTCTTAGCCCAGCTATAGGATCTCTCCTTGGGACCCCCACTGCAAGAGCAAAGCAGTCATTCACAGTCACTCAAACTCCTTTCTTCAGTGCTGAAGAGTGCGCGAGGCAGCTAGCCTGCCCTTGGGGGTGTTCGGCCACCCCCCCCCCCCCAACCCATGACTGTGGGTGCGATGGTCATAACAACGATGGAGGAGAGTTGAACCCTGCAGCAGCCAAGAGCCAGAGACTGCGTCTGCGTGAAGAGAATTGCAACTGGCCTAGCGACTCCACCTCCACCTTCCCCTGAAGGGTATGAACAGGTTGGCCCCGGAGGCCATCCTGGGCTCTTCTTGGGTGACAGCGGGTCTGCCAACTTGCGGAGCCCCTCAGGACGGGGACGCCCTCCCGCAGTTACTTCCCTGGGATTGAGTGTACGTTGGCCCCTGAGGCAACACGTGGGTGAGATCGATCAGAATTGGTTTGCCTAGTTCATTCATTTGGGTATTTACAGTTAGTATAAATTAGCTATCCTTTTCTGTTTACTAAGTAGTTACTGTTAGCATAACTTCTAGTGTAATTAGAAATAACTATTCTAGTTGAGCTGAGTTTCTGTTAACAAGAATTCTTGCTTTGTACCATTGCAGCTTCTGTAGTAAATTTTGGTCTTTGAAACAAGTTGTGGAGTCATGCAGTAAATGTCCTCTCCCCTTCCTCCCCTCCCTTGTGCCACACGAAACCCACGCGGTCCGGGACTGTAAGATAGTCGGTCGTCCCGCGACACTTGTCTTTCCCTACTATTTCTTAAGTTTCTTTTTATCATATGGGTTTTTATGGCTAGCTCAATTAGATATTCTTCTTGATGCAACAAATTTCACAGCAGAGATAATACATATCACTGTTATAGATAGAGCTGCTGTGCACAACAGAAAAATGAAGTCAGCTTCTGTATAGAGCATCTGATACCTGATCATTTTAATGAAGCTTTCTGTCCAGCATACAAACTGGCGAAGAAGCCAATTCCACTGTCTGAGGTCAGCAACGCAGACTGCTGATCACCCGTCAGTTTGTAACATTGCTGAAAATCAGGGCCCATTGTAATCACGGTCAAAACTGTCACCAACTTCAGTGGAGAGAGCTTCACTTCAGAACTCTTCTATTAATTTTATGTATTGAAGACTGCGGATATCACAGTCATTCCCCCCAAATGGTGTTTTCTACAGGCAATGGCAATGCAGTCCAAAAAAATCCTTTGCCCTCCAAAGTCAACAGCTTAAATTGCATGGTGAATTGGACATGAGAGCTAATGCATTAGCATATGTATCACTGTACACAATTAATTAATGAATCATAGAATAAAATTTGAGCTAGATTATACACCCTCAGAAAACCTTTGCCTGAAATGATAAGCTGCTCAATTATATACACTATCCAAAGCATAACTGAATTATGTCAAATAATATAATAATTTTTAACATATTTAACATTGTCATTTAACAATATCAATAAAATAATGGGAATTATCCTCCAAAGAGAAAACCATTTACACTAATATTTTCAAATGAGGGGAAATATGCAATATATGTTAGCTAGAACTACACAGTAATTCTACTTTGTAAATAATATTCAGGTTCTCCTTCTTTTTGTCTGTAACACCTAGTTGACCAGCAATTAAACCAGGACCTTTTTCATTTGACTAAAGAAGCAGTAAACACTACGCATTTTAAAAATTAAACTATATTCAAAATTCCATCTAGCATTTCAGCCTTACTCTTCACTGTTTATCTAAATTCACTTTGCAGCTGACATGCACAATTTGATAGTGAGGACTGTTGCAGCTGGAAGCAATAGATACTTCAGTCTCCCCAACAAACACAGCAGAATAGCTGCTTCCTGAGATTCTTAGAACAGTATGAACTGAGAATTGTTTTCCAAAAAGTAAATTTATTCTCCTTTTGAGTAGTTGCTTCATCTCAAAAGCAGGTATCAAAGCTGGTCCTCAATAACTTAGAAGACAAATGACTGGAAGCTCCTCTGTGTCACTGCATCTGGCAAGTTTCCATAGTGTATTTAGCTTCTCCCTTCACAACACTGCTAATATTTAAGTACCCAGAAAGTGTTACAGCTGAGAATTGTTTCCTTCAGTTTTAATTTGTGAAAGATATATTTGATTTTATAGTCCAATAGAGAAAATCTGCTTCTGTCTCCTGGAAGTGGCTGTCCATACTAATTAGTGAGAAATAAAATACATAAAAATATTTATTTTCCTAGAATATGGACAGAAATTAAAATGAGAATACTACAAACCTTGTATTCATAAATCTTTACACATCTCATCTTCCAGGACAGCTTTAAAAAATCTGTGATAACAGCTACAGAGTTGCTTCACCAATTTTCTATCTCTATACTATTTTGATGTTTTAATGACTACATTCTTTAAAAAATAAACAATAGTATTACATGGATTTCATGTAACTGTAATTCAGAGTTGCTATCTGTTCTTGCAAAAATTGTTTCAGAAATCTGTTCACATCCCATGTTTTTGCAGAGTTTGCATAAACTGCAGCTCTCAATTCATTCTTGAAAAGTACATACTTTACCATTTGCATTCAAGTCCTCAGAGGTAGATTTTCAGTTCATATGCAGGATTAACAAATTTCCATCCCTATACTGCATTATGGAATTGTATGCAAAATCAGCTCTCTTTTTATAGAGGAGCATAGGCCTTTGGAACGACAGAGTCTCTAGGGTACTGCATTGTTAGCACTCAGGCTACAGAAAGCACCTCGAAAATAACCTGCTTTGGCGCTCTGCTTTCTAAAATGTAATGCTACCCAATGCAATAAATTATGAAGCTGAAATGATCAGATATTGTTTCAAACAGTGTAACCGACTGCAGCGCACCAGTGAAGTCTGAGGAGGGAATACAATTTATTCTGCTATATACTTCTGAGTCACACCTATGAAGTTCTTTGAATCTTTACTAAACCAATTTTGTATTTGAAATATTTTCAGAACTTATCTCCCCTGTTTTAGCAAGCTAGACACAACACTCTCACTTCCTCCCTGCCAGTGAACAATGGGAGGGACTGCAAGAGCTGTGGCTAAGCACTCTTACTGCAAAAAACAGAGGATGCTGCAATAATTGTCCTGAGAGGCTAGAAAGGAAACAAGAGTCTATGCTGACAGCTTAGCTCAGCGTGAACTCTCATTTTTCACACAGAGCTAATTAAAAACTGAAATTAGTTAAATATGGAAATGACACTTGCAAGCACTTTAGCTGAATTCTGGCAAAATCCCTCCAGAGTGCTGCGACACTACCTGCTGCTTCAGAACTCCCCAACTGAATTTCACAGTTAAAAGGCTGAGCAAAGGGAAAGTTATTACTGAGATTTCCAATTCAAAATGTGCCTGTAAAATTCCAAATTAAATTTCATGGTAGCCCTTTCAGTAACTAGGGACATACTGTGCAGCCCAGTGATACGGTGCTCAAATAACGTCCCTGCATGTATTCTCCGATTATCTCACCTTTAGGCACAGTGCTGGTGGTGCCAGAATTGTGAAGCTCACAAGGAGAGCGGCATTACAATGCTACAGAGATAAGCCATGTACTGCTACATTTTATTTGGAAAGCATGGACGCACAGTGCATAAGGGAAATACTTTCACAGTTTAACAGCACGAATCTCAGAAAATCAGAACCCAACAACCAAAATACTTCATGCTTCATGATTTTAATTTATATTTGTAAGTGCTGAACAGATATGCAGAGAAGGGCCTATAGTGTAATCAATTACACTACATATATATATCAGTGCTTTACAGACTAGGTAATAATAAAAAGCATTTCTGCATATTTAAATGGGCATAAAGAACCAAGGGACTGGATATGCATAAAAGGTATGATGACTGACATGAGCTTTTTGACTAAAGCACCCTGTGAATTTCACTGCAGAGCACATGACTTGTCTAGTATGCATAAAAGCAAGGGTATTTGCCCAAGGGCAAAAATGATTTCTGAATGCAATTTAACGAAACCCGCCCACAGAGCACATCGTTTTGGATCCGTATCAAGGCATTCAGGATAGCCAATCATTTTCAAAACAACTGGAGCGTTTTGATTTTATTGTTTTTCCTACATTCCATCCCTTTACCCTTGAGGCGTCCCCTCCCACTGGCCTGCAGCCACTATTGCACCAACAAATTTCTGTCTAGGAAAGCCAGCAAAAGATGCCACATAGCATGAACGCCACTGTTACTCCCAAGTCTGCTGGCAGGGAGCATTGCTGCACCCAGCCTGCCAAAACCTCTTCCCTGGCAGCTAGCTGTATAATCTGTATATCACACCCAGGCTTTGCTAGTCCAGGGCCTTGAAACCATCTCAGCTTACCCAGCTGGAGGGGATATGCTGCAGCTGCACCATCAGACCCTCTTATTTTATTGAATTTTGAATATGCAGTTCCAAAGCAATTCAAATGATTTTGCCCAAGGCCTCAGATCAGTAAAACCACTGACACCATCTGCAGCAGGCTTCCTAAATTTGAAGCATTTAAACACAGGTGACAGGATAGGAGCTTTCAGCGTAAGGACTGACACTTATGAAAAGCTTGCTAAACAAACTTGGTTATGACCCATATTGGCAAGGAAGGAACTGTATGGCTTTTACCCAGCTCTCACAATAGCACTGGTGATAATGGGAAGTTCCATTTTAAATTATTTTAAAAAATCATGTATATTTTTCAAAGTTAAAAAGGAAGCATTTGTTTGATCACTGAGAGTTTCATATGTTTTAGAGTATCTATATTAGTGGTGATAAAGAGCAGAGTATGATAAACCTGAACTCTTAGCAAGCGGGTTTATTACAAAATTCAGAATCTAGCAACCTGAAGCCTCTTTGAAGTTTGTGAAATTCTGATGAGGTCACTAAAACAAACTTTGCCCAAAGAAAATCCAGAGGCCCCTTGAGTCCCCCTAAGTAATATTTTTAATAATGCCCATTGCTTAATCATATTCAACACCCTTAAACATCTCAAAACATGTTTAAGTATACATACACACAGCCTTGTTTAAGTCCTGCTGTGAACCGAGGATAACAGCAGGACTGCAGTAAAATGATACTACCTTTTGACCAAGTCCCTGGTTTGGAATTCTGCTTTCACAAAACAGCAGAACTGTAAATACCCAGAAAGGGCAGAATCTAAAGAACGATACCTTGATGCCCAGGGCACATATGTAGTCACACTGAGCCCCTACAGATTCTGCATTGCGAACATAACACAGATCTGCCAGCTAGGAAACAACTAATGTTTCCCCATCATAATGCCATCCAATTCTGCTGCCAGCAAGCACAGGCAAAAGATTAAATTCCCTATCTAGCAGTTGTCCATGCCCACAGCCCATTTAGGATGTGCATGATTGACAGGTACAAGCTTAAAAACTACTGGGACATATACCTGGCTGGCTGTCAAACCAGGAGCCCAAGCCTCAGCCAGAGCAAGCAGAGTGTGTCAGCCAAAGTCCTTTGCAGAATGGTTTCTGGGCGGTTGTGGTCCCTGAATGGCTCCTGGAATTTATTCACTTCATACTGAACAGGGAGTCTAAGCTGGATTTAGGTTTCTGTTGCTTCATTGCCCTGCCTGTGTCGGTATATAAAACCCTGTGTTGAGTAATGATACAGCAGATAACTAGTAACTTCTCTTTGTGGGTTTTAATGGCACCATATCAGCTGTAGGAGCGACTAGTCTATTTGGGGATCAGTAAACTTGAGAGAAATGATTTTCATTTTGTTCTTCTCTTTTTGCCCCCTCTCATCCTACCTGAAAATACTCACTAGAAGATAGAGCTTGGTGTAGGGAGCTAGAGGCAAAAAAGGGGAATCTGGGGAAGCATGCTGTTGAATACAGTCGGACAACTTAATCTGAATAGCAATCACAAGGCCATTTTGGAAGACTCCTACAGAATAAACTACAAAGAACTTACTAGAAAGGACAATATACATTCCAACCAGCTTATGATTGTATGGTACTGGCACATTTCAAATCTAAATGCTAAAACTACAACAAACCTTTACTCTTGTAAGTGCTTTATGCTCTACCCAGCACATGACCTAAATCTGGGTAAGCACCACTGGGATAAAGCCTAAGACATGCTTACAAGGGGGACGTCCATGCAGACAACTGCTTGTGTCACTAAACCTCCTGTGGAAGTATTTACTGAAGAAGAAATGAATAGTGGCTTAAAGGTGAGAAATTAGGACTGAGGATTTTCATCTTCACGCATTTAAATGTAAGTAATTATTCTCTTGTTCTTTTCCCTCCTCATGCATTTGCACACAGAAAAAAACAGTAAAGTTTAAGAACTTGAATCAGAGGAAGAATTCTGAGCCTGAGGCCCCCTTTGGGGAGGGAGAAGAAAGGAGGGAGCAAAGGGGGCTGACAGACATTCACTACAGAAATGTGTTATTATTTCCATAACCAGTATACTGTATGTACTACATGCAGTGAGAGCCAGGGGATTATGTGCACCAAGCACACATGCTACAGCCATCTTTGCCATTTCAGAACTATTTCGGTGCTCAGAAAATGCAGCATGCACAACTAGGTAATGTCATCCTGGTGACGCCAAACAGCCTCCATGTGTAGAAAGCAACGGAGTGAAGATTATCCCCCAAGGCAGGGCCAATAAAAGGCTGCTGGTTCCTGGACACTGGCAAACCGGCTACCCCAGAGAGTGTACAAGCTGGTTGTTTGAGCCATAAGCAAGAACAAGACTCCTAAGATCATCCAGCCTCTGTCTGAACTGTTGCCTCATACAGTTTTTCCTCCTTAAACAGAGCCTAAAATCAAGTCATCCCACAAGAGGCACTTTGCCAAATGCAGTGTCCTCAGTGGGAGCTACGTAGTTTTTGCCCTGTAAAATGATTCTAGCCTTCTAGATACTCTAAGCCATTAAATTAATTCTTTGAACTGTAAAACTTTAGTCAAGGTCATTTACAAATGCAAAGCTTAAGTTTAATTACGCTTCACCACTGGATGACACAATTACAAGAAAAAGCTGTTTTTATAACTTAACAGTCTTTTCCCCTAGGTTATCAATTTTTAAGTACAGGGCAAGAAAAAAGGTGGCTTCTGAGAAAAGTCTGAACACATAAATGTTTCAGATCAGTTTTACTACACAGAAAAAAATGTTTCTTTTAAAACTATGATTCTATGTAATAGTTCTTTTGATTTTTATTACCATAAATGGCAATCAGAAAACTGCATATATTTCATTACAGAGCCAAATTCCTTCCTGCATCTCTTTTGTGCCCCATTGGTGTAAGCCAATTATTTTCAATGTAGTTATTTCAGTGTGAAAAAGGAATAATGCAATCACAAATCAAGCCTAGATTATTTTTTATGACAATTCCACTACAGCAAAGCCTCAAATACAACCCAGTGAACCACCGATCACAGCAATACTTTAAAAAATTTATTCAACAGTATATATTAAGAAAACTTACCTTTCAGCTTGTATCTTAGCAACTTAGCAACCCTTAAAATATCAGAACACAGGGAACAAGCCTACAAACTCTTATTCACAAAGGGAGGTTTTACTTACAAGAATAGTCTTCCAGCATTCATGGCCCTGATTGTGAGAATAAATTTTGCAGAACCAGGCCATAATGCATACATTTTACCTATACCTGCACCCAGTCCTTAATGTATCTCTCAATTAGTGATTTTTTTTATTATTATTATTATTTTTTACATTATTCACTATATTTGTCATGTAAATTCAGTGGCAAGGATATTAAGGTTTCAGTAAAGGAGATCTCAAAAGTTTCCCTAAAAAATTTAAGTATTCTGTGCCCAATTGTCCCATGTTGTAGTTTCAGCTGATTTCACTAACAGCCTCCAGTGTGATCCAGAAGAATGACGTGCGCTACGGCACGACATCTTGGGCCCAGATATTCTTCACACCACCAGTTTTATGCACTGTGACCAACTATGGCCAACAAGTATAGCATAAACATTAACCGTAATGTGAATCCATTGCATGAAAGCTAAGAACAATGCAGTTTAACTAAAGTTCAATAGCTGCACACAGAACAAGGAAAAGAAATTTAATTCTTCATTGAAACATGCAATGGAACTGTATGAAAACCACAAGAGCTGGTCCAGACTTTAGTCATATCTGTAGATAGATGGTAATAAATCCAAGGCAAATTGATTTATACTAAAGCAATACACTAAGCCTGCAGTTTTACCCTGTAAGAACTAAGAACCAACTTATTTTCTGCATGTGATGGGTACTGCAACTGTCAACTCTGTGAAATCAGGGGGCAAGTCAGTGTGGACAAGGTCTTGTCTAATCTATAATATAATTATACCAGAGGAAGAAATTCGGGGTTAAACCTTGTAGTCTTAACTCAAGATTATTCCCTCAGTAGCTTTGCAGCAGTTTCTGCATAATTTAAAGTTCAACTGAAGTTTCTAATCCCAATTTGTATTGCACAGTATTTTGAAAAGGAAAACAGATTAGGAAACCCTGGGTCTTCACTCGCATAGAAACAGGGCCAGATCCTCTCTATTCGAGTCTGTTTGTGCATCTGTTGCAGGCAGAACAAATGTGACGAGAGCCGGGAATTCAGCTAACCTGTTTATAAGCCCCGGGTTATCGCACAGGTTCCCAGGTGGCCCCACGTGTCCCGACCTCCCGTGGAGCTGGGGGACCGGGGCTGGCGGCGGCTGCAGGCGGGCTCGGGCACGCTGGCCTCGGGTGCTCGCCCACCACTGATCTTCTTGCCGCCACCGGTGCTTCACGCCGAGGTGCGCCCCATCCCTCGCCCCAGGCCCCGGCCGCGCAGGGCCGCACCGCCTCAGCGCCCCTTCCTCCCGCCGCCGCCGCCGGCGCCGCCCCCGGCTCCCCGCCCGGGCACAGCGCGCCCCGATTGGGTGCCGCCCCTGTAACTCACTCCCCGATTGGCTGCCGGGAGGGACAGGCGCCCATGGGTGCCACCTCCTCCCTTCCGGCGCATTCCGGTTGCGACCGGCTGGCCGGGCCCTAGCGGCGCCGTGCCTGCGGCTGCCCGGGGCACCCGCGCCTCCAGCCCCAGCACGACGCTACCGGTCTTTTCCTGCAAAGAGCCTTTCCAAACCTGTGGAAGTTATCTTCCGGCAGTGCCCAAGACCCAATATTGCCCAAGTGAAACGTGGGAAACGCGGCCTGTGCCACCTCTGACACACGATAACCAGAGGCACGTCTGATATGAGGGAAGGAGCGCAAGCGATTCAGGAAATGTGAATATCGATGCAGTAGAGATGTAAGAAATGACTTTTGCGACATCCGCTGTTAAATATCCTTATGCAGGATTCATCATAAATACTGTCAAATGCTCTAAATAAAAATACAAACAATTCTCAAGCAGCCACAGCAACATTTTTTTTGTTTTATCTAAGGCACTGACACCCCGTACTCTGAGTCGGGAAAAATCAGAAGATAAAACATAATAATACTGTTTTTCTTCCTTTTTCTAAGAGATAAATAAGAATTTATCATTACTAAAAAGCTTTCTTCCCCTTAATACAAGCACTGCAGAGGAAAGCTAGCTGTGCAAAACCTACTTACTGCGAGCGCGCGACATCTACCGAAGAGGGTTTCCCTATCCCTGAGAGATGCGTGGTCCTAGGTCAAGCCCCTATTACAAAGCCTGACATAGAATCTGACTCCTTTCACCTCGCATTTACCCTCCTTTAGCATCTTCCAGCGGCTAATCCATGTCCCGGTGCTTAGCTGAGCTTATCGTGTACTTGGGAAGGGCTGCATTATGTATCTGGGTAGGCTGAAGATTTAGTGGTTGCTCACTGATATCAGAGAAATCAGTATTTTTCCCCTCGGTGTCTGCTTTGTAAATTAATTGCATTTTTTTTCCTTCTAGAAGGTTTCTATATAATTAGATAAATTATGTGCTAATTCTTTTTTTTTTTATATATATACTTTATGTAAGATACTTCTTGGGGCAAAAACTGACAAAATATATGGAAGTTGGGGAGAAGACAAAAGACAGGAAGGAGGACTCTGACCATCTTTGAATATGTGACCTATTGGCAGAAAATCTCAGGAAGTAGCATATGAATGCTGTAGATTCAAGCAATATTCTATTTTTTAGTAGCACAATACAATGCACACCAGTACTGTAACACCAGAATACAAGCACTAAAAGAGCAATCTTGAAAGCAGTAAAACAAGAACTACCCAGCTGTGTTTCAATTTGTACACATCAACAAGCAAACTTGTGCATTTCTATACTAACTCTGCAGACAAATCGAAGAATAAAAAATGAGAAAAAAACAAACACAATTCAACTGAATTGAATTTTAATGAGTATTAAGAAACAACCTGGTTTTAGTAATCTGTATCATGGAAACAGAAGTGACTTAATGCAATTTTGCAATGTCTCTCCTAATTAATCTGCACCAGCTTATTTGGATACAATCAAGATCCTAGGGTCAAGATCAAAATATTCACCATCTTTTCCAGAAAACAATTATTAAAATTTTAAAAAATGATTTGGGAATGCTGGAAGGCAGACTTGTCTATAAAAAAAACAAAAAAGTATTGCCAATATTCACATCTCCTAATATTTCATCTGTCTTTCACAAGGTCTTTTAATTTTTTCAATAGTAAAACACAAGTTACTTTCCTTGGAATCAGGCTCAAGATTCCTGTAGATTCTTAAATGAGAAGACACACATTATTGCCACTAACAGTAACATAAACAAAACAGAACTACTTTCACATCTGACAGCACTGAAGAGAGTGTAAAGTCTCAGGTTTAGAAAATGGCTAACTAGAGGTAGGAAAGGGCAGATTACCGTGAAAACAGAATCATTCTAAAAGCTTCACTAAGGTTCAGAATTTGCTCCCTCTAGAGAAAATCAACTAGAATGGAAAGGTAACATGCTGCTCTTTCTCCGTGCTCCATAAAATTCTTTTCACCAAGTTATATTGGAAATAGAATGAAACTTGACTTCTTCACTTTAGAACAGAACATTAATATAAAATATTAAATTATTATTGCAATAGTTTCTACCACATTAGATCATGCTTTAACTCATTTTATTTTTAAAGTGAATATATTGCTAATAAAAGACACTAGACTGATAGTCCCAGAAATTGATATTCATCATTCAGCAGAATAGGAGGTAGCATTGAAATATTCCCCAAGTGCTCCATCTTCAATCCTGCTCTGAAGAAACTGCTCCTTTATCATTATCTATTCTGGGAAAATAATATACCTCAGCTGAAAGAAGACTAAAAAGTGACTTAGCACTGAAAGTGCACAAAGTCATATCTGATATCATGGCAACAACCATTGGGTTAACCTAATATCATGGACTTTATTCTCATTTACTTTATCTTGGGAGCTAACAAGATACAAATAACAAATCTGTAGGAAATGAAGTGTTAGTTTTCATGATGGCAGATAAAATAGTAGTGAGCATCAGATGCAGCGTGTGAGAAAGACAAGGGTCTGTCATATTTTGTAATTGTTATGTGACTAACCACGATGGAAGTGATATCAATAATACTGAAGTAACCTGATCCTAAACACCCCAACACCCAACAATCCTCATCTTCGTATTAGGCAGTGAAACCGCCATGAAATCTGCAGCACCACTCTGGAGCCCTGCTCCATGCTGCTCTGCATGGCTTGGCTCACCTCCTCCGCTCCCTCAGCACAGCCTTCTCCGGCTGTGGCAGTGCTAATTCCCATTTCCTCTGCTCAGCTTACAGGAGGGAATAAAGCCTGGAAGTAGCTGTACTTCCCCAGCCAGGGTGGCGGTGTTTCCTCTCCCTAGCAAACAGCCTGGAAAGCAGCACTGTGACCCACAGGGACAATAATTTTGGGTCCTGGAATAAAAATGGATAAGGTTGTGCTGGGAGAGGAAGTCCTGCACTCTAAAGGACCAGAGGGAGATTTCAGCTCCATTTGGGACCACACTGTGCTACAGCCATCTCCTTGGGGTAAAGTTACCTAGGAAGTTTTAACAGTACATCAATTTTCAAGTCTTTAATAATACACCGTATTCTTCATTAGAATAACTAGCAAAATATTAGTTATTCACAATTAAAAGTGCCGAATTGTAGATTAGAATAAAATATTTTGCCTATGGTAAGGGAAAATAATTTAAAAATGTTGGTCCAAACAAAACCCAATGACGAGAACATCTTTTTTTTTTTTTTTTTTTTGGAAAGCGAGTGTAGTTAATTTCCTATTATTATTCCAGCACTTGGTGAAGAAGTAGCTACATTAGCTGCACACAAAACAGACATGAATTGTCAACGATACTTTACTACCTTACACTACGGTTTATTTCTGAAACCCAACACTCTTCCTTTAGTTCTGGTTATTACATTACACTTAACTACCAGAATATAGAGCCTAATACTATTCAGAGAGGACACTCAAAACCAGCAGGCTCAAAATCCATTTTTTACAGTAATGTAAAATATATACATTACTGAAACTCAATTTAGTCATCTGGAATGTAGGAATAACAACATTTACTTTCCCCACAGTAAAGCGCTTATAAGCTAAATTAGCATTAAGTATTATTGGTCTGAATTCTAGAAAACAGTGAATCATATGCTTATCTTGAAGCATGTTTTTAAGTCTCATTGCATTTGAATAAATAATTCCATAAAGTGGGAAATAAAACTTTTGTCTTTCTTTTCAATTCCTTCAACTATCATTATTCACCGAAAGCTAATTTAGCCTATTTAAAGAAAAATCGAGTCCTTTTTTGGCTCCTCAGTGCTGGAATTAATCAAAAGCAGCATGATTCCATGTTTAATTTCAATTATAGCAGCTATTACTTTACAAATAAATAAAACTTAAGAAAACTTTATTGCTCCTAAATAAGATTTTCACTTTTTCTGAGAGAATAAATCCATAAGGGCTTCTACATAAACTCTTTATAAATTATGATAGAGCCACAGACTATATGTTTTCTCTTACTAAAATGAAAATGCATAATTAAAAGAGCCTTTTGTTGAAAGACACCAGCAATATCTGGGTCAGCTAGAAGACATCGACACAGTCAAGAATTAAAATGCTAATAAGGAAATACAGTTAGGGAAAAAAATGATATCATTATGACTGTGATGATAAAAAGAAATCTACCAGCGGTAGCTTCGACTACAGAGCCAAGACTCTCCAACCCAATGGAGTGGTAAGTGGAATTCTCTTTGTAGACCTGGGAGTGAGTTTATTTCAGCTTAAGGTGAAAGAGCTGGTTACCATATTTCTAGCTAGATTTACTGAGGGAACAGCAGGATTTAGCCCCATCTGTTACTCCTTGGCTAGGACACTGGCACGATTTGTTTTCCTAGCGTGGCGTCCCAGCCCATTTCGAACTCGCAACCTCATACAACAGATTGATGGTGCCAGAGGGACACTGTGAGTGGTGCCTGCGCCACTGCCAAGGGTGGGGAAGAAATGGATGGTCAGATCGCTATGCTCTGACATTAGGAGAGGATGAAGGGGAGACGAGCTTGTGCTGAGACCCCCTGAGTGCACGCAGGAGGCTGTGTCTAACCTTCGGCCAGGGAAACAAAGGGAAAACTTTGCTTTAAAGCTTTAGAGGTGCCTGGAGAACATTCAGTTGGAGTTTTGCACAACCAAGGGCTGTTTTTAAATCCATACTGTTAAAATGAGGGATTGCCCCCAGCTTCATAACACTGGGACAAACTGCTCTATTACTTAAAGATTTTCCCAGTGCTCTCTTTCAGAAAAATATATACGAGGAATGGCAGCTTTCTGCAGACCCAACCGATGCGTAAAACTGTTGGCCTTTATCCAGACTTATTGTTCAATAAAGAACCTTAGGTATGCTACACTAAAGCTTGTATAAAACACTGCGCTGAAACTACAACAGAGAAAGGTTGAAATCACAGCAAAATATGTTACTGATTATAAAAGCGTACAATTTTATAATTCATTATCAGTAAGCGTCAGTTGCCAACATGTATTAGATTAGTCCAAAATGTTAATCACCTTGGGATGTTGTGATTTCACCAAATAAAATGAAAGCACATCCAGTTACTTGTCTCAGCCTCTGCTACTATTTTTTGTTTTTCAAGTTCATTGAGACAAAAAGCTTCTCCTTCCTTGCTGCAGAAAAGCCTACACAAACTATGATTAAGTTTCCCATTCCTGACTTTACTGAGAGGTGCAGTTCCAACAAACTTCAGAAAGGTACACATGGCAAAATATATTCAAGAATGGGTCTGGGATAAAATACTGGCAAATACAAAAAATAAGGAAGCTAAAAAATAGGGGAAATATTTTTGTAGTTTTTGTCAATTTATAGTAATATTAGTTATTTCCAGTAGAGCACAAATGATTATATAACTTAAGTGCATCTAGTAACACACAACAAAAAAACAGATGAAATCAATCATAGAACATCTACAAATGTAATTGATTTCTATATATATCTATACCCACACAGACACACACACACACACACTCTAAGTAAACTACTGAAATGTATAATATAATTCTCTCTACTACAAATCTGGCCTCTTTATAATCTGCAGCCTAAACTCTATTATAAGCATGCCATTTCACTTCAGACCTTTGACTTCCAAGAAGGCTTTAGGAAAAAGATGTATTCTTATTTAGGAAAAGCTTTAGAACTATCATAAGATAATATTACCTTTATCTCACCAGACTAGACAGAAAGTTCAAACTGAAATGGCATTTTACACTAAGCAGTAACATCTCAGTTTACAAGTGGCATGCAGAGCACCTGTACTGCAGAAAACCGGGGTAATGATTACGCGCGGGCTGCTTCGCGAGCTGACGACGGGGGTGCTTTCGCAAAGGGGGCACAGAGAGCTTTCAGAGGCCTTCCCCAGTTCACAGCGGCCTCTGATAAGTGGCCTGACTTCCTAAGGACTGAGCACACGTTGCATAGCGCACACGCACGTTGATGTAGGTCACAGTTAACTGATGATATTTGAGCAGAAGAGGATAGGAGGAAGCCCCACAGCCCTAAAGACACTACTTATACTTCAAATGCAGAAAAATATCTAGAAATTTGTATTTTCCTTCAGTCAAGAAAGGACAGGATCATGTTTAAATTTCCAGCTAGGGGAAACAGAACTCTGCTGTTAACTTCAAAACAATTTTAAGTCTTCAACTTTACCTACAAGTACATACAAGCCAAAACATTACAATTTAGAATCAGTTTACTTTCAAAGCCTGCCTCTTGCCCTCTGATCATGTCAGTAAATCTTTCATTTGAAGATTTTCATGAACAACCTTACTGAACAAAATAAAAGACTGAATTACTGCTACCTCCAAACCCCTGTATCTTGCCTTTGGTATTTGAGGCTCATTTTGCCTTGAGAGAAATATAAACATCTTTTGGCTCTTAAAACAGAACGATTTGGGGTCATGCAGTAACAACAAGCTAAGATAACTTGCATCTTATGGGCTGAATCCATCTACATGAATATTTATTGCTGATCAGCTATTTTCAGTATTTTCCTCATGTATCAAACCCCTCAGTACTGAACTTAGGAAACTGCTTTGTACAACTATAAAAAGTATAGTATACAAACTCATAACGATGACTACAGTAGAAAAAAGAAAGGTATGAAATATCCTCAACCGTTGCCTCCTCTGCAAACTGCTCTGGGATTGGCAGAGCACGCAAGCTGGACTATTCAGCAGAAGCTGTTTATGGAGAGCACTTGAAATCTGTTGAAAGTATGCAACTGAGGGTTGAAAAATTTTAATCTACATATGAACACCATTAGAATTATTAAGTTTTGGGTCTTGACCTTTGGTTCAGACCTTTCTAGTAAAAAGAGCTAAGATCTGTGATCAGGATCAGCTCCATACTCAAAAGTTAAAAAATAGGATGGCTCTTACAGCCCCTTACAAACTCAATCCACAGCTGTGTGCTGCTCCTTCCCTGTGAAATCACCGAGCCTACACAAGCCGCAGGTTCAGTGGAGGCACACGCCATAGGAACTCACTCAGTCCCAAGTCCAGGCCACAGAGCTGTAAGTGCACGGCGTAAGGGGATTTACAGCACAATTCACAACCTGTCGTTCACTCTCTTCCCACGTCTCTGGTACCCTTGAAAAAGGCAGTGCCAGAAGGAGACCAGGGACTGTGTGAATTGTTCTAGCAGGCTATACGTGGCCAGTGACCTAAGTCACTCAGCTCTGTTCTACTGAAGACTAACTCATCAGCAAAACACTACTAAAGCAGCTTAAATGTAAGGTCTCCTACTTCAGCTGCAGGTTGAAATGCAGGTTAGTATGCAGATAGCTTTGAAAGTGGTATCCAGGAATTCTCAAATGGTGAATTCTGTACTACATGTGTGTTCAGCAAATCACGGAAACCACATTCAAAACTGTACCTTTTCAAATGCACACACAGGCAAGGCAAAGCAACCTCCCACCATTTCAATTTATCCGTTATATATCTAGTGGGCCACGAGTTTCAACTCAGTGTTAAGCAAATCATGCTGTGTTTAAGAGCCTTTTCCTATTCTATCTGTTTACAATCTTCTGCTAGTAAATATGGGAGAAAAGATGAGCGATTTATGAATGCTCACTTTATGAAGTCAAACAGCATATTAAAACAATACCTCATAGCACAGTGAAATAGAGTTGAACAGACTGTTTTCATCCTGTGGTATATTTTATAGAAAAAACATGCGGAGATTTGTGACAGGGGAAAAAATAAAATAGTAAAGATGGAGAGAATTACGTGTATTAGACATTGTTAAATCCTGATTTCTACTAAAGCAAAAGATAAAAACAGTTCTGTCAGAGATCTGTATAGAATGTGAAAGAGAAGATGAAAGTTGCAGCTTTTCAACCACAGTAATTTCCCTTTAAAAACATTCCAGGATAAAACTGAGTGAAACCTCCTTTACCAACCTACATCTCGTACTATTTCCTGTGTCTCTGTTAATATGGCAATGGCTAGTGCTGATCAAATGACAGAAAACCAATCAAGTAGAAAGATGCATGTTGTTATTTTCTTAAACGTCTGTAAATTTGCTGCTTTCAGTACCACTAACACACTTCCTTAGCCTCAGGCTAATTGGCAACGTCTGGCCGTGGTTGCCTCACCAATTGGAACGACCCAGGTTGTGCTAGCAAATAACGAGTCCCTGAATTGACTAAAGAGCATCAGAACGACAGAAGAAAAAATTGGCTAAGAGAATACATCAGTAGCTGCAGGTGCATACTCAGGTGGCGCTCAAAGAGAATGTGTATTCTCATTTGTAGCTCATTTGCTGCAAAAAGGATTGAAGTTTAAGATATGCCATAGAGTACAATATGGCAATCCAAGCAAAGAAAGGGAAAACAACTTTTCTGTATTTCTGAGAACAAATAGCTGTCCCTACCATCACATCATTGTTTTACTATTACCAGCTAATACAACAGCAGACAGAAAGTGCAGCTGCGGTCCACAGAATATTTGGCATTTCTGGCCCAAGCATAATCCCTCATGTAATGAAAAACCCATTTCTATTTCTGCTTCCTCGCTACTCTTCATACTGAAGAGGCTTGCGTCTGTCACCCATTTATTGAAGCTTATTCTTCATCTAGACAGCCAGGTCTGGTTAGTATTAGAAATTAGGTTTTAAATCACTATTTTTCTATTATTTATTTTAGGATTTTCAGGAAGCCTCCAGAGGTACAGAAAAATTCATCATGTGAAAAAGACCCTAATACTCTCCAGGAACTAAGCCCCAAATACCTGACCCATGTTAAAGAACTTTGATGTTTCTAAGGTTCAAAATAAATTCAGGTTATAAAGACAATAATATTGCTTTAAGAGTTAAAATGACTGGAAATGTCAAATAAGTTAACAACTCCCCATGCAAGAGTAAGAATAATCTGAAGATCACCCGAGCTTTTTCTTAATGAGCAGCTCCATTAAGGGCTCTTACTTCTCTTTTATCATGCGGTTGGAGGTTTGTACTTTCAGTGATTAATGGACTCTCAAGATGTGGAAGGGTGTGAGTGAATCATGGGTGCATAAACGATTAAAGAAACAACAGGTGAATTCAACTTTTGGCTTAACAAATGTTATGGGCCTCTCTTTTCTCTTTATGCTCGCTGCTGCCTTGTGCCCAGTTTTAAGGATTACCTGTATTTTTAGGTCCCAGCTCTGCACTGCACTGTTATAAGCATGCACAGTTCTCTTCTTGGGAAAGACCTTGTATGAAACAGGTATGCCACCACATTGCTGTGAGCTAAATGGGGCTGTGATGCTACGTTGCATTGCCTTTCTCTGGCAACTGTTAGAATGTATGCTGTGAAATTGTTTACACCTCTTTCACTGAAGGGCTAAGTATTTTAAAGTATTTTGCATTAACCAGAAACCAGCAGACATGTTATAAGTTCACATCCTCCTTTGTATTATCCTGGTATACTTCCTATGTACTCCTGAGATTTTTCCAACATCTATTCATTTTCTCAGCATATCAAGCACTATTTTCTCTCTTTTGATGACTTATCAAACAACACAACAATCTTCTAGCAACAACTACATTCTCACCAAAAAAAATCTCCTCTCCTCTGCAAAAGAAAACATTACTCTCACAACTCTAATTCTGTTAAGGCTGATTCCAACTGTCACGAACAAAACCTGGATTTGCTGATAAACCACATGCCTTTGATCAAACCAGTTCCCCTAGACTTACAGAAAGGTTTAACAATGTTCTAGTTAGGAGTGATAGCTATACCTCAAAGTTCCTGATTTACAATTGAAATTCTGTAGTTTGTTCTTCTGACCACAGTGTTACACAAAATCATTATAGAAAGGTTACCAAACCTTTGATAGTAGCAGGCTGGCTTTGCCCTTCCTGTTGGTACAACACTGTGCTATAGCTGGTTTACCTGGCCAGACTGGGATATGAAGAACCAGCAGCTCATGCCTTGCCTCTTGCTGAAGTGGACATAGCCAGGGCACTCTGACAATCTCCTGCCTTCCTCATACAATCTCCAGCCTCTAATTACTACCTTAATTATATGTGGTTATTGCACCTTAAAGAAAGAAAGAAGGAAGGCTCTGACAGGGGGAATGAATAAATTGAAAGGAGAAGCTGCAAATATACAAAATACGAGTCAAAAAATAATAGAGGACACATAACTGAATAACTGAGATATAAGCAAAACAACTATTAACATACTGGTACAGGGAGCATATACACAACAGACTAACTGACCTTTCAAAGAGTCTTGTCTAATCCAAGTTAATTCCTACAAAAGTATCACAGAAGCAGAGTATGTGTTCTCATCAGGCAAAATGGGAACCTATTCCACCACACAGGCATTAGCATGTTAAAACATTTTCTATTCTATGACTTTCCTCAGAAAGTATTTAGTAAGAAAAATGTTCGAAGAAATCAGCTGATCAACCAACCAGTAAATTAAAAAAAGCTTAAAATTAAATTAACTGCAGAACTGTTATGCATTATGTATATTAGCTTTTAAAAATTAAATGTGACATAGCAGGATAAATCTGGACATGTCAGAAGAAGACAACAAACAAACACACCCAGAGCATATTTAAAGTTTTAGGTAAGGTTCTATAAGGTCAACATAAGAGAATGAAATCCTTTCCCATTCAGGAACTATATTAATACCAACGCTTGCCTTTTCTACTCATTATTTGGTAATAGTCAAGATAAAGACATTATTAATCACATAGTGGGGTTCCATAGTTATCATCTAATTATCAAGTCTACTCAACATATAAGTCAAAACATGATTTTTCATGTTTTGGCCCTTTAATTCAAGCTTCTGATGCCAGAAATGATTATGAGTAATGAACTAGGACAGAATTTCCTGAACCCTAAGGAAACAAGTATGTGTCTGTCAAAAAGGAGGCTCTCCTCCCCGCACCCTTTGTCTATTGAAGAAAATAGGCTTTAGGTCTCAGACACCTATCATGGTCAAATTCTGCTCTAGGAGACAAACATTCACTCGTATTCCGTGAAAGGAGCACACATCTTGTTAGAGTTTGGCACTCATCATAATTCAGGCAAAATTGCCTCAAATCACTAGAAATAGGAATAACCCTTTTCAGTGAGACAGCCAAGGGCTGACTGGCTGGGGGCAGCTCTGTGGAAAGGCCCTGGGCCTCCTGGGGCACAGCAAGCTGGGCAGGAGCCAGCAGCTGCCCTGGCAGCAACCGAGGCCAGCAGCATCTGGGGCTGTACGAGCAGGAGCACAGCCAGGAGATGGGGGGAAGCAGGTATCCCCCTCTGCTCAGCACTCATTAGACTGCTTCTAGAATAACCACATGCAGGACAGACACTGCTAAACTGGACTGAGTCCGGTGGAGGCCACCAAGAAGGTCAGGGGGCTGGAGCACTTGTTGTGTGAGGAGAGGCTGAGGGAGCTGGGATGAGAGACAGGGCATGGACTGAAATGAGGTTCAGACCAGATATAAGGAAGTACTTTTTCTCCAAGAGGAGAGACAGGCAGTGGAACAAATTGCCCAGGAAGCTTGTGAAGTCTCCATCCTTGGAGGTTTTCAAGACCAGACTGGACTTCACAGCTGACCCAGCTTTGAGCAGGAGGTTGGACCTCCAGAGGTCCCTTCCAACCTGGATTATCCTACAGTCCTATGAGCCTAAATCTTGAGTGCAAAATTAGTTGAAGGAATCAGATAGATTTGTCAAGGAAGATGCTTTTTTCCTGACTATAACTGCCAATTAAGGCTGTTGTACAAAGCATTACTCACAAGGCACAACATAACACGAATATGATGTGCCAGGTATTCAAAGTTACTGACCTTTGAAAGTCCAAGATTTTATTCCTGGACATACAGACTATATAAAACGCTGAGATTTTTTTGCATCTTAGGAGTGAAATGAGCAGTCAGATGAAAGTATGATGCAGCAGGACTACACACAATCAGAGTTTGAAAGCTGAAAGGAACCCATTTACTATTTCTTAAACAGTTTTTTAGATTACCAAAAGGAGATAATTTCATCACATTATATTAAACAGTGAATACAGTTTTTTGTCATTTCATAGAGTGATGTGTCATTTTTCTTCCCAATGTTGATTTTTTTTTTACTCCGTAATATCTGTAGGCTGTTGCCCTCTCTTATTATTTCACAATTTACATTTAATTCCTATTTTTGTATTTTGTCTTCCCACAAGTTCCTTGAATATATTCTTGTCTCTTTAGTAAGCTTAAATATTTTTATTTGTGGTTTTGCTTGACTTGCAGAATCATGTTACAGAGCTACATTAGCCACACTTACAAAATCCATTTCACATCTTTCAATTTGTCATTTCCCTATTCAGCAAATAAAGTTATATTCTTAAAGGCAAACGTACTTCTAACCTCAATGAATAAAATCTGTAAGTGTCCTGAAGTGCAAAACAATACAAACGGTGCCTCTTAACAAAGAAATACAGCAACAAATAATCAGTATAAATGAACCCATAAATGATCAACTGGTGATCTCTATAAATAGCATCTGGCAGAGCAACGCTTCCCTCAGGAGACCTGAGACATTTTTACACTGATATTGAACACTTTTCAGAGAGAACGACCACAGATTTATTTGATAGGTATATCTGGCTAGGCATTATATTAGCAAAATTTAACCTTCAGTACCCCACATGATCACCCTTCCCCTGAAAGATGGTCTCTTTTCAGTATGCTGGGCTAGGTTATAAAGCATGTCTCGCTAAATCGTCTCAAAGCTTTTTCATCTCTCCCCCCACCCCAACTTCCCGCAAAACTTGCTCTGCCTCCGCTCGTCCCTGCCAGCGCTTTGTTCCCACGGGGCTCCAGACCTGTGCTTCCGGGCTGAAATCCTAGACTGCTAAACACATTTTAGAGTATTCAGTATTTGCACTGGTGAAAGTGAGAACAGACCCCGTTTCACACCCGTTATGATACCCAGGACGTTGCCTTGTCTGCGTGGGTGGTAGGAGAACTACAGAGCATGTGGAGCGCAGCATGGGCAGCAATAATACTGTTACAAATTGAGAAAACGGGCACTGCTGAGGAAGCCACTCTTGCAGCTTTGAGTAGAAAAAGACAAAACCTGTACTGCACAACTAATAATTTTGCTACTAATTAAACTACTAAATTCAAACACTATTTCTCAAAAATGTCGAAGTTAACCATTGCTATGCTGTTACATCAGGCTGCTCAGTTTGTGACACACCGCACGCCTGGGTAGTGCAGCACCAGGCACTACCACAATGAGGAACACGACTAAGTTACACGACTTCACTCAGCTTCACGCTGAGTGAAGAGGGCACTTTATGCTGACTACCCCAGCAGTATCTTTTAACAGCTTCTGGGGAGTGCTACCAGCATCTGTGAAAAAGATTTCCTGAGAATTATCCTAGACTGTGTTCTGCACTCGTGCATTAAAAAACAAACAAGAACACCCCCAAAAGCCCAAACCCCCACAATACACAAAATAAAACAAGCTTTTGGTCCCCAGTTTCTTGCCAAGGATTCAGAGTATACTTGTCTGGCTGGGTATCCTTGAAAGGCTCAACGGCTCTCTTCCCCGTGGTGCCCTCAGACAAGCTTACAAAGCTACTGCTCTTTCTCAGAGTGACTGGTACCAGTCAGCGAGACCCTCTGCACGCGCGACAGGCATAACCCCAACAGCACCTGCACCACGACACAGACACGTCTCTGCTACTCAGAAAGCAGGGAGCTTAAGCACCATGAGTGGTGCACTACAAGAAAACAGTAACCATTCACAGGTTTGTACTATTAACTTCCAGAGAAATATTAATGCAAATAAAATAAATAAATAAATAAATAAGGCCTGGAGACAGAATGGGAAAAAGGGGGACAGGGGCTGAGAATGGGGAGTCTGAGAAGGGAATTTTGTATTATCACTTGGCCAAGACTCTCCCTTATTTTCAATGTGTGAAAATGGGATCTCTTTGAACTCTGTCTTCACGGAGCCTTTGAGGTGTGCTCTGGTGGACACGTCCCATCCCTGACAAATGCAGTGAAGAGCAGGCAAACAGATGACCGCTCTTAGAAGATATGAGTACATGCCAGCATCCCAACAGATGCAGATTCATGCACATGGATGTTGCTTTCCTGCTTTTGATTATTGCCCCTTAGCTGACACTTACTTTCAACGCAAATTTAAGAACAGAACCTTCTCTAATGAAGAATTAATCTTGCAAAATGCAGATCCCTCAGTTTGCATTGATTTCAAGTGAAATCTGATAGTGGTGACTGGCAGCCAGATGCCCTCTGCCTCTCAGAGGTTCCAACTTTGCATGATTTTCCCTTTTTTCAGTCCTGGTTTCCAAAATGTCTAGCATATTTGATTTCAGTGAAGTCTGGATAAGACAAATGAGTGGTTATCTGACCCTACAAGTAAAAAACAACAAACACAACAAGAAATCAAATGAAATGTAGGTTGCCATTTGTCAAAAACAAATCAAAGGCAGAGAAAATAAATAAAGTGATGTATAAAGCAACCACTTGTGTGAACTGTATTAATGAATCCCGATCTATGGAATCAGAGTCAAAAAGACTACCAGCCTTACATCATCATTAAAGTCATCTAAATTAAAAAATACTCTTCATGTGAATGGCAAAAATGGTAGCCAGTCTAACAAACATTAGCTGGTTATATGTCAGCGTTTCTGGGGGCTGTGTCATTTGCAATGCTCTAGACTCTTTACTAAAGTACTTTACAGTTTGAGCATTCTATTTTTTAACAGCAAAAATTATAAATGTGAATGAACATGAAACTTCACACAAGCACATACATTAATATCTTACTGATTTGTGGGAAGAAAATAACTCAAGTTGACAGCTAAAGACTACATGTTTATGAAAACTGGTGCATATACCTGTTTTGTACAGAGTAGAGCGAAGATGAGACTTCTGCGTCCAGGGCTTATTTTATCAGAACCCCACAACCTTTATTATTTGACTGTCACAGAAACAAATGAATACTTTTGTGGATATGGGAAAGGTAACAGAACACATTAAACACTTATTTGCCTGCTATTATAGCCACAAACCACCTGCTATGATGCTTTCTCAGAGCAAGAAATTTACCAAAATGTCTGCTCTGTGCACCACTATTTTGGGGCTGTAAATTTCAATACATAGGGGAATAAAAAAAAGAAATTTTATTTGCTTAATTAACTGCCACAGCCTTTGGCAAATCAGCTTTTCAAATAATGAGATTCATTTCACATAGCACAGAAGGGAATGCAGTATTTTAAGTTTATGCAGAAAACTGAAGTTTATTTTAAACCTCATGTGTCTTTAAGACCAAATAACACTAAAGAATAGAATGAGTGATATTATTTTTCCTATGCAGTGTATACACTAAAGATGTAATGCAAGTGTGCTGCTCTCCTAATTTCTTTCTTTCAGCTTCTAAGTCCTAGCTCTTTCACATGATAGTAGTAGATAAAATAGCACCAGCACTCTCAAAGCTATCAGTGAGTCTCAACATACCATTTTCAAGAGGAGCAACTTTAAACCCACTGAAGCTTTTAGCTTCCACAGAAAATAATAGTTCTATTGTTTTCAAAGGAAAGTGTAAGTAGTCAAAATCACCACTTTTTAACATGCTGACACTTTGATGGCCAGATGTTCTTCTAAGCTCAAAGCTAGACTGTCAGAAGTCATAGCAGTTTAGAGGCTCTCGTAAAAATATGGTATCTTATGTTAGGCAGGAACCTTTAGTGAAAGAGACAGGGAGACTTTCTTTTGCCTTTTCTTCTTTCTTCTTATTTGTATTTTTCCCCTCAAGTTTGGCATGAATCTAAAGAACTAAAAACTAATTTAACATGACAAATGCTTTCATCACTCCCCTCACTTCTGAAGTGAACACTCTAACAAAGACAGTATGTGCGGTATATGCTTTTCTTCTGACACATTATAAATTACTTTCTTGTAACTGGGTTTTACAACCAGTCCAATATCTTCAGGATGTCCTAATTTGAATGGCTGGTTCTGCATTCTTCAAGTGTCACCCAGGATAATGGGAATAACTCCTGAGTTTGGGAAATGCCGTGCGTCGCAGACAGCATTGTAGTACTATTTTATTTACATACTGCATGCTGAAATTTGCCACGATGTTGTGAAATATTACAAAGTTATGCTATAAATTTCATTTATGTCAGTCCTACTGAAGAAACAGAGAAGTGATAATCCTGGGTTAGCTAAACAGGTCACGTTTTGTGTATAATCTAAGTAAAAAGTTAACTGAAGTAAATTTCTCATATTTTCTGCCATTAAAATATAACACATTCAGCCACAGCAACATCTTAAAATGCTCTTTTTCACAGAAACTATCTCAAAGATTTTTGCCTCTATCTTTTCCTTTACCAAAAAAAAAAAAAAAGAAAAGAAAAAGAAACTGCTTGTCTTGCTTTATTTTCAACCTGGTGAAAATGATGCGTGTAGGAGTTTCTGCAGAAACTCCTCCAGGGAAATGGAATTTAGGTATAGAACTGCATGTCCAAGGCAGTAAACCGTAAGCATAGGAAACTAAGCATATTTGCACGTACACAGAGACACTGCCATACAGGTCAGTGTAGGTCAGTGCACGGCAGACCGCAGGAATTTGTCCCAGATATCAGTCAGGATAAGTTCCAGAGGAAGACTTAGGAAACCTCAGGGTAGATAAAGATGGTACGGACAGGCCTATAAAGGGAGAGTCTACGTAACTTGCCACAGTTAGGTGGCATTTTACGATCTAAAGTATGAATCTGCATGTATCTTACAGAAGAAGAAAGAAGTTCCTTTGTAACAAGACATATTGTCACTATTTTCACAAATGTTTAACTTCTTTTTTTAATCTCAGTAATATCTTTAAATAACATCAATTACGCAGTGTGGCAAAAAGTTCCACAGGTTATTTATGCACTGCATATTTATTTTTTATAGCTTTAAATGTACTGTCATTTCGTTTCATTCATTCTTTTTCCTGTAGTATCATAAAGTCAATAGGAATGCCTAAATCATTTTCTTTTTAATATTTATTCTCTTCTTTACCTCTGTTATGACATTCTTTCTTTGTCTTTTTAAATCTCCCCTGTTTAGAAATCCTTTCATGCCATCCATAATCTCTGTCAGTCCTCTGAAAGCCATGTATTTGAACCTGTACATAGCATATTTTCAATGAACTGTTTCGATTCCCACATCTCTTTTATAATAGGACAATTCATTTCGAACCTCTAAAGTCTATGAGAACTTTGAAGTAGTCCTTCAGTACAATTTACTTCATACTTGCCAGCATTGCATTTTTCATTTAGTTCTACAATAGTCCTCACTGGCATTGTTATAAGATCTTCACAGATCATAGAGCATGGACAAACCTAATAGCAAACCATTTGCCACCAATTTTGATGATTTTTTCTGTAACTATTACTTTTAACATATGTAACCCTGGTAACATAACCTCTGCAATGGTGGAGAGCAAGAAATTGTTCTGTGTGGACTTGCATGGCAGAAAAACATTATCAGCGCCTTAAAAAATGCACCCATTCTTGAAGCACTGACAGTAAAATACATCGGAGGAATTACTGCAATATGGAGCACTGCAGTTCATCCTGCCTATCTTGGGGGAACTTAAACAACATCTTTCTTCATCCTAAGGCTTCCAGCTCCCCTGCTTGGATTAACAGCTCTCACTCTCCCACTGCCTCAACGATTTGGACTGAGCTGGGGTTTCGGTCTGCTCTGAACATTTCTCGAGCGGTCTGTTTTGGACCCCGGCGCGTCTCCTGCTGGCAGGCTGAGGTTCGGGGGCCGGGAGCCCGCCCGGCGGGGTGGGGGGCTGCGCCCACAGCTCCCTGCCCCGCACAGGGGCGTTTCGCCCCCAGCGAGGCACGGCACGCGCGGGGCGGCCCTGCCGGCGACTTCGCAAGGCCTTTTACAGCGAGGAGATGACTTAGCACCTTTAGTGCCCTATCGAGCACCTTAGGTGACGTAGCACGGGAGGGGAGCAGAGTCCCAGCGGTGGGGCGGGCGGATTAGTTTATGGCTAACGCTCTTCTGCTGCCCTCCACCCTGCGGAATGAACCGTACAAGTTTTTGCTGAGTGAGGGAATCAGGTTAACGAATGGCCTCACTGAAGCACACCCCTTTTACCCTTCTGTTCTTCCTACGTGCCTGCGGCCATGCAACTTCTTTTTAGTTTTCTTTCTTTTCTATTTCCATCCCTTTAAGTTATGATCACAGTGGATCCATCAAATCTATTCATAGGATTAACTGTATCTATTTTCTGGTTTTGACAGCTACTTTTCAAAGTACTTTTTCTTTACTTTGTATGGCATGAAGCTTGTCAGGTCTCATTATTTAATCCTTGAACCAACATTTGCTTTCTAAAACCTGCTTTCTCCTGTTCACTAGCCAACTCCTATGTGTTCATCACTCTCTAGTCAGCAAAGACGACCTCCAAAACTTGTCAAAACTGCTCTCCTATATCATTACTTGAAGTGATAGATCAATTGTCAATTATTAAAGGACAAAGCATTGCCTTATAGAATGTCTTCTCATAAACAGTAAGAAAGAAAAAATGCTATGAAACTGTATAAAGCATGTATAACCATGCTGCAAAGCTTTGCTTTAGCTTAGAGTAACATATATGCCAAGGAAAAATATATTTCATAATCCATCATTTCAAAGTTATGTACATGATTAAAATATTCACTTGCAATGTATAGCTTCCCATGTGCATAAGTACTCAAATAGGGAGCTATTGTATGGTAACTGTCAAATCCAATAAATCATGTGCTTTCCAATCTTTTTATTTATCTGTCAAACTAAGCCTGTGTTAGTCTGAGGTTTTCTACAGAAGAACTGTAGGTTGGTTATCTTTGTAATACCCAGTGTGCTGGCACGCAGGGGTCTGAACTGTGCTGGCCTAAAGAGACAGCAGCAATAAAGCAGCTACTCAGCTCTCTCTTACTCCTGTTATATATTAATCATACATGGAAGCTCATTAATGCAAAGAATGAGGTTTCCTTAGAAGGCAGTGTCTATCCTGTAGAGTCACATTTTACGGGAACAAAAAAATCATTCTCTTGAAATGGAGAGACGCAGCCCTATCTGGACCTCTGGCTTGCAACATATCCATCTCCCGCACAGTCAATCCCACCCTGTCCACACAAAGTCTTTGCTCATAAGTTTGAATCCCTGACAATCCTCAAAAGAACAGGCAGTGGTAGCTTTCTGGTGATGCAAATGCTAATCCACCCTCTGCTGTTTTGCTTTTCTTTAATTCTGCAGGATATTCCTCTCTCCCAGCCTGTCAGCTACCAGACTGGATGAAGTGGCAGATATCATCCAAGCAGATTCCTAACAGGGAGAAAATTCAGTGCATCTTTTCAGGGCTTTCTAGCCCTATGTATGAGCCTTGCTGACTACAGTAGTAACATATTAATATCAGCACAAATAGTTTCAGAGATGAAATAAAAACCAAACATAACATGTCTGGCAAGTATTAACACAAGATATGGACAAGCTACTGTAATGCTGCAATTTACTCAGGGAAGCTAGAGAGGTTGTGCAGGCTGTCATTATCATCTATGTGCTGTTGAGGGCTCTGTAAAAGGTACAAAATGCACAGCTAATTTGTGCAGACACTTAGAAAAAGCTCCAGAACACCAGACAACAAAGGGGATATCAGGGGAAAAAAATCAGAACAAATTAAACTAGGAAAGACAAAAGAACAGCAGCATGTTAAAAAAATTCTCAAAAGACCACAGAAGAAATTATAACATGGTCATTATTAATAATATTAATTAAGTATAATGTGGTCATTATTAATATATTGATTATAGGAAATAAGTGCAAAATTTAATTTTCTTTCTATATTTGTGCCTACAGAATACTGAGGATGTGTGGAACATGGAAACTAGCACACAAAATGGGACAGCCGCTATTCAGATTTAACACCAATAGCAATTTAGGCATGCAAACAGATATTTACTTGTTAATCAAAATGAATTTGTTTTTCTCTAAATGCAAAAAGCCATAGTAATATCTGAATTCAATCCAAGTAACTTCCATTATACATATTAGTCCACTACCTATCACATTTTTTCAAATATTTTTAAAACATACAGTAGTATATCCTAAAAATCATCATTATATCAACCTCTATTTGGATGAAGCAAGTGCGAGATATGCATATCTGACACCTGAAGTTAACACTATACACTTGAGAATCTGAATCCCTCTCTTGCTCTCACTTCTACTATGCCAGTGAGCAGGACTTGAAAATTTCTTTTTCTCTTCAACCAGTATAAAGAATAATAATCTTTTTTACACACTAAGAACACAAAGGCTTGAAAAAGAACTAAACCATCCTTTTACCTGCTGAGTCTCGATTTGCTGACATAGCCTAAACAAATACAATGTGATTAGACAGAGAAAACAGCCTTACCTATGAAATAAGCCAGGAGGATGGCAAGCAGGACTGCAGCAGCAATTGCAGATAAAGCAGCACATTTCCAGCTACAATACTTGGAGGGCTTTTTCAGCTTGAACGCATTTCTGGAGAAAGTATTTCTAGGTAACAGTCTGGGAGGTGGAGTGTAAACTGTTCCTGAGGTCAACGGGTAACCGGGGGAAGAACTACTGAAGAGTGGAGTAGTTCCAGAAGATGTCTTGAACAAGAAATGCCTGTAAAACAAAAAAATGAAACATCGCTGAAAATGGGAAGTCCTGTGAGAATAGGAGAGAGATGAGAATATATCTTATTCTTGTTCCTCCCCAGCTGCTGTAATGTCTTAAACTCAACAAAAAGAAAAAGAGTTCTGTATGAAGAAATAAGGAGCTGAAAACTCTCAAATTTTTTTTGCCACCAGAGCTTAACACTGTCACTAAACCGGTAAAGTATATCTATTAAAAAAAAAAAAAAAGTTTTAATTTTGTCAGGATATCCTTTCAAACCTTTCTGTAATTTGATACAACTTGTTCAGATATTAGCTAAAACACCAGTATGACCAGTTAAGTGACTTTTCACACCTGTTGAGATGGCACCTGTACGAAGTGGGAGCAGCCCAGTAACAGAGCTCAGATTCAGAAGTGATGTGACTATCAGTGCCTATTTGTCTGTACTTGATTAGGATAAAGCAACTAATTACAATATAAAATACCTGTATGTTTATTAGTTTATTAGAACTCTTAATTTTACTAGAAAGCATCCTTTCTGAGCTTACAGGTTTAGATGATTTCTCTGTGGGATCTACTACCCAACAAATACTCTAAGATCAAAAAATCTGCTAGTCTCATTAATACCCTTGGCAAAAGCTGCCAGGAAAAAAACATGCTGAGAAGCACTTTAGTACTGTAAGAGAGAGATTTTTGCCAGAATTAGAATTAACCATTTTTTAAAAAATGATATTCAGGTTTGATTTGACCAACTAAATCATCCAAAGCACAGGACTCAGCAGAAAAAGAGGACTGCCCAGACACTTGTGAGGAAAAAGGGAGAACACATAGTATCCAACAAATTCTCATAAAATGTTGCCAACATTTGGATACAGAAAACGGAGAAAGCAAACTAGAAGACTGGCACCTCTAGATCAACTCCTCGCGGTCAGGAAGAACTGGCTACAAGCACGTTCCTAGTAAATCACGAAAAGAGAAGCACAGAATAAAGGCAGCCGTCGTCAAGAGGGCCGGCTTTAATACTCTGGATCAACAAGACTGAATCAAAATCAATGCATCAATCGTTCAAACAGAAATGGTTCACTGTCAAATAGAAAGAATGGTGCAGCACAGTACAGCACTGAGCAATATTTTCATTAATTGTCATTTCATTAATGGTCAATGGAATAGGAAGACAGTTAATAAATCCGTACCTGAAATCAACCAGAGAAAGGAATACATGGGAGCAATTCTGAAAAAATGCTAATAATGGTATTAAAATAGAACACACGTCTCAAAAGATAGTGCAAAGTAGGGGAATAATCAGCTGCAGAGATACCAGAAGGAAAAACTGGCTAGGCATCATTTCTGAAAAAATCATGTGGAGGTTGCAGCAGACACCAAACTGAACACAAGTAAAAACTGTCATACTGTGAAAAAGAAGGAGGAAAGGGGAAAGGGGAAGGAAGGAGAAAGAGGAAGGAAGGAGAAAGAGGGAAAAGCAGGAAGAGGGGGAAGGGGAGAAATGTCCTCCATGTCCATTTTGGATGGGACTAATAGTAGTGGACCCAAGTTTCAGCAAGAAAAATTTTGTTTAGAAATCAGTGGAAAAAAATCTTGAACTGTATAGATATTTAAGTATCAGACAATCTGAATATTGTGCACTCTCTAGTACTGGAGATGCTAAGAAGTAGATATTGGGAATAGTTTGGACAAAGCTGCTGTTGCTTTGAAATGGAGACCTTTCAAGATCCATTCCAGACGCTAACACTTCATCGTTCTGAAAAATAATGAGTGCTCCCTCAAATCAATGAGACTGAAGATACTCAGTAACCTGTAAAATCAAAATTACAGTAAAAAAAAAAAAAAGTCTTATTTCAGGTGTAAAAATGTTAAATGTTCTTCTTCAGACCATCAGAATCAAGTAGGTTGCTCTCAAATCACCTGTTAGAACTTTAAAATCAATTTTAGTCACTGTTATTACAACAATGATTTGAAAGTTTGCAATTGAAATGCATTTCCTATGTATGTTTTCCACCCCATCATCAGGCACGTGCATACTTCTAAGCATACAGCTTACTGTATACTTACAATACAGAACACTGGAATTGATTTCAAACAGTATTAGAGCATTTGTTTTGAAATAAAACCCAGAGCATAATAAATTGCATAGGCTTTGCAGACAGTCAGTAAAAGGAAGGCTGGCTAGGCTTCCCCGTTCTATGATTAAACATTCACATTTGAAACGGTCTCTGAAAATCTGCTTTTTTATGCAGTCATTAACCAACTCCATTAACTAACATTAAGAATCCCTTATTTTGACACTGCAACAATTCAATTAAAATAGCTATTGGGGAAGAGACAGGGGTATCAGGCTGCTTGTGTGACGCTAGATCTATTGACATTTCTGTTCCCGTTGCCTGATTAACATCTGATTAACACTTGTTAGCACCCCCCAGTTTTAGCCCTTGCAGCTTGCTCTCTAGTGCCGAGCAGAGCACCTAGGAATTGAAGTGACCTGGAGCACACGGATGGACGGAAGGACAGAAGGAGGAGAGCGAGCTGGTGAGGTGGATGTGATGCAGAGAGGTCTAACGCAGGCTCACTTCTCACATCCACGCCAGGTCTGTGCCTGCCTCAGCCCCGGCCCTGCTTCTCCCCATAAATCCTCATGGCCTTGGCAGCCCTTTCAGCCTGGGGCTTAAGGGTCTACAGCAAACAGCTCTTATGGCTCTTCTTCTCAGCCCAAAAGCAGGTTTTATAGAACGAAACCGAAAATTGCAGTCCTTAGCACTTTGTCTGAAACGTTAAGGTTTTTAACCCACAAATTTTATGTCCTCTGTAGACGAGAAGGCAGCTTCAGTACCAATAAAAGTTTTAATATAAAGCATTGTTAAAGTAAACTCAGATATATAACAGAGCTCTGTTCCCATTAAAACTGAATTAATGAGTATCTCAAAATGTTTCAATGGAACATGTCAATCACATCCTGTTTCATGTGGAAGAAGAAGAAAAAAAATAAGACTTCCACTGTGATTCACTTTGAGATATATGAAGTATATAAAGGAAACCAAAATACTTACACATGCAAACATGACCTCTCTTATATTGCTAACACTGCTTACAACTTCACAGAAGCAAAAAAGGCTGACTGAAATGACACATGGAATTGTGTCATTCCCAAGGCAAAAGAGAGAAAAAATATTGTTGGAAAAACGCTGAATTTTGTCACACATGCAAGTCCTACCCATGTATTTTAAAGCTGAAAGCTTATCGACTCTGCAGAAGGACTTCTGACAAAATGGCAACCATCAGAAGATACTGTGCCATGTCAAGTACAGTAATTAGGTCTTCAGAAGTTATAGAAAATCATTTAACTAAAGATACGCTAAATACTCACCAAGCCATTTTGGAAACCTGGCCTTCTGTTCGGAAATTGGAGACTAGATTAGCAGAAGTACTAGTAGAGGACACTAGTAAGACTGAGAACATAATGGACAAAATGCTTGGAACCTCCAGAGTTTTAAGTCCAGATTCAGCTTCAAATGGAAATAAATTGACTTGTCTCAACCCTATCCCTAAAACCAATGATCCATAGCTAGATTTCTGTGTGGGATTTGACATGCTCTGCCACAACCAATTGTCTGTGGACCCGAGCTGCACAGAGAGAATGCAAGCATTTATCTATATTAATTACAGTCTCACAGCGGTAAGACTGTGAGATACTGCACACTGACTGCTTATTAAAAGAAATGATCTGATTTATACCCATGCACTTAACTTCAAATAGAGTCCATATTAGAATTAAATAAATAATTTATTTGATGTGTTACCTATTCACCTATCAAGCATTATAAAGAAAAACACATTCTGCATCTCATAATTAGATTTAGATTGGGACTCAATAGTAAGATTTAGACTGATTTGAGATTTATGTATTTAGATTGGGACTAAATTTACATTTGAAAAACATGGGAGTAAAGTTACTAAGTCTTAGCCTGAGTCTCTCTAATATTTTGTGCATTGTGAAGACATTCTTATACTGGAAAACAACAAAGTATGACTGTCAGTGTACAATGATTAAGTGTCCGCAAAAGCTATAGAAATATTTTGCATGCTGCTCCCAGAAAAAAAGTTAATATTGTAACTGCCTTATGCAATGCTCTTTTCTTTTACTGCTCTGCAGCTTCATGGGCTGTAAAGGGCAGTAACCTCCTTTGGTCGAAACAGCATCTGCTGTCGACACGCAGGATCGCAAACAGTGACCTCATCAGAACGGGCACTGCTTCGCCACATCCCTCCCTGGTGCCAGGAGAAAGGTGACGCCTGTGAAAGCAGAGCTTGCAAGGGGACATTTGTCCATAGTTCTGCAGACTAATGGTAAATGAAACAAGCTGTATTTTTTTTTATTGCTATTAATTCAGAGTTTTATATAGCATTTATTTTCCCCACAGGCCAATAGGACCTCTGGTGTTCAGGAAATAGTGGTCTGACAAAGACTGTACTAACTTCCATATTCTTTGAGAAAACAATTTTTTTTTTCTCCTTTCTGGCCAGATTATCATGGCAGCACACTGCAAGAATCAGTTGAGGGAAAAAAAATAAATAAATCATTTTTGTGATGAAAAACTGTAACAGAAAGGAAGAACAAGATACTTTCTAAAAGAAACTGCTTCCTTCCTTCCTCATACTATCCTAAATGCATTCTGTATGAAAAATGAAATACAGAGACCTGTAATGCTTAAATTTTAATAGTAATTAGTTAAACAAAACAGACACAAAGAGAGTAGTTATCAGCTCCCTTTATTGGTGCTAGCTCTTACAAATGATCCTTAAGCTGTGGTAAAACCATATCTGTCTCTAATTTTAGGTGACATTTACTCATAGAGGAAAAAACATAATGAAATATGGAGCATAACATGCTGGCTCTCACTGAAAAAATATCTTCTGTAGTCCTCCAAGTCCTTCTCCAAAAGGGTGGCTATGATTCATTTTATGTCAATAGAAGCCTCAAAGTGGCTGCCAAATTCAGACAGTGAAATTTCATGTCAGTTTTCTAATTTTCACAGAAAAAGAAAACAAGATTAAAGAGAACTATGAACTATTCTTATGCCTTTCATGCTGAGAATGAACTCTGAGTAGTTGATTGATGCAAGACTTGGTTACCTGCTTAAGTCTCTCTCAGTCTTTCCCCAAATGGGATTTAATATCATGTTCTTGCTGCCAGGTTCTGGCAGAATATGCAGGATTATCAGCCAACTTTACCCATCTAAGGGCTTCTTCTGATGTGGGAGTTTACTGTTCTCTTGGTCTCTGTGGCATGCAGCAGGGTGTAGTATTTTTGGAGGTTGATCACAGAAAACTCTAAATCTGGGTTTATAAGTATGACAAGTCCTCAATAACAGAAGTGCATTAATGATCAATAGAGGAAAAAAAACAATGTAGGAGGAAGAAAGATTGGTTAATCTCACTCCAAACTTGCTCCAAATTTTCCAGTGGCAGCCACTTTTTATGGTAAGCCTCTTTAAAGAAATACCTTTTAGATTTAGATAAAGGTTTTATTGAGATTGGTTGAGTTGATTTATCTAACTTAACTGATCAGTATTTTTACATAAATAGTCATGATCAACTGTGAATTATACATTTATTAATACAATTATTAATTATCTAAAGGAATACCTTTGTCTATTTGTCCACATCAAACACTGAAAGAAAATTCAAGCTCGCATTTCCCAAGGAACAAGTTACGTTCTCAGATATACTACCTCATATCCAAAGCCACTGAACTAATGTCAGAAGAGGAAGTCCAAACTGGCTGATGTGCATGAGAGCTGGTTTTGCCCTACAACATGCCTCATACTTTCAAGATGATCAAAGTGAACTGCTATAAATGTAAAACAGCTTCTCTTTTTCAAAATCATTTCCACGCGTACTATGTGAAGCCTTCCCTCAGACCCACGCTTCTGTTGTGTTCACTGCCCCAGAGGTTTTCCTGCTTCTTTCAATCACACTTGCTGTTCCAGTAGAAGACATTACCTCCAACTATAGGCCTCACTCAGACCCTCTGCTAATCACAGCTAAAACTACCCAGAGCTCTTAGCGGACATGCTGTAAAACAGAAGAAAGATGCTTAAACTTCAATCACATCCTCTAACGTGCGTCCACCAGCTGCTGTTCACATGGTATTTTAGTGGGCCCTGGTAAGGGGAAAGAACAAATTTTATCTCCAACTGGGTGAGCACGGCCCTACCTAACTTTATAGTCAGATTTTCAGGAGTAACACATCTTGAGATGTGGTCTGCAGACTGAGCTCTGAAAAAAGGGAGTAGACACCTTTAAAACTGAAGGGAAGTCTCTACCCCTCTTATTCTCTAGAGCCCAGGGACTTTGGTACTCTCCAAATGGGTTAAACATAAAAAACCCAAGTTTCTAAAATATTATCTATACGCACGTGTTTATATTTTATACTTACAAGAACTTAATTGTCCCAGTCGTGTCAAAACTGGAGTTTAAACTGATTAATGGAGAGCTATTTAAATTCTACTAAAATAAAACTATATGCTTCTGTAAATGAATCAGCCATTCTAAATCAGTGCACATACAGGCACCCTCGCACTCAAACACACGTTGTAAACAGACAGAGGGCAGTCCTCATGAGAGCACGCGATTTCAGGACGTTTCTCAGCTTGCTGCAGACAATCAATTTGTACCCAACTGTGCACAGTCCAGGAACTAAGAAAACTCCTTTAGGCACGGAAAGGATAATTCAGAAAGGACACACCAAAAGCGGAGTGGCACCTACCGCTGCAGCAGGAGCCTGGAAGCCCGCAGCAGCGCCCTGGCTTGCACCGAGGCTCTGCCACCAGCGCCCCAGCCCCCGAGAGGCTCCCGATTCCTTAAATGCTGGGCTCCTCAGCTCCCGAGGTAAAGTTTTGAAAAAATGCAAACGTTACGGCAGCGTGTCACGCATGTTGCCTTAAGCGCCAGACTAGCTTGTCACTGCCGTCTTGAAACTCTTCACAAAGACAGTCGGACACGCAGAAGCGCAGTAATTGAAAGCTGCCTGACAGCAAGGTAGTGCGTTGTACCAGAGGCAGGTGCCAGCCTTTCGGCAGCCTAATCTGTCATATTATTAAACAAAAATGAAGAAGCAACGTTCACAAAGCTGCAATTGAAAACAGAGTAGATTAAAAAAAAAAAAAAAAAAAAAAAAGGTGAAGCATCTGTATCGTTCCCCAGGCGCATTAGCTCTGCACTCTCCTGAGTGGATCCCTTTGTGCAGAACAACCTGCGTTTGGTCTGGGAGGTGCTAAGCGAGGTACTGCTGGACAAGCGTTGGTAGTCCTCTCTGTCCCTAATCCCTGCGGTAAGCTGCCGCCTTCCACCGCCCCTGGCCGGACGACACAACCGCGGCCCAGCCGCTGAGAGCGGCCGAGTTGTGACAAAGAGCCATGAGAAAGTCTACAGACTTGGAATAAAAATATGGAAAGAGGAAGGATTGTTGAGCTAGGGATCATTAGTTGCTCGAGAATTCCCAAGGGAGAACACCAACATGGAAAGGCACAAAATCTGAAAGGGAAAAACAGGGAGGCTAATAAGGCTGCACGGTCGAATCGTCAGCGTGACGGAGCTGGTGGCGCGTGACAACTCAGCAACACCAGGGACGCCGGGCCAGGAGAGACCTTCCGGGTGCCTCACGCTCCGGGTGGTGAACACACTATCGCTTAGCTCATCAGCTTAAATCCTAGCTAGCTTTCGCAGGTGTTAACCAATAAATAATTGCTTTACACTTTAAAGTTAAGCATATCCTTCTTCCAGAGTCTCTTTGAGCCCAACTAAAGATCCTTGGACAATCTGACTCATAAGCAGGCGTTAACAGTTTTTGCTAGTTTGTGTCAGATGAATCTTCACTTAAGCCAAGCTGACAAGTTGTTGCACAGTAAAGTTCTTAAAAACGGCATAACTGTTTATTCTCCAGGGAGCACTGCTAGTTAATGCCTGTTAAAAAAATAACAGGAATAGCTACAGATGTGAATGCAAAGAACCAGTTACTCTGCACATGCACTTACATTAAACAGGAGCAGGCTCAGCAATGCAGCTATTGAACAGTTTTAGGCAGCTCTGAATAAGCTCAGACTAGAGGACCTTTGCCTTTTGCAGTGGGAAGGCTTGCTGTAAAGTCCGAAGTACTATGTTGCATAGTGCAGTGACAATGATGAAACCCAATAATGCCTACATTTGTTATTCCTGTAACAATGATAAAGACAACTGTAGTTTGCATTTCAAAAGGTCCTTTAATTTTTAGCTCTCTACATCAATTAATGAACTAAATTTCAAAACACTTCTTTAATAAAAGGCACACATGTAAGCTCTTCACTTTCTCTTAATTCAACTACTTGCTTAAGTGAAAGTAAAGAAAAAACACTAGCAACTGGGCTAAATTAATAAGCTATTTCAATTCTACAAGTAATAGAATTGTATAATAATAAATTCAAGTCTCTAAAATAATTTTGCGATCAGTCTACATATAAATGTAACAAAAATAAAAACCTAAATTACATCAGTTGAGTTAAAAAAAATTTTTAATAAAAAGTAACACCCTAAACCCAGTCAGTCACATTGCCTGCTCATTCTTCACAACTCAAAACTTAAAAATGTAAATCAACAAAATAATGAAAACATGCAACTATTTGCAATCTGTAAAAACTCTGAGCGTATGTATAAGTGAGTAGGAGTACATCTAGATTGATTTTCAGAACCATCACTATATTATCCTGCTTTTGTACTGTTTTCTTCCACCCTCTTTTTCCTCTCTCATCAGAGTTTACATTTGTTAGGAAAACAGCACTACGGTAGTCTGCTAAAAGTGACCTTTCTACAGTGTTTCTGGAATTCCTCCAAGTACATGGCCAAAATGTGCATGAAGTCCCTGGGGATGCTTCCGGCTGTGCTTTACTTGACTCTTCAAAATGCTTTTGCTTTTAGACAGATCGAGAATCTACCTGTGCAGATCCCACTTATGTGACCCTTCCTGCAACCTTCATGTGCAGGAACTGTTCTTTAATTGCTGCCCAGGAAAACAAGGGAACAAAGGAGTCAGTTCTTGCTCTTGCCCTCAAGCTGCTATAGCATATATAGCTATAGCCTGCAGTCTCACAGTTTAAATAGCTGGTAAGAGAAGACCACGTAAGACAAAGCAGAATTAGAGTGAGAAGTTATTCCACTGTTTGAAGCAGTATTCTGCTGTTTGCTATGCCCAACATATCCTAGGAATTTCCATTAACAAAGGGAAGGAAAATTTTGTTTCACTAGTCTGTTCCAGAACATTTTGCATCATGTATAAAGATATCAAAATATTGAGACTATTGCCGAGAGCAGCTTTAACTTGGAGTTTCTATATATCCAGACACTCCAATTTTACATATTCGGTTCGGAAGCAGCTGATCTTGACATTCTAATGTGGTACAACATCCGAATTCAGTATTAACAAAGTTTCAGATACTGAATTTCCTTCTCTTAAAAAATAGTATCTCAGTACTAAAACCCATGTACTAAAACTTCACGTACTCTGTTGGCTCTTTGGCAACGACAGCTCTAGGCTGTGCATAGGCACTACGGTCTGCATCCACCCCCTCCCTGCCTGGGAGGCTGCAGCCACACGAGCGCTGAGCCAGATGTTTTGCTGCTATGATGCTCCATGACGGCATGTTCCTGTACTGCACTGGTGCAAACTGGAGCATGTAGCTCATGTTGCTACTCCATCCGTTAGTCTGCCATCTCTGTTTGTCCTAGTTTCCTCTCCTCAGGCTCACCCCTAGAGACACTGCTGGAATTAGACTCGCAAAGTAAGAAATCTGGACTGAACCCCAGGAGCAAGCTAATATTTTGAACAACAACATGATTTTGTTAAAAGTTGATTTTAAGAGATCACTCAATTTTTGAAGTGAGTTTTGCTCAGATGATCCCAAATTTGGACCATTACCCTTATACTACAACCCACAAGATCTTCTAAGAAAATGTGAATTTTGTAATCATCGGAACAGTCACCATCCTCCTTTCCCCTGAAATGCAGGAGAAATGCTAGTATGTAATATTCTTCATTAAAGCCTAGTAACAAAGCTTTGTGAGCAAGCTCAAAGAAACTCTAAACAAAAATGAGTTAACATACACACAAAACTTATCTTAACAACTATAAGATTGTGCTTAAAAATATTTTAAGTAATGAAGAATGAGACTAATTTTATTTACTTCCCCCCCCCTCCGAATTCAGTGTTATTAATTGTAAAGGTACCAACTAAATTCATATCAACACAGAGTACAAAAACCAGCATTAGTCCATTAGGCAATCTCAGACAAACATCTATCCACGAAAAATTAGAAACGCTGAGTTTCTAGATGATGAGTTATCCTCTTTCACGAGTCATTACACTTCTGACTGGCACCCGCAGATAGCCCCGCGCGCGGTTCCCGCAGCAGAGACGACTGGCGGTGCCGCGAGCGATGTAGACTCTGCTTGCAAAGGCGCAGCTCCCTCGCAGAGGATCCCCCACCGCCTTTCAGCCCTCACAGCGCAACGCTCCCTCTCTCGCCGCCTGCAAACAACGGGCCCTGCACCCGCACGCTCAGCGGCTGCGTTCCCATCACTCATCCTCACAAAAAGCAAGGATCAAAGAAGCAATGAAGGAACACCTCTAAACTGGAGAATGTGGAAGCCAGCACTCTGGGGAGGAGGAGGAGGAGGAGGAGACGGTTTGAAACAGACTGCAGGAGGACAATAAAAGTTAAAGAGCATTAAACGGCAGCTCCGAGCTGAAAGGTAAAGCAGCTAAGTACTGCAGAAATGAACCATAAAAGGGGCATCACGGCATGTTATGGTGATGCATTTGTACCTCTTTAAAGATAATTCAGCCCTTCCATTATAGACCCTTATTTCAAAGAAAAAATAACAACTATGTAGCCAAACCAGAGACTTGTTGTGCCCATAAAGAAACAGCAGACTAAGATATAATCAATAGTTGTTTGCCTTGAGCCAGACGTAAGCACACTAAAACAGTATAACTAGCAGCAGTGTATAAACAGTCTGTAATATTGCAACTCTACTAACAGCAGCAAGCTACTGCAATACAGCTAAGAGTAATTACATAAAAAATACAGAACCGCAAAGGGGTAAATGGAGACTGGTGGTATAGTTGTCTGAAGAGGGTATATTAAAAAAAAAAAAAAAAAAGTGCAAGCAGCAAGATCTGCAAGAAAAGATGTAGAGCAGGCAGGAAAGATGGCTGCTTGGGAAACTAAAATAATCCTGTGGAAAAAGCAGGCGAGCTATTTGCCGGAACCAGAATAAGCCTGCAGAATAAGCCAAAAGGATGTCTGCTGAAACCCGAGCAAGGCCTGGTCCCAAAATAAGATGCGCAGCACCCAAGGCAGACAAAATCATTCCCTCTTCTTTTCAGGAGGAGGCGCCTCATCTCCTGCACGGGACTCTTGGCCACGCGGTGCAGCCGCACCTCCGGCTCCCGTCTCCACTCGTTCGGGACTGGGCTGCCCGGAGGGACCCGGCCCCGCTGTCGCCTGCCGCGGCCGGGGCTGCCGAGGGACCCTGCGACCAGCAGCGGCTCCGGCCCCGCAGGGCTGCCGGGCGGCGAAGCGCAGCCTGTGCCGGGCTCCCCCCAGCACCCCTGCCCCAGCACGGTCTCTTAAACACTCCCATCACAGCCATTGCTAATTTCCTGATTTATTTTTATATATTTACACGTATAAATATATCTGGTCTGACATATCACATTCATCCTTCCAAGCACAATGCTGTAGTAATAAGAAAGGACACCTGCAAGCTTTGCATATAGTTACTTTAAATTTATTTAGTTTGTAGCCTAAAAATTTATTAAAAATGGAGTATTTCATCAACATATTTTGTGTTTTCATTTAAAAACAAACTTACTTCACATCAAAAGGAATTAAAACAAATGTGATTATTCCCCCCTCCCCAATCAATACCGAAACAAGAGCCAGGAAGAAAGGATGCATTTGGAAAAACTGCTGTCTCCTGCACAGTCTGGGGATTTAGCCTGAACAACCTAAGACTGGAAAGGAAAGAAGGAATGGAAAATCATTCCTACCAGGAAACACCAGTATGCAGTTACACGCTGTATTATTCAGTGATTTCAGTGCTTGGTACTGTTAGATAAGGAGATGTCTGGAATCTAAATTGTGATCTGAATTTTGTAGTGCCGACATAAAGCGTTCCCTTCAGATAGCTCCGGTATCAACTTTTTGTTTCACAATCAGTAACGTGACCACTTGTGTATTACTTTCACTTGGGAGAAGAACCTACTGAAGGTAACTGAAAAGTGAAAAATAAAAGTTGTAAAACTACCTTTCCTGATAAAAGCAGGTGCTGTCAGCAGTAACTTTGCCTGCTGAGCAGCTCTGCTATTGAGATTAATAAGCTGACAACAAGAAAAAAATTAAAGCGTAGTGCCGTATGAAGAGGCAGTGCAAGTGGGATCAGTGTGTCACATCAAGGCGAAGCTATAAAATAAAGGCTGAACTAAAAAGTTATCAAAAAGGCCTCATTCATTTTTGTGGCTTGTGATATGAATTTAGAGGAAATACCAGTTTTAGAAAAGGTAAAAGAATTACAGGCTAATTCTCAAAGTCTCCAACGTTTCTGCAGGCATCAATTTTAGTAAAACTTGCTGAAAACCAGAAAAAGAACAAGATCATCATCTTCTGGGTTAATACTCTTGTGATGAAACTTGTCACCAAGTCCTGTCAGGTATGTAATTTCAGAAAAGAAGAAAAATCAATCCCGAAGCAGCTTTGGAATAGTCTTGGAATACAATTCTGTGAGGATGTTTTATATTATCTTAATGTTTGGCTACGCAAAACTTACAGAAAACCTTGAAGTAACGGCTGGGTATTCTGCAGCCTCCAAAAATAATAGCTTATGCAAAGTAACCTTTTGCCATCAGCTTGAACACATATGTATTGCCCGAGATTTTATGACGAAAAATAGAAAAGAAGATGATCTAAAGTCTGTAATTGAATTGACTAGCTTCTACTGACAAGGGATCAGTAAGCACAAAATCAGAAAGTAAAATAAAAATACCAAGGTAAATAAGTTCCGTTTCTTGGGGATGCCAATATTACAATATTCATTTTGCAAATATCCCAAAGAATTCCCTGCCTATCGAGTGTTTGGTAAAATGACACAACCTTAAAACGTGAGAACTGACATATTTCAGATACTGTTGCATTCAAGAACAACTTTATATGAAAACAGATTGTCAAGTAAGAGTAGAGACTTACTTTAGATTAGAATTAACAGTATCTGTTCTCATCTTGGGCAATGAACTACACAGCGACAGTTGGTCCAGGCTGAGTAGAGCTACCATTTTTATATCTTGCAGTTCTTAATAATAAATACCAAATCCAGGATGCCAAAATTAAGTCCCAAATAGTGGCAGATACTCTACACAGAAACAGCAGGTAACAGTGTTTCACACCTCAGAAATTTTTTGGCCAAAGTTAGCTCCTAAGTCTTCAGCAGTGAGAAACCCTTTCCGTCCTCTTTTTGGAGATCTTAGGCTTCAGATCGCTTTCTTTTCTTTTCAGACTGTCCACTGTTTCATGGCACCCATCCTACCATTTTAACAAAGCATGTTAATATGAATAAAATACTTTCTGAGCATTTCAGAAATGTATCAAACTGGAAGGAGTATAGACTCCTTGTTTTTTATATATTATTTTCCACAGAACTAATCACGGTGCTACCACCTCTGATTTACTGATGGATAACAACTTATCAGCTGCAGGCTTAAACCCAGCTACACCAACTTCTCCTCGAGCTCCAAGGCAGAAGCCCACCTGCCTGCAGACCCACCGGGGATCGGGCTGGGGCTGCGCAGGGGGTTAAGCTACATCAGACCCAGCTGCGCCAAGATGCTCGCACTTTCTTCCAGCCTCTCCTCGGGGCAGACACAACACGCTGTGTGCGATCCGGCACAGCGGCCCTAAATTCCCAGAAGGGTCTAATTCAAACATAGCATCTTGGAAGCTGTGGCAATCAAGCAATTAAAACAACTGTATGAGTCAGCGCTACAGGCGGTCCAACTTCTCTAGCTGTCTTCCCTGTTCACAGCTATGCAGGCAAGCAAGACCATTCTATTACTCCGGCCACTTTTGTCACCTTCATTTTCCTTTGTACTTATTTTTCTAGACTAAAATAACTTTCCACTCCATTAATGAGAGAGGGCAGCCTCGAGATATTCAAATTTCTGCTCTCAGGCATTCTCAGGCGTGCATGGCGTGTCCGAACACCCTGCCTGCTCCGAAGAATGGCGCAGGCGGACAGAGCGGCGAGAGGACGGCATGCTTCTGTGAACAGGGATGCAAACACATGCTCCTGCAAACAGCATCACAAGGGCTAATTGCAATTTCTGGGAGATCAGCTCTGCTATTTAAAGCACAAGTTAAATATGTTGAACACTCCATACCCCAACTGACAGCAAAACACAACATTTAGAACTGCGGCATGTCAGAAATTCATTTATTTATTTATTTGGCAGGCCTAAATGCTGCACCTTTCAATTTATATGAGCTTGTTTGCCCCCCTGGGCATCAAGCTGTTAACATGTACAGAAGAGAGTAAAATGTGCTTGCATACTGATGAAATATAAATTAAAATTACAGTACTGTCAGTCTTGAATCTGGGATTGTTTCTCAAGATCTCCCAAAACACATAATTTCAAATGAGTCACTGTTTATTACTTCAGGAGAGGCAAAATGCATATTTTATCAGCAACACACAGTCAATATACCTTATAAGCAAGCTCCCCCTGAGTCTGTGAGTAAAATATGTTATACTAATACCATTAGCTGTGTGCACAAGAACTGTCCAGATGAATAATAGGCTTTAAAATGGGACATGTGAACAGAGAGATGTCTGTCTATCTTCCGGTGCCGAGCACATCAGAGGCTTGCAAGTAGTCCAAATGCAATAGCTCTCAATGTTGTGTCATGCAAAAAAAGTCCTTGAGACAAAGTCAGTTAAAAGCTCTCCTTATTGGCCAAAGGCTTTTCTGTTTTTCTGCCTCCCACGCAGTTTGGTTTTTGTATATATGAACACATAACACTCAATACACTAGTATAGCCAGATATGGGACCGTCCCAAACACAGAAAACCTCACCATCTCTGAAACTTGTTTCCCACCATAGTGATGTTCCTATTTAGCTGCCACACGAAGTGTCTGACTTTCTTCAACGGCCCCTACGTCCTCCCGACAAGCACGCAGGGGCATCCTCCCACCCGTGTTTGTGCACACGACCTACCTGGTCTCCAGCGGCACGTTGCTGTTGAGCACCCAGCTGTCCTGGAGCTGCACGGATTCGGGAGTGGTGGCCAGGTCGTTCGGCGCCGGGGCCGGCGCGTGGATCTGGGGCCGGCGATTGGTGAGGGAATTCCTGTTGAGCGAGTTGGCGGATGAATGATGGTGGGACAGGGAATGGTTGTGCGGAGGGGGCAGAGGGGGCCTCAGCGTCGACTGGCTGTGGTGATTCGAAGGGCCTGAAACAGAAAAGAAAAATAAATCACAAATGCGTGTTGATGCCGCTACTCTCCTCTGCACTTCTAGCAGACCACCTAATGAAAACGAAAAACGAGCAAACGAGAACCCAGACGCCACCTCTCCGCCAGGAAACCAAGCCTGCTGCCTGCCTTTTGGAAAGGCAGCCGTTAAGCCACGGTTAAGTCAGATCAGAGACAATAAAACAGTGCTTAGAGCTGACATACTTGGGATGCTCAGGAAGGCTACGTTTAGATTTAGAAGCAGTTAATCTTCACAGATTCGCTCTGGAGAAGGGCTCCTCTAAGGAGCCATCAGCACAGGAGTCGAACTCGGCCCAGCTGCGCGTCCGCCCAGAGCAGCTCCTGCCTCCCTCCTCCCGCCAGGGAGCGTCCGGGGAGCAACCCCCCGGATTCAAAGTAGCTTCCGAGAACGTACTCTCTAGTCTTCATAAAACCTAAACAGAGATCTCAGACTGCTTTCACTCACTGTTATTCTGCCAGTCATCTTCAAATGAACGGTATTTGTGCCAGCAAAAGAAGATTAAGCTCCAAATATGAAAAGACAGGCACAGTACAAGGATGGTTCTTTCACGTTCTTCGGGGCGATCGGGATTTGGCCTGTGTTTTTCTACTTAGCAATGCCACAAACGCACATCAAAATTTGCAAATTATGCTACTCTTCCAGCTTCTTTCATTGCAAAATGATAAACAATGTTTTTTGGAGATAGAAAAGAGGGATATACACTTTTCTCTCTTTCAGTACTGATATGTTTGTCTTGATAATGAAAAAGAAAAGGCCTTCTAATAAATAAGGCAAGCACCTTAAGTCAAAAAACACATGTGAAGAAAGGAGCAGGCAGAATGAGCAGGTATCGTTCTAGCATAGTCACTTTTCTAAAAAGAAGCACAGAATGATAAATAAGTTTAAGTGTAATTCTATATGTTGTGATAATTAGAAATAGAAAAAGAGATTAAAGAAAAAGACTAAGTGGATTATTAACTGCTTACTTCAGTCATTATATTAAGTTGTAGCCTTCTAGTGAACAATAATTAGAAAAAGTAACTTTAGCAAATTATAATTATAATGATGTATGTTTGGTTTTAGACACTGAAACACATTTTGCATTTAATGAATCAAACAATAAAAGAAAACATCACAAGGGGAAAATTTTTACAGCAAGACTGATCTGTTTTTGTATGAAATACTGAAGTATAGAGAAACTGTTGAACTGTTCAGTTAACTGTAAGTTAAAGCCAATATTTTTTAAAAATAGAAAAATCCTGTTCAAGGGGGACTAATCCCATTTGAGAATCAGGCCATGCCGCTAGGAATTGAAATAAGTGCGTAATTTCAGGTTTTGAATTTTGAGGCCGCGGTCAGAGCGGCTCTCACCCCGGCGGCTCTTCGGGACTCTCCGGGTAAGCCGACCGGAGCAGGAGCTTGGCGCGGGGCCTCCGCCGGACCTCGCAGCCCGCGCCGGGGACCCCCTCGTCCCCGGGGCTCGTCCCCCCAGCGCCGGCCCCAACCCGGCCCCGGGAGCCGCCGGGCACCTAGGGGCCTTCCGGGAGGGGCGATGACGCCCCCGGGGTGTTTCTGGGCGCCTGGAGAAGCGCAGGCAGAGCAGGAGCAAACACACGGGTCCTACTGGGCCGCTTAAGGCAAGTACGAGTCATCCCACGGCAAGAAAGAAGGGACTGATGATAATAAAAATAAATTCTGTACACTGCACACGCTGCTTTAAATCCACACAGAAGCAACTTCTTTGGATGCGTACCTCCCGAGCGCTTACCCTGTTATAAAGTCAGATGTTTTAAACAAAAAGAAGCCTTTCATGAGCACAGCCCAGATTTCAGAGCCCTCATATGTGCTGTTCACCTTACTAGCTTGGCCTTGGATAGTTATAAAATATTTCCTATTTCTCACATAAGATTGAAAGAGATGATTTAGCCCAGCAAACTTAATACTTAAGCCCCCATTTGGCCCTCCTACAACATCAAATGTCTAATCTACAGGAGGTCCTGTGCCATTTCCCACAGCATGTAGAGTTGGACGCAGCAGGAAGAAAATGTGTTTGGACAATATCCACACGCACAGAAGCTTAAGTGGAATTATTCTCCTAAAGTCTGTATCCTGGCTTTAAACAAAACATGCTGATTTGGAATTCAGTAAGTGGGTATTTGTGAGTGATAAAATACAAACATGTGCACTTGCACTATAAATTACTTCAGGAGATTCATGTGCTTTGTATTTTCGCTCCTCAAGTTACTTTTGATGCAGTTTCTTCTTTTGGAAGATAAATAAGGAAAAAAGTCATAACTTCCTGAGAGAAACAGCAGTGCCAGCTACACGCAGACCCTGAACCTTGCAACCACAAAACCATAAAGGCTGGTCTCAAAGGTGACCCAACCGCACGTCAGTAAGAATGAGCAGAATTTCTGTAAGGCTAAGGAGGCACAAACAGAATTCCAGTTACTAACAATTATTTTGAAGTGCCTCAATATTCAGTTCCCACATAGCACACAAAAGGTACTGGGCAAAATGTGCTATGCAAAAGTCACTAAACATACACTGCAGCTCCAAAACCTCAAAACATCTGGTAGAAGATGAATATAACTTTTAATATGAAATAATAAAACAAATACCAATATCAAAGCTTATATAGATATCATATAGCTTACACATATTAAAACATAAAAAACTCACATATATATAAAGTGTCTACAGAAAGCAGAGCACATACATTCATATAGTATGTATATGAGAGAGATTAGAGCTTAACAGGCTTTTTCATAAATCTGTTTTAAATGAACAAAAAGCAGGAGTCTGAACACCACTGAACTTGCCAGGGATACAAAACTAGATTCCCATCTGAACATTTGCATCTCTTCTTTGTGAGCATCTTTGTCTAAATTAGCTAGTGACCGCAGCAAGAACCACGTGCAAATCTGTTGATCTCAAAAGCTCAGAAAAGTAAATCCCTTGTCCTCTTATAGGAGAGCAGCAGCCTAAAGGACTGGTACAACATATCTTACACTATAATGTGCTCTGTGGCCTCTGGTGATTGCTTTGGAATTTTGAAGCCTAAAGCTGATAAATATCTTGATGGGGTACATATAACTTAGTACACCAGGAAAGAGATTTTATTTTTAATAAAGCAGCTGCCAGCATACTGGCTTGGCTTGCAGAAAGAAAATGTTGAGGAAATTACACCTTTTTTCAAATATTATTTGTATTGTATTTGTCAGAATACACTATCCAATCTCAAACACTTAGGGTTTAAGGAGAAGTTGCTTAAAACCACCATGAAAATCAGAGAACTGGAAATCTGAAATATGGGTACCTTCCATAATTTTTTCTTCACTTCTTGTCTTTACAAATACCAAAATTCATTCAGATCAGGTGTTTGTCTATGTATTGAATGTGCCAAGCACTTCTGAAAAATGAGGGTGTGATGAGGATATAATCAAAATTGAGAGATACCGCTATGGTCAAAAATATCGGTAGATGTTTCATTTACAGCCCTCACAACAGTCTCTTTCCAACACCTGCCAAGGGACCTCAGTGATCGGAGACTCACCATGGACCTCAGTGTTACGGCTACGCCAGTAACTGCTGTATGTTCTCGCCAACACACAGCCAAATGCTACTTCTCAGTTATTTTTGCAGTCAAACGTTGCATAGTACCTGGAGTAAAACTAACACCCAGACCTGCTTTGACATTGTCAAATTATTTTCCAAGTTCTTCCGACAGTTTTGTACACTTACTTTACGCACGCACTAAGCCTATGCAACACACAGATCTGAGAGGAACCGGCTAATCTCCCACCTCCGAGCTTAACTTCAAAGCAGCATCGGCAGCATCTCTAATCTAAGCAGAGCAACCTCTTTCCTGCATCCAAGTTCTTTGTCAACACTACTTTGAAAAAGGAATGCAGATCGTATCTTAGGTGTGCCGAATTATTCTCTTTACCACGGTTAAATGCTGGAGAGACATGTAAACACCTCCTCAACAATCCTTTTCACAGAAGAATTAAAAGAAAACAGGAAACATATTTTTTCTGAAATGAATAAGGATTCAACTATTTCCTTACACATATAAATGACACAAGTATCAAACATAAAAAGATAATGAAACCGATGCATTGAAAGATTAAATGAATGAACCAAGACCACAGGAAATGCCTGTTACCCCCTATCAGGGCCCATTATTCGGCTGCAGCGTTCCTCAGCCTGTACTCAGATGCCTCTACCACAGCGTTTTCTTCGAGCGAACCGCATCGTCTACACCACGGCGAGTAACAGCATTTTCACAGAACCACGGCGTCACCTTCGTTACAGTCAGCTCCAAAGTCAGATCGCACTGCTCAGAGTCCGGAAGGAAGGAAGGACTGAGGCACCCAGAGTTCAACGCAGTATCACAAGGAGCTGCGACCTCAGGTTTGGAGGCGGTTTTTAGGGGAGGTGCGGGTGGAGGGGGGTTTCCTTGCCAGTAATATGGATCCTATTTTTATGCTAATTCAGTTCTTCTGTTTGAATCTCCAAGTTATTTTGTACAAGACCAAAGCTGAAATGAAATCTAAATTCTGAAAATGTTTTCACACATGCTGTAAAGAAGAAAGTTATCTGGCTCATAACTAGAGATATCATTAACTCTCTTCTTGTAAAAGCAAAACATTTGCCAGTGCTCTTTCTTTTCTGTTCACAGGTTTTTATAGCATTTTGAGGCAAGAACGGGTTGAATGGCTGGCAGTCATCCCAATCTGAGCATTTCAAACTGAGACTTCAGCGGTACAAGTCCTAAGTCACTGAGTCTCTGCCTGTGCACTGAAACCACCTCTTCCACATAATATTAGAGCAGAAGATTAAACATTCCTGTGGCAGAAAACAAAAAGCACCCCCAAACAAACTGGTTACCCACCGCATCCAGATACCACAGAGAAGGGGCAAGGTGGTTTAATGGATAAGGTATTAGCCCAGGACTTTGTCCTGGTTTCCATACCTTCCTCTGACTGAGGCACCCCTAGGGTGATCGCAGACCAATCGCGTGCTATCTATATGCTTCTCTCTCCGTGTCCCTTGCAGGAGCATTGAAGGCAAACCACCTTACCACTTAAAAGGCGGTCAGATATACTACTGCAGGATGAGCTGGTCGAATGCCTTGCAGCTGTGGCCCACCAGCTGCAGGGCACAGGTTCATCACCGGGGCAGAGGAAGAACCAGCCAAGGTCACTCTGCCGGCCGGCCGGGGCTGTTGCTGCGCGTGCGCAGCGCGACTGCCGCTGCCTCCCACGCTGGCAACCAGGAGCGCCGAGACGCTTCGCGCAGGGACGTCTGAGCAGATGCCGGCACCGTCGGCCAGGCTGAAGCGGGATCATTAGCTTGCTCTCAGCATTGCTGGAGCCCAAAGTGGCAGATCTGCTCTTCGTGCCAGATGGGTCGTGAAAAAGTGCTGTGGATCCTTACGTGATAGAAGGACAAGGTGCTGCACCCTTCAGGAGTCCAGCCTGGTGGACTACGGGTATAGAACCAATTTCCTCAAGTGAGAGTCACATAAGAGGTTAAAAACCTCTGTCCTACAAAACAGTATTATCTGAGATACCATGCTCTATTTACATCTGCTTAAATACATCACTGAAATATGTATTATGTCATGGCGTGTGGTGCACTGGCTGTACAAAATAATGCCTAGTCACTGGCAGAGCGCATCCCTTCATAATAATGTTTTATGTGGACATGACACCCTGCAATACACTTATTTTTATAAGGTAGGCATATTATTTCCATTTTTAAGAATCAGAAAAATAAGCCACAGAGAGGTTAAAGAATAATCTGTCCAAAAAAAAAAATGCATTTCACATCTTTTCCAGTCAACCTATTCATTTAATTTTCCCAAAATGAAATAAAAATGAAACATATTTCAGAGAGACTACAGAGTGTATTTATCTTCTTTAACTTAGTTGTATGACTTTTGTCTGTTGTTTGAAAAACCTGTATTCTGTCTCACTATGGTGGTCTTCCACTGGCTTCCACTGTTTACAGTATTACCCCTTCAACACAAAGAAAGCATCAAACAGTAATTATAGTTTTTCCTTTTGAATAAACCTCCTAATAATTGAAGGGTGGGAATCAATTCTGGGGTCTACTAATCATTGCTGTGAAGACGAACCGACCTGTGTCGGTAAATGCAAGGTTCTTGGAGGAGGTTCCTGGAACAATTTGACTTCAAAGCTCCTGGGAAGCCAGAGTTATTTACTAGCCAGATGACCTGCTTCCCAAAAATGTAGAAAAGGTTAAAAAAAAATAAATTGTAGCTTATATGGAAAAAGAAGGAGGAACGTTGCATAATGCTATGGCAAACTAAAGCAGATATAATACAATGTGTATGTCACTTCGAATCAGACTTTTCAATAGGTTATTTCTCATTTTAAAAGCAGGTAAGATACAAATAATTACAAGCAGGAAATAAGCATTTGTCCCCCTCCCCTAGGGAACAGAAAGCTGCAAGGACTTCATGACTGGCATTTCTTCTATAGGCAGTGGAATTCATTTTTAATTCATTATTAGTTATGGGAGAAAAATAAAGTCACAAACCATTGGGAAAAAAAAAAAAGTCCTGTAAAAGTTGCCTGATTTTTCAAGGTACTGGGGATTTAACTGCAATTACCATAAACAACAGATTCTGTTGCTCAGAAGACGAAACCGTGGGTTAAAGAGTAGAAATAAAGAGCACCATAAAGCGGTATATGAAAGCCTCCGCGCAGTTTATAGCTCAGCAACAAAGGAGCCAACGTCAAGCCCGTAGCTCTTATGAAAGCTTTTAATTAGAGATTTTAGTGTGTGCAAGCCCCGCTGCCCCCACGCGCACACACAGTCCCACACAAAAACCCAGCAAAACCCATCCTAGGGAGCGCCGGGCAGCCGGCGAATGGCGGCGCTGGGGGAGCCGCGTGCTGGCCGGACCCCGGGCCGCGCCGCGCGGGCGCCAACGCCGGCCCGGCCGAGCGGCTGCGGCTGCGGCGGGCTTTGGTCCAGCCGGGCCCGCGACCAGAGGAACCAGCGGCCCGAGCCCGTGGGAAGAGGCGCCCTGGGGGCTCCTGCTGTCCGGCGAGGCCCCCGCAGCACCACACCTAACACCCGACTACCGCTGCGTTTACCGCGAAGGAATTTACGACAACCTGGAGAAATACTCTCTAGCAAAGTAAGAAAAGAAGTTACTCACTGCAAACTCTGACCAGCTGAAGATGACTAAGTAAGTGCTGTCTTATTTAAAGACATCTCACAGAAACTTCATTTTTATCAAGATAGTAAACCTCAGAACAACTCTATTTTGTGAGCTTGAAGAGGCCTTGGGAACAAGGCTGGGGTTTTTTTTCCTAATTTTTGTTATGAAATACACCTACCTACTCACTCACTCATCAGTGAAAAGAAAACACTGTCACTGCTCATCCCGGGGGACCCTGCCACTAGCTTATCTGACATCCTCTGCCCGTTTTCCGCAGGCTGCTTTTGATATCATAATTACAATGCAACTACAAGCTTTGGGCTGCCACTTAAAATACGCACTATTCTTACCTCTCCAGCATGAAAAAGGCAACATTTAAATATCAGAATTTAAAAGCAGAAGATAATGTTCAGTCCTACTGGCAGACGACCTACCGTTGAAGCTGTCCAACGGGACCAGAATCAACAGAAAGCCTGAGAAGCCCAGCAGCGCCTGGCACTGCTGCTTGCTCTGGTGTCAAGGGGAGCGCGAATAGCACGTTCCACCCGTTATCTGTATGGCATGTGTTTCTGAAAGAACGGTTTCATCCAGCGTACTCAGATCAGCATCTTCTTTACATGCCCTTCTTTGTTCTGAGGCCATGATTTTATTTTTCAGAGGAGACCAGAAATGCAAAGCCACACAAACAAGGAGCCATACAAATATGGTATTAATATAAGCAATGAGGGAACCGATTCCATTTTCTGTTTAAGGTATAAAAGTGGCTGTGCATTATATAGCATTTCTTCCTTCTGAATGCCTGCGTGAGAACACCATAGTACCTGGATGGAGTTTAATACTGTGGGGGGAAAAAAAAAAAAAGAGTGGAAGACAGGTGCAACGCTGCCTTCACAATAACAACAGCAGCAATACCACAGAAGAGCTTTAAAACAGGAAATGAGGATGACTACAATACTTACTCCAGTTAAAGACATAGGAGAGGCTAGATAGTAATCAAATACTAAGACTGCAGTTTGGCCAAAACCTCTAGATAAATATCTGCAGCCTTGCAAAAAATGCTAACGGCTTTTTTAAGGATGACAAGTAATCAAAACCTATGTTTCAAATCTCTGCTTAAAAAATGGGTGGATTGCTTAAACCCCTTAGACAGAAAAGGTTCCTGGCAGTTAAAGCCATAATGTGAAAGACAAGCTTCAGAAAACCCACAGACCAGGGGCACCATTTTTTGACACTGAAGCTGACTTCTGAGATCAAGGGAAGAAAAGGAGCTAAGGAGGACTCTAAGGTAAGCCAGCGGAGCCTGCTTCCAGGAGACAAGACGGCAAGACAGAAGTCAACCGAAATGAAGGAAAGAGACGCTAAATACTTACGCTCGGGAAGTAGCATGATAATAGTCTTCTACATAGAAAGGAAGCTTCTTACTGATCTCTTTTTAGGTTTACATGTAGAATAGTTAAGTAACTTAGCACAATACGAGCAGATCAGAGCAGCAGGTACTGGGGCCCCTACTTCTACCCTGTACGCTGTTTGGGATCGGGGGTGTGTGTGCAACTTTGGACTAGATCTAGTTTGGTACACCTGCATCAAAAGTCCACAGCATACATATGGTTTGATACCATCTAAAGGATCAGTCATTGTTTCCATCCCTTGTGTCCCCATTAGGAGAGGAAAGACATTTGCATCAAAGCATCTAATTTAGTTTTCCCTGGAAGAAATCTTGTTGTTCATACTGACATTCCTCCTTAAAACAAGAGTTTTTAGGTTAGGCAACCAAATGAGTTGCTTCAAACTGCACTACCACTCCAACACAAAATGCTAATGTAGACACAGTCAACCCAGTTCAGAGTCTTATTCAGACGTCACTGCCTTAAAGTTTGTTACTAACCTATCAGTTAACCTACATTTCACATAATGAAAATTCACAAGAATAGTAATTAGTACCCATGGAGAAAGATTGCAACATTTTGATTCATCTTTGTTTTTAAATGAATGACATGTTTACTGGCTGTTTTAGTCTGTAATTAACAAGCAGTCTTCAAAAAGTGTGAAAAAGAACACTTGGAACTGATAGGATCAACTATCAACTACAAGGACTATCAGTTTGGCAAAATACTAATAATTTAATAGAGATTAAGTTGCAATTCTATATTTGAAAAATACAATAAGATTACCTTGGTCTGATATCAAAACTGTAATACAGAATGACAGAGGATCTGCCCATTTCTAAACTGAAAGAAACATTTTTTCATGTTGATTCCTCATGGCCATCTATAGAGAAGTGTTCATCACCTAGGCTGATACAAAAGGGCTTTTCTGCAAGGCCTTTTATCAACCTAATTTTGGAAGCAATGTTCAGAAACGGACAAGTCAAGCTTATGAAATTCCAAAATCAAGAGGATTTCTTTTTCCCCAAACATCTCTACTATTTTAAGTAAAAGTTATTTTCACTATGTCATTGCCAGTAAATCAGAGCTATCTATAGTTTCAGGTAGTGAGATATTTATTAGGCATCCCTACCTGCATAGAAGGAACCAAACAAACACAAATTTAAAAAATAAGCCTTATTTAGCTAAATCCTTGCCATTAGATATTTGTCACTCTATATGCCAATAAAACTGAAGATTTTTTTAAATCTCTCTGGTTCAATGTTTTAAATTAAGATATCCTTTTTTTTTTTTTTTAGCAATTTCCTTTACTATTTGCATGTGTGAAAGATTTTCATTTACACTCGTTTATCAACTCAGGCAACTTCACTAACAAGGACAGCCATCGTGACAACAAAGAATCAAACTGCACCTTCCAGAAGATTATCACAGATCTGGGTACATGCATATGACACCTCTATCAGGAATAAGAATGATCTGCTGGCAAACACAATTCTCAAATATTATGGTTAGCTTTGACAGATTCACATGGGTACATGGATGCCCAGGTAGCAAAGATTTTATTTTAAATTAGCATTTCTTAAAGGAATATTCACAAACAAGTTAAGACACAAGGGATGTTAGAATGAATAGTAAAACATGGTATGCAAAGAGATTATAAAATTCTTGTGTGTAATTCTTACCTGCCCAAAATGCATGTAGTCACTGTTTTAAGTATATTGCCTCAATCAACAGTAGTAACCACTATACAACAATAAAGATAATACTCAGTGTTCTTTAAAATATCTGCCCTATGTTTTCCTTAGTGCTTCATAAATGTTTATGAAGCCTTATAAGGTCTATCAAGTAAGGATAATATCAAAATTACACAGGCACGTAAACTGAAACACATAAGTCGTAATGAACTAATATGAAATTGTGTGACAGATCCCTAGCCCCTTGTTTCCACCCTGGTCTTACTCTTCTAATAATAGGCCTTCCTCCTCTATCATATACTTCTCTTCAGTTATAACAAAGTAAAACACACAAAAACTAATTACAATCATTGCTAATAGAAAGTTACCCAAGTTTAAACTTAACTATTATTTCAAACAGGTATTTTTTGCATGCAGAATATTTAAATCATGTATGGCAGTAAATACAAAAAAAGATTTTTTTCATGCAGAACATTTAAATAATTTATTTCAGTAAGCAGAAAAAATAGTGAAATTTTCTACATTGGATAAAAACCTATAAATTAATATATTCCTGTAGAACCTTTTAGGTAGCTGTTAAAAGAAAAAAAAAAAAGCAAAAGTTGATCAAAGATTTTCCAAATGACATATAACACAACTAAGTACTACCCATTGCAGAGGATTACATTTTTAGGTTAATGATTATTTTTACATTATACAACAAAAATGTAAGAGCAAAGCTATCCTCTACAGAGCATGAAGGTCAATCGTTGTTAAAGTCTGAAATACTGTTTCATGCATATCTTCTGCATCATGAAAAAGTAGTATAGAATAAATCCCAATCTGTGTAGGATTCTGATAGACATCTTGATATGGTTTCATTACTTCAATTTATTCGCATATTGTTTGATACAAGCACAGGAAAATATGGCAAGTTGTGCAAAAAAAGGATGGAAAGAGAATTCTCTGTGTTGCTGTATGCTGTCTTTTTATTCACTGAGATTCCACAAAACTCTAAATTTATGAAATACTCAAGAAAGATTATTAAATTATTCATCAGTGATAAGACAATTAAGAAGCAAACTAAAGAAGGAGTGGAAGCTTGGTCCTGAGGGAGAACAGCTGGTCCTCTGATTAAACTACATTTTGGCAGCAAAATACCAGCAAACAAAGGCAACCTGCTGCTAAGGCAGCCTCAGAGTCAAAATTAGGAGCAAGTGACAAAGACAGACCCATGTGAAGACCCAGGTGGTTATAAGGTGCAAGTGTGTGGCTGGTGTAAGCTGCATATCCCTAGCCTTTGGCGAAAAGGTGCCGTATTGCACTTCGGACAATAGCTGCCTCAGCCACTGGCCAACTTTGTGCTGCTTTGCCAAATTACATTGAAGTAAACTTAGAAGTCATGGAAAGATGGTGTGACTTGCACTGGATGAACAACTCTTAGCTGAAGACTGAACCAATGATGAGGATGGTTCTGGTGCCTGCTTATACTTTTGGTCAGGTTGACCTTAATCACTCTGCCTTAGTTCCAGATTCCTTGTTTCTCAAATATCGAAGTACACTGCGTATCTTGAAGGGGCATCGGATTTGTAAATGCAAGAAAGTTTCGTGAGCTTTCTGAGATCTTCTCAGTAGAAGATACTGTAGAAGTGCCAAACATGAGTACTGTCCAACAGCACAGGGGACAGCAACCTATGATCAGAAATGGATATTCCATCTTTGCATTTTTTTATGGTGCAGGCTGCCGAAAAGGGAACTGTAAGATGTTAATGATTCAGAAAGTCTTTCAGAATTTGAATAGAGTAGGAAAAGGACTAAGAAAGGGAAGAGGAAGACAGCAAGCTGTTCAATGTCTTTTATGGAGTAAGACAGCACATACACAGAAACAGCACCATCCTGCTCTTACAAGACTGTTCCATAAGCGCCAGGGCTCATACTCCCTACCTGCTATCAGGGTGTCTGAAAAACACATCGTTCAACACCACTGCTCCATTCCTCCTCAGCCCTGGTCTTTTCTGCTACCCACTATTTATAGTTTGTGCTTTTTCTCATACTTGCCTTTGGTAGTTTTTATTTCTTTTCTTGTCCTGCCACCTCAGTATTATTGAGTTTGCACAGTTCATGAGATTTAACCCTGAACTCATCTTCTTTCATAGTCTATCCTCAAAGATATCCATCTTAAACTCATATCAAAAAACCTCTTCTCTCACCGCAGCACCACAAGGGACTTACTTATTTGCATAATTCCACTGCTGAAATACACAGTTGGTGACACATACGATTTGTGCTCTTTTGAGAAACTATCCTTAAACAGGTCTGCAGCAAAAAAACTTTCTGCAGTATCTGCTGAAACAGGAAATTCCCACTCACTGGCACCCTTTGTTCTACATGTTTGAGCAACTTACTCAAATAACATAAGGGTCCATAATTAGTTGGTGAAATAGAACTGCAAAGCTGGGTGCTTCACCTTTGTTTTGTGCGATCTTATCTCCTAGTTTGCAAAAAGGCTGCTAAGAATTTTTCTTCCTAAATGCCATCCTTTTCTTTCCCATATACCCCCATGTTCCTGGAATATTTTTACAGCTGAAAGTGGTATGATACAATAGCTTTTCTCCTAATCCCATAATTCCGCTTTAAATTGTTACTCAGGTTCTTGCATAAGACTCATATATTTTGCATAACAGGCAGGAATTCTGATATCCTGGCATAACACCAGCACAAGCTGAAAATTAGTCTCCGCCTGTTTCAAAACCTGATTCATTATATAAACTGTGATAAATGGAATTCACCCCTCCCCCCCTTTTTTTTTTTAACTCCAGTCTTTCTGTACCTATTTGTTCACCCGTTTCACTTCAGTTTCGCATTGGCAAAATAAACATTTTAGCCTTTCCTACTGCTCCAGATATGTCATACTGAAGTGGGTTTTGCATAAAAAGAAATGGCATGCTACTATCTTTACAACATTTATAGGGCCAAGTTATAAATACTTCAGATGATGCTCTAGACAGGAACCCAAGTGATGCAAATTTCAGCTCTTCAAATGAACAGCAGGGAGAGTTCAGATTAAGTTTGCATCTGAATTATACGAATTTACCTTAATCTAAGAAAAATAACTATATAATAATGAATTATATGACCACTCTGTTTCATAACACATCAATAATTATTACCAATAATTGCAATATATTGATCAACAGCATTTTTGAGCTGTTCTCATGCATTGCTGTGTTGATAATTAATAGCTATATGCAACACTTTTCTATCCAAACACAGATAGATACCCACCTTATCATAAAAAGTATTTACCTGCTTTTCATCCACCTTTTCTGCAACCTCAGAAAATGTAGTATGTGACCCCATAACAACTCTGTGGCCTGTTAACTTTTAGGAGTTTCAAACAAGTTAGCCTGGGGAGACAGTAGGCACACACAACAGCGCAGAATTTCCAAAATGATGGAATTCAGACGTATCAAGCTAACAACTTATTGGGTACACACAGATATTTGGGTATACAACGGGCACAAAGTATTCAGAAATGTACGGGGCAACACCTGGATCTACAAACAGCATTCCTACCTGTTCAGGAACAAGCACTGAACAAGTGGAGCAAATAAAACCTGCCGGAGCCAAGCTGGGCTCCCGGCAGGGTCACCACAGAGCTCTGCGCCGAGCGTTGGGAACCAGCCGCCAGGGCAGGTGCAGGACACCCTCACGGCCCTGCACAGAGCCAGGCCCAGATGGCTCATAGCCACAGCGGCAACGAGTTCAGACCAAAGCGTTGGTGCCGGCAGCAGGGCGACGGCGACGGTCGCGGGGAGCAGCCTACACGCGGTGCCGAGCACGGCAACTGCCTCAAGTGAGACTTAGCTGCAAAACGACTGGGAACTGCAAGGGCAGAACTGAACAGTCAGAAAAGGATGAAAAGAAAAAGGTGGAGAGCTCCTCCTTGACACTGCATTTTTTGATCAGGTAAGACTCAAAGTAAAAAAGAGGGAAATGAGCTGCCAAGAACAGGACAATAGAATTGCAGAGGCAGGAAGAATGCAGGAGTGAGCAGGGTAAACTGCAACTAGGTGCTTAAATTTACCTTAGACGTATGTGTACTTGTAATTACTTAAAAACACGCACTCACATTTAGCAGACTTTTGTGGCCCTATCAGGCTGAGCAGAGAAGGCCAGGCCTGGGGCAAGTTTCAGAGCTGGTAAGGCAGGTGGGCCCGTCACCTCGCGCGGGGCTGGCGCTGGCGCTGGGCTGCTGCCGGTGCTCAGCCTGCAAGCCGAAAGCCGTTCAGTTATGTCGATACTGCGTTGCTTTGAGAGCAGAGCCGACGCAGCTTGTGTAATGTATACCGCTTTCCCTTGGTCCTAACAACACCGTCGTGTTTTCAAACTCACAGATATTTCTTGGAAGACCTATGGCGTATGCTTCTTAAACCTCAGTACTATTTCAGGGGGGTTAAAAACAATAAACCAATGGCTGTGAAACTGCAGTACAGTAAGCAAGTAAAAAGGTAATTATTTCCATGGACTCATCATTTTTTTCAACATTGTAGCTTTTTCAAAACTAAACTATTTTTCTTTATCAAGAAGGAGTAGTTTCTGCAAAAATTACTTTTTCTAAGGAAAAAAAAGTCTTAAGCCATGTTAAAGAAATGTCTTAATCCTGTCACTTAAACATGTCATTTGAAGAGTCAACCCCACTCAGAGCAAAGCTGGTAAAGGAATGGTTTTACCCCACCACTTAAAGATACCGTCTTCAGAGTCAATCCCATTCAGAGCAAAGACACAACAAAATTGATATTTTGTGTTTTCAGTGCTCTTCAAATAATAAAAATTGCTATTTCCTATGTTAATATAAACAGATCTGAGCATGTCTGTTCTTCACACATTAGCAATTAATATGGATCCTGCTTATAGACATCTGTAAAGCTTTGGGCTGTATTTTATGGTGAGATAACTGTCATTTTGATACTCACTGCAGAAAAAAGATAGAAAGATAGAGCTGAACTGTTCATTCATGCTCCTATCTAAGGGACAACACTCTTATCTTGTTACAAAATATTGCCCCAAGCAATAAAAAGTTTCATAAATCTTTTTCTACCAGTGTTGTCAGTGTCTACTTTTGCCTGTGGCTGAATGTGATTATAATCTGTTTTCGCCATACAAGAAAACAAAGTGATCTAGAATATAATGACTGGGGAACATTTTGGAGCCCTCCTGAGCTGCAGGATATTTCCAGCTGCTAGCAAAGCTGATAACGGACTTAATAGAGCTAATGATTTCTAATACCACTAACACTAGGCTATTTTCACAGTGGGTAAATAATGACTCTTTTGTTTTGGAAATAGTTAAGGAGTCATGTAGATGTTTGATAAGTACATGATACAGTATAAGTGCAGCAATATTTGGGTAACTAATGGTGGATTACACCATAGCTGGAAGGTAATACACTTTTGGTTCCTTTTAAAGGATTTAAAAGTTTATAACCCTGCTAACATCATTGTGACAGCAAGGAGATTTCACTGTAAACAATTACAAGTAATGTTTTAATCTAAGCATAAAAAAGGAGTCCATTTGCTTCAGTGCAATGCATTTTCGTTTTTATGTTGGTAATTAATATTCCTTATCTTCACTAGAAATAAAATAAAAAAACTAATTGCATAGTAAAAGAAATCTTCTTAAGGGCTGAATGCAAAACCAGCAGCAATAAGGTAAACTATGAATATAAGCCTATAGTATTTTACTTGCTTGCGCCTGTACGCTTCAGGTAAGCATTAACAAAGTTGACTTCCCTTCCTCCTTTCCCAGCGCGTAGCTGTGTCTCCATTCAAAGCCATGTCCTTCCACTCAGTAGGCTAGAAGACTTCCAGTTTTCTGTTCTCATGAAATTCTATACAAAAGCTTCCTGTAGTAAAATGTTTTTTTCCTTCCCTCTCCTCCTTCTCACCAGAAATTACATACATATATATGTTGCATATACAAATTTTCTATTTTTCCTTTAAAAAATCTGGACACTATTTCACATGACTATCACAAGTTTGCAGTACCTCAAACTACGATTTACGCAGTACAGCGCGTAGTTGCAGTTTGGGATTTCACCCTAACTCTGTGCAGTATTCTCCAAAGCCAGCGTCCCACCCCCCCCCCTTTTATCCCCAAGCTTTCCCTCCCCTTGCTTCTTCGCCTGAAGCCTCCAGCCCACCATGGCCCTGGCGCTGCCGAGCAGGACGGGGCTGGTCTTGGGGAAAATCCCTGCGGCAGCAAGGACCCCCCCGACGTGGCTGGTGCTCAGGAAAGGGGCCACGCAATCCAGAGAGGCGGAACAGCAGGAGAGGATCGAGCACTGGGTTTAATGCAAAATGCACTGGGAAATTCTGTATTGTTCAACGCGTGGCCATTAGCAGAGAGTTTTACTGTCATCTGAGTTTTGAGCTGTATTCTTTAACAAAATGGAGTCCTCAGAGGGTTGTATTTTTGCATGCTCTGTGTTCCTGTATTACCCCAAAATGATGGTACCAAGCTGCTTACAATCCAACTTCTCAACAAGCAGAGAGAAGAGTCATCATATTTCTGATGAAGGAAACAAAGTAAGATTTAAATGAAATAACTCAGGCTAGACAGAGCTCCTAAACTCAAAATGAAAGAAATTAAAATACCTGACATGGCACAAACAGATCATAATAAATGGTGTAACATAACAAAATAATAGCTGCCCATTATAAACTTTGTGGATTTTAGCAATGCATATGACAACCCGCATTGTGATTCATTTTCAAATACCTTGAAATGTTACAGGAAACAAGCAAAAATAATTTAGTTCAAACTGTATTTCAAGGTACAGCTTCTATGTTTAAACTAACTGCAAACTTAAGCCAAGAGTCTAATACAGCTGCTGGTGTCAACAGAGAATGCAATCTATTCGCTTGTTGTCACTGCCAGTGATTTCATTATGAGAAGAAATTGTACTACGGAAAAACAGAAATAATTTATGGTATAAGAGTTAATAGTAGCTTTTGTTTGTGCTGGCAATATAGCACTTCTAACTAACAAGTCAAACATGCAAGGAACACAAAATGATTGTTCCACATTACAATAAATGCGGTTAAACGTTGTGAAAAATATAGCTAGCAAGAACTCCAGCTTCCAAATCAAGTATTATATTAGAAAACCAAGAAACATGGTCAATAAATTCATATACTTGACAGTCATGAGCACGCCAATGGATATAATCAAAAGCAAACAATACCACGATCAAGTAATGCCACAGCTGCATTCACTAACTTTAATCATCAAAACTAAACAACTTAAACAGCAACCTACAAACTTTTTTGCTCAAATGTTATTTCACCCTTAACAAACAAATATGCAAACTGGAAAGCCACCAAATACAGTCATTTGTATGTTCTGAATGCTAATGCTTTAAAAAAATACTAGCTATTAAATGAAATTAATTTCTAAATATTAAGACATAGAATTCAACAACTTTTTATTTTTTAAATAGCAATCAAGACAAATTAGGATACAGTAAAATGAAGCTGGTGAAGGCAACATAACTGGTGTACAACTGACAATTTGAGAAGCACATCAAAAGGCTCACAAATTCTTAAAATGAAGAATATTGAGAAGGTTTGAGAATGAGATGGCTACCCTGCTCAAAGAATAAGAATGAGGTAGTGTCTAAATAAAATCAGCCCTAACTTCACAGGGCAGAGATATATTATATGCATTAATATAAAAAAAGAAAAACATGAAAATTTGGGAGATCAAGGAACTTTTCTTCAGTATCAATACATGAGTTGTAATGCCAACTAAAATTAGATTTAAACACATAGATAAGGAATTTATGAAAGGAATAGAATAACTTAATGTCTGTAAAGAAAAGAAGTTAAAATTCCTACACTTTATGTCTGATTTGTGATTTTCAAATCAACTCTGACCCAGGCCCAAACAATAAGCTGTTAAAATAAAAAGTAATAACGTAACAGGAATTAAAATATTTCCATTATTTAGAAAATGACTATGAAATGGAAAAAAGTTTAAGAGAGAATACTTAACAGAGACATTCTTGAGAACTGAGAAGATACATAGGGAACACACCTTCCTAAGTCTGAAAATTATCATATATTGTTAAAATAATTAAAGTACAATACATTGTGAGGACCTTCAAAGGAATTAAAGGTAGGTAACAGGTAGCAGGACAGGAGATGGAATTAAGTGTTGACAAATTTAAAAACAACTTGAAATGGTCTTATTAGCTATTGATTATAGAGCTCAAAGAAAAAACATGTGGAGTGGTGTAAACAGCTCAACTAAAGTAACTATAATCCGTTAGATATTCCAGGATAACATCCTAAATACATCACAATGAGAAAAAATAAGAATGCAACATATTTTCTAAGCTCGATTATCAAGTGATTACACGCTGCAGAATATATGCAGTAACCCTGTTGCTGAAGGAAAGGACAGTCAGCAGCTGACTTATGATGCACCTTGCATTAACATGCATGAATGCACCAAGTCATGAAATACTGCATCATTCACGCACATCATGTGGAATATGTTATGTGCCATCCTACACCCTTTCTGCCTCATTCATGCTACGTGTTGTGAAAAAGCAAAGAGATGATTTTAAATGTTTAATTAATACAACACTTTTCTGTAAACTTAGATTAGTATTTATAACATGGCACTTACTTACAACATCCTCTGCTATATATAAAATTTGTTCACTGTGCAGAATAAACTCTGAACTACTGGTGATCTTACTGTACACGAGTAGCTAGCACACAGACTGCAAGGTGTCTAAGATCAAAGAACCAAAGGTGTTTCTGCAGTCATCTAGAACTTCGCTTTTGCAGCTGTGGACACAAAAATGGCATTTCTTTATTATGTCCTGGATGAGTCTGCTCTATCTCTACCATATAGTATTAGCTATGAAATCTTATCCTGATTCTACTGGAGAATCAAGAACAGGAGAAACTACAAATTATGGAGACACATCTTTTGGGGGCTCAAGTCTTACCTGGGTGAAGCCAATATTTAAAAAAATTAGTCAGTAATCTCTTCCAGTGAATTCTTATGTTACTGTTCTGACTTGGTGAAGGGGTACGCCCCGGACTAAGTAAGGAAAGAAACTTACCCTAAGGCTCAAGCAGCCAAAAGGTGGCTTGCAATTGACCCCCTGGGCACAGCAAGAAGCTTTATGGTCTTCTGCACAGCCACAAGTGCAGTCACTTTTTTTAATACCTGAGAATCCGGCATGCTGCTATTGGAATTGCAAGCTGGGCATCTGTATCATCAAATGGTGGAGGAAAACCCATGAACATAAGCAGTTACAGATTTAAAATGAAAAATACTAGAAGGATATGCATTCTTTTAGCAGTCATGGCCCATCAGTTATGTTGTGAGATCACCTATACTGCCAAAACAGATTCAGCAACATGTTTCTCTACTGGCATATATTAACAAAGTATGCAGGAAACTCCATTTTTAAGTACAGTTTTGGAGAGGACATTCTGTTTAGAAAGAAGAATAAAGAGGAAATAGGTTTGCCTTCTCAAAGGTCTCCTCCCGTTCTGTGATGTGAAGACTGAAAGCAACCCTGCAGTATGTCCACACAAGCTTGACAGTGCCATTATTAGATAGACAATTCAGAGACCACAAATAAACAACAGGTTATTTCTAGCTTTTATCGAAGAAGAAAAAAAAAAGCTACTAAAAAACCTACAACTAAAAATGCCAGATTACAGTTGATCAAGCCTTATTTATTTCAGATGCATGTAGAGCCAATTAAGGATGACTGCATACACATCTCTGGTACAGAGATCAGATTCCTGGCTAGGTGACACCAAACACTAGATTTATCTGCAGATAGTCCAGCAATAATGTATCTTGAAGGCGTGACCATGCGGCATATAGCATCCCTGTGTTTTTTCCAGTGCAGTCAGTATGGTCCAGAGTCTCTTCTCAGCAGTAAGATGGCAAAAGACAAGCTGGTGGATTTTGAGCTTTAGAATTGGTGGCAGAGACCTGAACAATTCAGTGCCCCTCTCTTTAACCCCTGAATTTCCCTGAGCTATCAAAGGGACTGACTTTCCCCACAACCGCAAATGGAAGAATCCTGTGCCCATATTTTAGGCACAGTTTACGCCTGGACATAAATTGCATAAATGAAGTTGCAGCTTGCTGTTCAGTTCTGCTGCTTCAGAGTATATATTACCCCTTTCACTTGTGAGTCAAGCCAGCTACTGGTATATATTGTTCAAACGAACTGTATCATCAACAGAGCAAAAGAAAAAAAAGGCATTGCTTAGGCACAGCCTAAGTACTTATGTTACTGTTATAAATGGTACACAATAATACCGTATCTTCAGCTTTACAGTGCTTCATAATTCTTCAGTGTAAGAGGCAATATTCTAACTTATTTCACTTTTATTTCATAATTCACAAGATTCGTACTTGCCAGTTCAGATGCAAATATAATACATTTGTTCTTCAGATATTATTAGTTGACACATCTGATTTTCCAACTTCAACTAATTAAAAAGTTAATCACGTGATGCATTGGTACAAATGCAAACAAAGCTGCTGGTCAAGGAGAATAAGGCCCCACTACATCATAAATTGAAGAGCTACAGTACTACAGGGTTGTTTATTTGTGTTTGATGAGATTGTAAGAGACAGGCATGTGTCTGCCTCAGTTAATATGGGGGAAGTGGAAAAAATCTCAGTTGATAAAAGCTGGAAATAATCCACTGTTTATTTGTGGTCCCTGCATTATCTATCTAGTACCGTCACTGTCAGGCTCGTGTGGGCATACTGCTGGGTTGCTTTCAGTCCCCCATCACAGAATGGGAGACCTTTGAGAAGGCAAACCTATTTCCTCTTTATTCTTCTTTCTAAACACCATGTACTTGCTAAAACTGTACTTATTTTTAAAGTGAAGACAACAATAAACATTACACAAGAAGAAAAAAATAAGGGAAGAAAACATAAGTGGGAAGTTCTGTCACCAACAAGGACACTATGTTGGAGGAAATACACAAAACGTATTCAATTGCTTTGATGTTTTACGAAGTTTCAACTTTCCAGGATTGAATAAGGCAGATGAATATTAACTTTGCTTCTCCTTATATATATACATAGATATATGTCTGCTATTACCAAGTAACTCAATAATTTAAATACGTTTCCACTTCCTCATGACATTTGTCCCATTTCTCTGTCAAACTTTGACACAGAAGTTTTCTCTCCTTAACATATTTATCAGCACTATTTCCTACCAAGCTGATGATTATCTTCTACAGATCAGTTGGTATTTCTTCCTGGATTCATACGAATGCAAAAAACATATTCCTTCCACACAGCACTCTTTGGTGCGACGCAGCATGTTTTCATCCCGAGAAGCCACTGGATGCTATCATCCTACTTTGTAACAAATGGTAAACTCATGGTGCTTGAAATTTACCCCAAGCAAAACAGAAGTGTCACTAAGGCATTTGCAGGCCTTCTGCCAGGTCGTGTATATATATATATATATATGTGTGTGTGTGTGTGTGTGTGTGTGTGTGTGTGTGTGTGTGTATGTATGTATGTATATGTATATATACATGTATATGTGTGTGTGTGTGTGTGTGTGTGTGTGTATGTATGCATATATAAGTTGGTCTACGCACACAAGCAAGGGAACAGGCAGGTACTCTAGTTCTCTCACTCCTAGATCACTGCTCATCTTTCTTTGATTATTTTATTAGTTTCCCATTACCAGCCTCAGTTGATGTACCGAGAGCTGCAGAGCCCTTTCTAGAGGAGGTTCTCCGCTAGCCTGTCCTCACCGTTTCCCGCTTCCCCAAGGGGAGGGATTCACCGCTCAGCATGCAGATCTGCCTCTTGTCAACCCTTTGCTTATAGCTCCAGGTCCACCAGCACACACTGTGTCAGTTCCCATCACAGCTTTTAACGGAACAGATTTAGGGAAGGAATTGAAAACAAACAACTAAAATGACTGCTCGCAAAAAATCCATAGGTAGCTTAACAGCTTCCTGAAGCTTCCAGAGATTCAAACATTTCTCGTTTAATTTACATTCGCCATTTATACTTCAAAGTTTTTAAGCTAGTCATTTTAGAAAAATAAAACAAAGATAGCTGTTTGCAAAGACTGCTTTACCTGTACGGCCAAGTATTACAGAGAACAAACTAAGCGCTGCAGCCATATTTTAAAACTCTTTGGCTTTATCCAGCCCCCTACTAAGAAAAAGGAATAACATCTTTAAACCACAATTTGCTTCCATTTCAGGTCTTCCTATCTATTGTCATAATATTCTTCTATGTAAATCAGATTTATTTATTCATAGGCGCTAGCATACCATTACTTTCGTGAAAACCGGTCTTGCACGTTCAGTCGTCTCTGAATTCTTACAAGCTCCCTGGCAAGGCAACGCGCCGCGAGCAGCGCTGCCGCCGGGGCCGGGGCCGGGGCTGGGGGCCGCCGCTGCCGCCGCGCGCTCGCTAACACGGTCTCGGTGGGCGTGCACCAGCGCAAAATGACTGCATCTCCGTGTTGAGGGAGATAAGAGAAGTGACAGAGATTAAAACAAATTGTTGATCCATACCAGAGAGGAGCTAGGCAAACAATAGCAGTAAAAGCATAAATGTCAATTTGGGATGATAAAGGATACAATCTAAATGTAATACGAGAGGCCTCCAGACAAAAGGAAGAAACAGAAATTACACATTACTGAAGTACCAGATGCAATAAACAAACAAATGTGTAAACACACGCACGAATATGCATATGGCAAGATTCAGATCACAGGGTTGATTACTCAAGAAACTAGATTTCAAATTAAAAAATATTGAACAATTTCCAGAATGTTTGACTGTTAGATTTGAAGGAAAAGTCCTATCTTATCTAATATTCAGTGATACTGTGACTTACACTCTTGATGACTGTGTTTTAATTTTGAATTATCAGCAACCAGAGGCTTGCAACATGCCTTTCCCTATATCCTGCATTAGCATCTTGATGGTGCAACTGTCCATAGATAGCAGATCCTTCTCAACACACGTCTGTCAAGAAGTTGGCACTCTATCTAATGAAAAGAGCTGTCAAAAGGTTGCTTTAACTGCTTAAAGATTTTCCCTTCCTGTTCCCCCTAAGGTTTTCTTGTACCCTACAGCAGTATTACCAGATGAGTTAAAGTTTCAGAGTTTATTTAAATAGGCTTATGTCTATTCTAGCCTTGACATTGGTGACAAAATCAAATGGTTTCACCCAAACGATGACCTAACAACTAGTCACCTAGTCACCTGTTAAGAGACCTATCTAAGATTCAAATGAGATCTGTATCACAGTTATCCTGGTTAATATTATTACTAAATCTACTTGATAATATAGAAGGATCCAAAAATTTATCTTGTTACGGGAACACAAGACACCCCAAAAAGTTAAATTCAACTTAATAAAATTCACAAATAGGACCAAACTTATCTTACCTTCAGAAAAACATGCTAATAATCAGTTTCTAAAGCACACGACTGCAGCAAACAGTTCAGCAGTATCATCAACCTGGGAGATATCTCATTTGATACTTAGAGCTATGTTTGGGGTGGTCTGCAGATACATACTGACCTGCCAATATGAAGAATTTTCTGATGTGAACAAAAATCAACACAACCAAATTAATCAAAAGATGTGCACATACACACACACACACAGCTACACATACACAAACACATTTGGCCGGGGTAATTACACGTGACAGGCCCTAGAAGAATTGCCACTGTGTTGAACTGTGCATTTAAATAGTCATAATGCCACGTGCCCTGAGGTAGCACCACGCTATATACCCCATTACCGAATGATAACAGTGACTCTCTCCTCAGCTATGTGTCGACCTAACTTTGTCCTTAGTTTAAAATTTCAAACTTTTACCTTCAAACACCTAGAGATGTAAGGAGCTGGGAAAGACTGAGTGCTTACAGGCAAACACACTATTTTTTTCTCCAAGCCTGAAAAGCAACTCATATGTGAAATACTTTAATGTAACGTGGTATTACCGCTGCTGCATTTGAGTCCTTCAAAATGCTTTAGGAGTTCAAATAGAGTTAACTTTATTTCAAAACTCTGCTATTAGGCAATTAAATTCTGATATCTTGCAGGTCAAACTCACTTTGGGTTCTTAATACTGAGCTGTGTTAATCACTTCTTTAAAAAGATCTAATATTATTCTTTCAATCCTTTTCTTTAGCAATGTGGGCTTCTGCTGAATCTACATTACAGCATAACATTTCCATTCACAATTATTCTGCATCCTACTAATGCAACCTTCCTTTCTGTTTACAAGCTGACAGCACTGATACTTTGTCTTTTCAGTGTTTTAATTTTTGTTTGTATCTTAGAGATTAAGGAGAAAAAAATCAAGTACTCAATATGCAATACAACTGTTTCAAATATGGCATCTACTCATGACTACTCAAAGCAAAAATGTGTATTTATTTTGTAAACATTCTATTATTTTATGCATACTAAATTTTATATATTTTTCTTATTCTTGAAGATGTAAATAAAATTTAATTTTAATGTAGCTATTTCTACTATATGCTTTCTTCTAATAGATAGAAGAATTTGAGTAAAAAAAGAAATACATAATTTTCCATCAACATTTCTGACAATTTTACATCTGTACATACATCCCATGCACTAGAAACTCCACTTATTATTAATCTTGCCCTATACTCCCTACTAGAATATCCCATTTTTACTCCCTTAAAACACTCCCCAATTGCTTGGTCATTATTTTATAAATGTATTGGCCTGGTTTTATTGTGGAAAATGTCAGACAAAAAGATTCAGCTTCTTCTAGAAGACAAACAGCAGGACAGATCTTATTTTGTCCATAATAAAGAAAATATAGCAACATTTTGTTTGAACAACTTCAATACCCCATGCTTAGCAGCAGAGATAAGGCCTTTGAAAGCATGGTGACTGTACCAGGGAAACGCTTCTTGCCATCCCCGTGTTTCTATACACAATAGCTTTATTTCATTTTGAAAATTTCACCTTTTCAAAGAGCCTGCCTGCAGCTAGGCACTTGCCCAGATCAGCGCAGGGCTTTCCTTTCCTCCCTGCAACCGGAGCTCTGGGCTGCTGCAGACCATGCATTTATGATGAACAACATAACCCTACCCACCACAGCACGTTTTTCAATGTACATGGCACCAGATACCACCAGCATCATTACGAACCAAGAGTAGTCTTGTGCCCAGCTCTGCTCTGCCTTGACTTATGCCTCTGTCTCTGCTCCACGGGCTGGTGGGGAAGCTCGCAAAGCATCTCTGCAGCAGCAACGCGATATACGGGATACACTAGAAGTGGCTGAGCTTTCGCTGTGCTCTGCTCAAACAGAGCCTTGCTCTGCCCTTTCCTCTAGCAAGCAACAGTAGCACACAGGTGCAGCTGAATGTGTGAAATCAGTAGTCTGAGGGTCCTGGATGGGTTGTGCTGGGGTAGAGAGATGCCCATCTCCTGGTGGGGTGCATCTGTCCTTCCCATTTCTATCTCGTGTTGTAGTCTCCGCCACAGAGTGAAGTCCTCTCTGCTCAAGTCATGCCCCACCTTCCCCTACAGAAGTGATCAGGAGGACTGGGGGTTAAGGGGGGAGAGCAAGAGGTAGAGGAGGGCTCTCCACTCACAGGGTGCTCTTTTGCAGAGCTCTAATGGCATCACGAGACTTGGTGATGATGCAAAACCTTCCCTGAGGTCAGTGCTGTAGAAGACTAAAACAACATTGCCCCTGCACACCGTGCACTGTCCAAAGCATCTGTTGTCAGACAGAAAGGAGAAGCAAGCTGGATAGTTTGGCTAAGAGACAAGAACTGGCCCCGCAGGGGAAGTCGCCAGTGATGGCAACTTGCAGGGGCAGGACACAACCCAGCCTGAACAGAGGCTGGGACTCGTAACCAGAGAATAGGAGGACTAGGACCAAGGGCTAGGAGACAAAGGACAGACTGAGGTGGGATGAGGACCTGGGGGATGGAGAGTGTCAGTCAGCGATACAGAGGCAAAAAGGGAACACATCAAGGTGCAGGGAGAAGCAGGAGAGAAAAGTGGAGAAAGAGAGACAGATTTAAAGCACCCAGAAGGGGAAAGAGGGACTGAAAAATAGCAAGAAAAGGGAAAAAAAAACATAGCCAGACAAGGAAAAAGACCAAAAGTCAGAATAGGAAGAGGGACAGACACTGGAAGGTGAGCTAGGAAAATGAGAATTAGGCTGACAGACTGGGCACTAAATAAACCAGGAAAGCTGAAAAAAAGACCACTGCCAGAGTGGAGGGAGAAGAGCTCTGCCCCCCCGGGCACACGCCGGGCTCCCACAAAGCACGCGGACCGAGGGGCCAGAACAGCCCTGCAGCTTCCCGCGCGCGGCCCTGCAGCACAGGGCAAAGGAAATCGCACCGACCGCCTGATGTCTGACTGCTAGCTAGCTTTTGTGTCTCAATTTTACAACTTTAATAATGATCTTTGTGTTTTATCTTCCTTTGGCCAAAATTGCTAACAGTGAGCAGAACACTACACCTTCACCTGGTTAGCAGGAGCTGTGGCTGCTACCCAGCAACACGGAGATGTTAATTTGAGGATTATTCTTATAATTCCTCATCACAATAAAATAAAATAAGCGATGTACATCTACTGATGGAAAACAGACTCTGCAGTTTCTGTCAGCAGTGCTGTATTTGTTACAAGCTTGAATCTTTATTGGGAGTTTCCTGGGCTTCTTTGCTGGCTACTGAATTGATCTCACTTCCACACCGATGCCAACGCAGTGGCGGATTAACTTGGAAACTATGGCCAAAGCTTGAAATGCTGCTGGATCATTTATCCTGATTGAAGGAAAGGAGATTTCCACACTTCGTTATGCACTGCCATCGGTGTCACTGTTTTAAATGTTGTTCTTTTCATCAGTCTTTGTCAATTTTCCTACATTCACAGGATTTTTTAATTAAATAAATATTCCTGCATGGTGAATGTTAGAACTAGGAGAAAACTTCTGAAAAGCCAGTTTATAAATAAAATTCTTGCCACAGTAAATTCATTCTTCTCAAAGAGCTACATTTCCAGAATAAATTCTCTCTCTAATATCATTACCTGAATAGAGCAGACCTGTACTTTAAAGGGTCTTGGCACTGAGTGATGATGGGCATCACTGGTTTAACATTTAATTACTGAACAGAGTTTTCTGGAGATTTGAGTGCTAATACCACTCACTCGCTGCTGTTGGCTGCGTGGAGGAATATTGTGATTGTTAGGATCTGTCAAGGAGAAGTGATACATAAACTTTGCTGTGCGCTACTCAAATGTGCAGCTGGTGGGAATAAAAAAAATGAATAGCTATTTATGCAGTAAATCCCAAACAGAAAATGGCTGACTGTTAAACATAAATCAAAAATAAAAAGAAAGTCTTAATGAGAAGAGGAGCATGCATTTCTATACATTGTACAGTGCAGAACATTATTTATTGATATTTCTCTTACATCTGTATGTTTTAGCAACTAAGAGTAATATGTGAATCAGAAATGTTACTTTGACTAAACAAATTCTCATTTTAATTAATAAAGGTACTTTCCTTGCTCAAAAAAGAGAAAAACAAGCCGGGCTTTTCATCTAAATTTAATACCCTTTCAATGTAAACCATGCAGAGGGCAAAAGAAGGGGAAGACCAAAGAATACTTGGACAAATAATTCTTGATTTTCTACAAACAGTAGGGACACGCAGTTCATCAGAAAATGGATGACAAGAACATCTCTCTACTTGCTCACAAGGACTGATGATTTCAGTAACCCAGTGGCAAAGGTTTCAAGGGAACAATGGGTGTAGATGACTGACTCATATATCTAATCTGAATTTTTTTTCTCAGTGTGTCCTTTTGTTCAAAATCACCAAGCAAATTGAAATATAGTGAGTTTAGAGAAAAAAAAAGCAAAAAACAATTTATCAAGAACAAAATATACATCTGAGCCTTTTTATCTCTTTTGTCTAAAAATGCTACCAATATAGAATACAAGAAGATTGTGGCAGTGCTGCCAGCATTTCTGCAGGCACTGCATCTCCCGGTGCCGACGCTCCCCACCAAAGCAATCCTTTTGCAACAACAGCTTCGTAGCACTGCAACAGATAATATTCACTTCCAAAGACAATCTCAAAAGGCAAGAATGTGCACGTCTGACTTCTAGATATGCTGAACAGTATTAAGACAAAATGTTTGTTGTGGTTGTAATAACAGGTCCGATTCCTATGCTACATACAATCTGTTTTTAAAAATCTACACTTTTCAATATTTATATGCTTATTTGTGTATGAGTAATTGTATACATGTTTGAGAGAGAAGGAAAAAAAGAAAGAAATCTCTCTTTCATATACAAGCCCAAATGGAGATTAATTGCCAAATATCTAAAACTTGATTTTGGATGTTGAATACATATTAAAACTTGTCTGTCAGAACTCTGTTCTCCACTCACATCTGTTTCAGTCTGGTTAATGAAATGACTTTTTATGTAATAAATAACAGGGGAATTAAGCCATGGAGTTAACAGTATGCATTAAATAATGAATCAATGCAAGTCCTACAAAACACATAGCTTAAAGTTGTTCACAAAAGAAAAAGAATGGATACATTAGAGTTCTGCTTCATTTTTAAAGATGAAATTGAAGTTCTTCAGGAAAGGTGATCCCTCTCATTTTGTACCTGTAAGCAGGAGGCCCCGACTCTGACATTGCTGCAGTAAGCAAAAACTGCATTTTTTATTTTTTATTTTTTAACTAAGGTTCAAAACAACCAGAAGAAAGAAGAATAAGAGGAAGGGGAAAAAAGCAAGGTAGAAAGGAGAAAGATAGATGGAATAAAGTACCGAGTCCTTTATCGCACAAAGGTCTAGCAACAGGCATGATATTCTGAAACGTGGCCTAACGAGCTCAGCACGGAGGACACAGCTTAGGCTGGCGCACGCAAGACAAGCAAGACAGAGCACCCGCCAGCAGGGTAAGATACGCTCCGAAAGAGGCGTTAACAGCCGACCCAAAGCTCCGGGAGTCACATGCTCGGCTTTTTATGACTATCGAATGTCTGTGAGGCTGCAGCTCTCCAGGCGGTTCTGACGAAGCCCCAACCGCTGCCCCCGGCGAGCAGGCTAGTCCCAGCCCTGCCGCCCACCGCAGCCTCCCGCCCTTCTGCCGGCCAGGGAGACCGCAGCGCGCTTCGAGTCAGACCTGCCGGGTCATCCCACCGAAAACAAATCCTCCCTTCTGGACCGGCCCAGCTTTCCGACAGACCACTCTGGAGATCCCGCTAAGCTGGAGGGCTTCCCGAGCCGGCCCGACGCGCGGCAGAGGGGCAGCGGGGGAGGCCAGAGGCTGCGGAAACCGCGCCGCTGCTTTCAGAAGCGGGAGAGTCTCAGGCCGGCGGGAACCAATGACGAAAACTGGCCCTGCGGTGCCCTGAGGTGAACAGGGACGTTAAGCCCTGCCTGTTCAGTTATGGTCGCTAATAACGGCAATTAGCTCTGTTTGAGCCGGGACCAGGCTTGACTCGCGGTGCCAAGCGAAGACAGTATTTTGCCCAGAAGTCTCAGCACTTGCGAATAACCGCGGAAGAGGTTCTCGCTAGGCCTCCCGACCGAGCCGCTCGGGAACGGAGGCCTTCCAGAAGCGCCGGGGTCGGAGGCTCGCCAGCCCCCAGCTAAGCTATCGCTAACGGTTCTCAGCGGGAACGCGCCCCCACGCCGCGGCAGCGCGGCGCCTGGTCAGGCGGAGGCACGCGAGGGCAGCACTGCCACCAGCAGTGCAGACCTTTGCATCGGGCTTCTCCTTCTACCTGCTAAGGGGCATAGAGCCCCAGGGTCATGCTGGCAAAACAAACCAGGGAAATAGCCCGGTAAACCAAGGAATAACGGTTTTCTAGCCCCGCACGTTATAGCTCGTGTTCTTCGTCATTTAAATAATACAAGCATGCTCTTCTGTAGCTCAGGTGTAATGTTTTTTGCGGTCTTTTATTACAAATTTAAAACTAAGGTGGAGAAAAAAACAAAATACCGAATGGACTGTAAATCAACTCTGTGTGACTGCAAATACGAGCGTGATTCCTAATACTATCTGAATCTTCCTGCGGTGCAAATCTGCTGTGAGGTTGCCATCAGTTCTGAGTGTGGTATCACACATGCCCGCATCCTGTTACGATCCTGATTCCCCGAGCTTGGTAGCTCTGCAGTTCCGTTTCCTAATTAGAAGTGTTCTAAGGAGACCACGCAACCTACAAAAAACATATAGCAAAGGCCATCAGGATATGTCTGCAGATGCCTCAAATTACTGAAGAACTTACAAACATGAGTGAAAAAAACAATGAAAACAACCACAAAAATCATATAAAAGGATTTTCATGTCCACGATTTAATAGAACTTAAAAAAACTGAAAATTTGGTTAGGCAGAATAAATGAATCTGAGTTAACCGTTGGAAGGAAAGAGCAGGTTGCTGCTCTTCCTGCTCCTGCTTTCAAACGGCTGACTTGGACGATGCACAATGCAAACACACTTTGGATAACATTTTTCCCTAGTTTTATTCTTTTCATCACCTTTGCAGAAGCAAGCTCTGTCTTAAGCTTACACTTAAATTACAATTCATTTTGAGGGAGAAAACCAGAAACTTTGTTGCGAGTTCCCATTAGGGTAATCAGAAGCAGTAAGGTCTGCTTAAATTAAGTCTAGCCAGCAGTGTTAAAACCTTTGCAACTGAAAGACATTGGATAGACCTAAAAATCACAGGAGCTAAAATGAAAAAGAAACATGTCTTTTCATAACTAACACTTCCAAAGCTTAACATCAGACACTTTTTTCCTAAAAGATGATTCTAGGAGAAAATGGGTTTCACTAGCCAATCTAAAATTTTATTTAAGTGTATGGCCTAATTTCCCTTCAAAAGAAATCTAGTACGAACCTGCAATGACAGCAAATAGAGGTGATAAAATGTAGCCTAAGTGGCTAACAGAAATTCAGCGATACAAGTGCTTCTTAAAACTGCATTCACTAACAATACTTACATTAATGTAAGTATTGTCCTCCATACATTTCCATTTGTGTCTAGCTAAGAATATGTTCCACTAGTTCCACCACCAAAAAGAAACAAACGCTAGTTTTAAACTGCAAATTGTTTTCACACACACACACACAAAAAACAAACAAAAAACCCAGAAAATATCTCATATTTCTTACTATAAATTTGACCGTATAGAAATCAGCACTGCTTCATATGGCCTGGATCCTATCTTCTGCTATATGGATGCAGAACTATTTCCAGGATAGAAGCGGTGCAACATCATTTGTTTTTCTTGACTTCAGAAAGAAATTTTAATCATGCTGGGTGAACTTCCATGCTCCGTATGAAAGCACACGGTTATTCTGTAAAGACAATGGAATAATTTGTGTACTATATAATTTTTCAAAATGTGGTTATGATTTGTAATGAACGTTGTTTTGTTTGAAGTGCTTCATAATAGGGTTTTTGTGTATCTTGGCTTTTTGTGGAAATTACTTAAAACATAGAGCGTCAAATTTGAGCAGTACAGCATGACTGACTTTGTTAGAGAGAGAAAAAAAAACCCCAAACCTGAATCTTACCTACTGCTGTCTCCCAGGAAATTATGACAGATTCTGTGAGAAACCTGGGACCTGTGCACGTTAGAAATTCTCTCCTGCAGGGTTAGCAGGTGTGGGCTATGTCACATAAATTTATTGCAGTCTGTGCTAATAATGAAAATTATAGAAAACCTAGATGAAAGTGCTCTGCATCCAGCTAATTTGAAGCTACCTTACGAGACAATAACAAGCTTCTAACAGTTTTTCCCTTTTTTTAAATACACTAATTATGCTTAATGTTCCCTGTCGCATTAGCTTTCATGGTAATTATATTTCAAAACTTTTGCAATTAGGGTACAGTTAATATTGTGGAATATTGCAATTATTTTTCATTGTGACACCTCTATTGAAAACTGGTGCCATAATGATCACATTGTTCAACTAAATCAGAACTGTAGAAATATGGCAAATGAACCAATTATACATTATTATTTCTAATTACAGATAATGCCCTTTTCCTTGCTTTTGTCCAAAAGAATTTCTCGGATACCCAGATTCTTCCCAATTTTTAAAAATCTACCTTATTTCCCCACCGTCATTCTTCTTTCCATACTCATAGTAACATATAGGCATAATATGTATACTCCACATTATATCTCCACAAGGTGTGCAAGCATGGGTACGTGTTTATATGGATGTCAATATATACATAGATAATTTACAGCTGATATACCTGTTCAGTCAATGCTAGCTATAAATGAAAATGTCACTAAATTGTACTGGGTGTGAGGACCTTACCCACTGATTAAGCCTATCCAAAATCCTTAGTGGCAACATCAAATGCATTACAAATGGACTCCAAGCTTTTCTAATTCAGCTCCACATTGCTCTAAACTACATTTCCTTATTTTCGGTCAGCCATCCTCTTTAAGAAACTCAAGGTCTTTGGCTTTCTCTCCTTAAACTTCAAGCTCTCCTCTCCATTGTTAAACCTAAATATCACCCCCCCCCCCAATTTATCACCCTGATTCTATTTTTGCAGATGCTGAATATCCTCAAACACTTGATAAATGACAACAGCAGAAATTTCCAGGAACAAATATATATAATTTCTAAATTTTGATGTTCACTCCTGGGTTTTGAAGACCATATTTGTAATTAAGTCCCTCTATAATCTGATAAAACAGAACAATACTACAGAAAAGTACACTCTGAGAAACATTGCAGAAAGGAACTGCTAACACAAAAAACTAAGCTGGTAATAGTAGACAATCCCAGGATTTTTAATTCTTTAGCAATTCTGAGAGTAGTTGTTATTTACCAGCATTTGCAATCTGCATGTAAAATTTTCATCAAAGCTTGCTTAATTAACTTTTCATCCAAATTACAATAAATCAGTGATAAATAAATCAACAATCAAATCTCTGACTTCAAACAGAGGAGACCTTAACCAAAAGCACTAGCTTGCCAAACCCCACCATCTGTACTTTTCCCAGCTACTAGCCTAATGAATTTCAAGGTTATATTACCAAGTGGAAGATACAATTTCTAGCCAAGATCAGAAAAAGAAAATAAAATATGTATTAGACTTTGCACATTTCTAGCATGAAAAAATCTGGAAACAAGTTTACAAGACCCCTCAATAAAGAACAACGCAAGATAAAAGCAGAACTCCTCCAAAGATTATTTCAGGCAGAAAGACAAAAATTTCAAATCTCAGCTTATTCAATATTGTGGAGTAAGGTTTTCAAGACTGGAGCTTCTTTTTAGTAACCTAAACAGCAAGCAGAATTTCAAAATGCAATAGAAATCTATCACCTGCAGTCCTCTGAAAGGCTAAAAAAGTATCTTGATGTCTAAATGACAACTGGAAGTCTTAAGAAATCTGGCACAGAATATGATTTTTAACAATGCCTCAAAATCTTCCCATTATATAACCAATGAATCAACCATCCTCCACCTTTCCATCACTTCTTGACTTGTATTAGTTGATTTTTTAAGTTTCTGCAACTTGATTTTTCTGGACTTGTCCATGCAAAAATTGTTTCCATTAACTTAGAAATACAGTCTCCACCCACTGATGGGCATTGACAAAATACAGGACAAGTAAAAAACTCTGAGAAGTATAGTTTGTTTCTCCCATTCCTCTTATTCTTCCCACGCCTCTTAAGTATATATCGGGGTGGAGAGAGGGCCCATGGGGTATGTGCATAAATATACATATATTTAATATGGAAAACACATATAAATTATCTATGTCTCCAGGCTGGATATGTGTAGTAATTGAATACATCTAGCAACACAATATGTATTGATTTATATATATATATATAAATATTATTGATAGTAAAACAGTATAATAGCCATGAAACAATTTAACAATGGGGTTATTAATAAAATGATTAGTGGTTTAAAACAGAGATTGAATTATTTTACTCAGAAAAAAATATTAAGTGCTCACAATAAATAGGTTTTTCCCCTAAACTAATGACCGCGTGTAAGATCAGTGCTGCAAAGTCCATCATACTTGAGAATAAACTCATCTCTAAAGATTCCTCAAATGTGCTCTTAACTGGCAAATTCATCAGTGAGTGTGTTTCAAACAAAACAACCATTCTGCAAGACACTTTAAATTTTTTGATTTCCCATGGAAAAATACTGTCTGATTCTTTCTGAATTTTCTACCACATTATAGATAAAAAAAATCTTAATTTAATTACTGCTGTAATAAATAAGGGCTGTAAGATTTTGAAGGTGTATATGTGAAGACAAGTACTTACGTGTATCTATCTAACAACTAGCTCATCCCCTGCATGTCTATCATGTCTGTTGGATCAATTTTCTGGAGCGGTGAAGCACGTAAGCATACATGTTAATTACAACACTCTTTGTAATGATCATTTTTTCTACCGGACAGTAAGATTTGTTTTACTGACAGCTGTCAGAATATTCCATTCAGAAGTCCTAGTAGATATCAAACGCACAGATGGTCCTGTGACGCCCTGCGTGAGGTAGTATTTGAGCAGGGCAAGGACCATCCATAACGTGTGGGTAAATTTCCCTTGTGCACTCCATTACTCCAGTGGATGAAACTTGGAGTTTTAAAGTTCTATTAGGAATACACTGATATTTTAATTTGCTTCATTACACAATCTTTTTATCAGGTATGTGTTGTGTTTACAAGGTAATATGTAATTTTATTTGCTGAAATCTTTACTATGCAGTATTAATTCTGTGCAAATTCCTGATGAATAGATTAGCCCAATAATGCTCATGTGAGACATAACAAATCTCTATAGTAACAAAAGCAGAGCTATATTTCACCTTGAGCCATTTAAGTACTCCCAAAGTGAGTATCACTTGCTTTTTTGGAGCTCTTCCACTACTCAAAAAAGCAACCTAACTTTATCATCATAAAAAGCAACGGCATCTTATTTCATCTATTTGTCTCATCTTAGTGAAGATTAATATTTTTTAGTGATTTAGTTTTAATCAATATCAAATCTCAGATGTCTCATGGAAAGGATCTAACAGAAAGAAGTAGAAGTGCAGGAACCTGAAGTTTGATCCTAAAGTTAGAAACTTTAGGTCTTGTTGAAAGCTCTCAGAGCTCCAGCTTCCTTCCTGGTTCTATTGGCTCTAAAAAACCAGGGAGAACCAACACCAAACTAAGCTCTCCAGAAAGTCAACTTGGGCCTGCAGACATTTTAGAGGAAGTCATCAGACTAAAGTACATGCTGGGAGGGTGACATACGGGGAATCTGAACAGAATCTGCCTATCATATAAGGAAAATACTGTCCTATAAACGATCCCATTCTATCCTATAAAGGAAACACTGAACTCAAAGGTTGCTGACCCAGCCTTTCCCACCAGTACTAATTAGCTCAAAGAATTTAAAATGTTAAAAATTAAGAAGTTTCTATCATCTCAACTAATCATGACAGCCCAGTTTAACTTTCAAGTTACTGGGAAGAGCTACGCTGTTGGGATTCTGGGTCTCATCAATGAGCAATCTCCGTATCTCCCCAAAACAAAGCTGCCATCATAAAAAACTATAAAACAGTGCCAGTTGCTTTTTGACAGCAGGATATTGATGGAAAACGTTCCTAAAAAAGCAAGAAAATGAAACTAGATGCTCGAATGCATTCACTTTCCTGGCATGATCTCAGAGGAATTCAAGAATGAAGAGTGTGTGGAATCCTTCCAGCTCTGACAATGACGAGAAAAAAAAAAAAAAAAAAGAAAAGAAAAAAAAAGAGAAAAGGGAAAAGATACTGAGAAGAACTGGTGTACAATTGGAAATACAGGTGAAGGAATAAGTTTTGTGCATGTCTATATAGTTCTGGATTACTATTTCTAATGGTTTATATAACTTTTCTCTATAAACAGTTTGAAGGAAATGGCTAGGCTATCTATGCAGATGGATTGGCATTAGTTGCTGATAGCATGCTTTTTAAAATTTGGTTTCTAGCCACAGTCTCTTGAGTCTTTTCCTTAGGTCAGTTTTAGAAGTACAGTTCCTCACAAGCCTTTTTTCTTACCAGAACAACCAATTCTCGGTCTGTTCATACACATCTCTACAATCTCACCCTACCCTCAAGTCAGTTTCAAATCAGAAACTCGGAGGGCTGGAAATCCCTCCTCTTCTTCAAGGGCTAGCGAAGAGTCTGCTGCCATTTTTCATCAGGAGGTCTGGTTTTCTCTTTGCCCTTTTCTCCAGCTCCATGTAGCTCTTACAAATCTGACTGACTGGCCTTACCAGGTGCCTGGAATTTAGAATAAATAGCTGTTCTTTAATTGGTTCTGGTTCACCACAAGGAGAAAAACTATTCATTAGTATCTAGTTAAATTTTGCTGTACTTTCAGCTGAAAAAGCTGGAGGAGGAAGGGATTTTGAAAATACAGAAACAGGTAATTAAAACAAAAACTATTCATTTTTGAAATGTTGAAGAATTTCACTTGGAAGTTTTTAAGCAAATATATTCACCTTTCATTTAGAGGTGAGTTTTTTACCCACATTGAAAGAACATTAAATAAAAAGGTTGAAATTTAAAATGGAACAAAACATTTTGCTTTTGATTGAGTGAAGCAATTCATATTGCTCTTCCTAACACAAATGTGCAAACTGAAAATTTCAAAATTTCTTCTTTCAATCCACCTAAGCCTTACCAATTCTCTAACAGTTTTTTTTTGATGTTACTCATTCTAAGATGTACCTTTTCACTGAAAAAAACTTATTCAGAACTAGGGAGGAGTTAAACTCACAAGTGTATATTCACTGAAGGAAACGCATAGAGTGATACTACAAGAAATACGAGCAGTCCATCTCAGAAAATACATCGCTGAATTAGGAAAGGTGCCTAGAAGGGCAAGAGAATAATCCTAAGTACAGGATAGTTTCTGTAAGAGAGAAGGCTCTGATTAGGGCACTTCAACTTTAAAAACAAATTACTGTGGACAGAAAAGATGGAGAACTTTGCTAAGGAAAAATTGTTTTATTATTTTCCATATTGTAAGACCTAAATAGTGTGCAAAAAATCTATCAGGAAAAAGGTTTAAAACAAAAGAGAGGAAGCACTTTTTCACACACTGCATCGTTAAATGGTGGAACTCATCACTACAGGGTCTTGTGGAGGCCAGAACTTCCAACGAGTCCGAAGGGGTATTAGCAGATGGTGTTACGGTGTTCACTACACAACAGTGTTCATTCGGACTCTAGACGGGCAGTGTACGTGCTAAGAGAAGAACAAGCCGGCGCGTGCCACGAAGATCAACTGTTGACAGTGGCCGGACACAAGGTACAGAGGGCGATGGACCTCTATTCTGGCTACCTATGACCGAGCTCCTGTGCAAATGCTGTACAGCAATAAACCAGGAACGCCAGCCTATGAGCCCTAAGCTAAAGACACTTCACTGGCAGCTCAAGGGGGACTCCAGAGCTATGGCTATATCACGTGATTGCTTGGGGAGATGCACTGAAACGCAATGCTGCTGGTAATCAAGTTTTCAGCTACAGTGAAAACCAAGGTGCCAGGGGTTGATACAATTTGTATCGCAGAGTCACTCAAAATTTATACGCAATCCCAAACCATCCCAGTCCCAATCCTCATTCCCATCACTCAATGGAATAATGGAAAGCCATCATTTACTACGCAAGATCTGCTCCCGAAACTCTCCCCTCTGGGCACTGCGAACTACGTTTTCAGAAACCTGGAATTCACAAACCTATGAAGATTTTACAGCTTTTCATGTTTACCAGTCCCTATAGCTGACACATTTATGTCAAGTGAAGCAATTATCCACTTGTTTGTGGGGACAGATACTAATAAACGTGCTCAAACACTAACAGTATTTTGTTAGATCATTTCGCACTTCATTATAGTGTGTATTGATGGAGGAGTTAGCCTGGTATTTGGTGCACAAAATTCCCACTGATTCCAGTAGAAAAAATAATTGTAACATTCAAAACAACTAATATGACCTAATTAATGATAGATTTAATTAATTCAGTGTGAAACATCATCAAAGCCCATATTTCTGATTTCTCCCCAAAACATGTGAATTAGCAGTTGGGGCTCCTTGTTTTATTTAACTTAGGTTCCATGAAGGTTTATACAGTTTTGTGAAAAGAGAAGGAAAGCAATGGGTTACTTTTCTGCCTCCATTCCTTGTCTTTTTGGTAACTTACAATGCCTTTTTATAAGAGGCAAGTTACATTTTACTTAATTTGCACATATGCAAGCGGCATACAGAAAAGGATTAAGCAGCCAAGGTGAAAGACACCATAGGAAGAGCACAGCGAAAATGGAAACTCATTTTCTGACTGCCAGTTCAGGGTCTTCAACAGAAACTCACTGTTGCCCTCCAGACTTTCATCCCTGAAAATTTAATATAAAACAGAAGCACATAGCCTAGCCTAGTTAACAGTGAACAACACAGAAACCTCAGTTCTTCAGTGGAAGGGTTATATTATCACCAAGGAAAATCTGCTCAGCACCATTCAGGCAGCACTTACGTTACCTAGCATAGAACTATCACCAAATACAACCTACAACTTTTTGCACTGAATTTTCCTTCTATTTATAACAAAGGTCTGAGGCGTGGTGGTCCACAGTAAGCAGGTCCCTTTCAGCAGATTTGTGAGTAAGATACAGCAGCAGAGTAGGTTTCCCCAGGTTTTGTGATTTTGTATTTATTTGTAGACCCCACACTTCTATATCCACACTTTGCTTTTTATCATTTGTAACAGGAGAGTGTTGTATTTCAAGTCGCTAGACCTGACCTAAGTAAAAGGAGAGTAAGTTTCCGTTACTGCAAATCACACTGTTACAGCCCTATGATATCCAACGCTAATGCGTTAAACAAAGAAACTACAGCGAAGGACCGACAGGTGAGGCAACGCCTTGGGGGAGCAGGGCAGGGACGGAAACAGAGCCGAGTGGCAAGCAGCGCCCTGCAGAGATGGAAAACGTCACTGTAATGAAACAACCGAGGGATCTGGGAGCAGGGGTCCCACTGCTACGGACGGGAAGAAACACAGAATCCAAAGAACAGAGCAAGGAGAGAGAGATGCAATTCCAGCCGAGTGCGAATGCCAAAGAATGAGCTATGTAAACACTCGGGGAGCTGGCAAAATGCAAAAGGATTCACCCCACACTATGATTTCAAGCTATCTGAAAAAGAAGGCATTTACCCAGGCCAGTAATTCTTAACTTTAACAAACATTCAAGTCCTCAGCTTTTCTGTGTAAGAATCCACAGGAAAATGAATGACTTGCCTATTTGTAAAAAAAGCCAACATTATTTTACTGATTAGCTCACATAAGAAAAATAGCTCCTCTTATTTAGTTTTAATGTGTAATTACTACAAACAACATAAATAGGGATTGATCACTTCAAGACTTTTACACTCAGATTCCTTCTGCTCCTGAATCTTTGAAGCGGCACAGGTCAGGTATACACGGGCAACGTCAGGACAGACACGATGCAGGTTAAGAGCATCCCCACAGACAGAACAAGGCTGGAACTCCACACTCAGCTCTGAATGCATCCGACAATATCCAAGTCTCCGAACATTTACTGAGTATCCCAAAACACAGTACATGGTGTGCACCTCCATCACATTCCCTCTCACAGGAGGCACTTATAAATCTACATCAGAATGGAGGAACCACAAACTCATTTTACATCACCGCTGTAACAGCGGCTTCACGCAGAGTTAATATGTTGCTGTTAAAGTGGAGATTGTAAGAAAGTCAAAATCTTGATCTTCAAAGGTATGCCAGCAAGACCCAGCAGAAGAGGCAGTGATGCAAGCAAAGGAGTCCTACTTCCACTACGGCTTAATCCATTTGGTGAACTGGATTAGGAAATAATAGGACAGCATATTTTGCTTGTGTAAGCTGTATTTTCAGTAGAAGATTTTATCAATAAAGCTATACCTGCAAACCCTTTTAGTTTAAACATACCTAGAGGCAAACAGCGCTGCTAGAGGTAAACAGAAGGGAAAAGCATTCAGAGTAAAATGACAAAGAGTTCAGATTTCTTCCTGTTTAAGGTGGAGAGAAGTAACAGACACACTCAGGAGAACTTATAGGCAAAAAGTCAAGCCTGAATGGAAAAAAAATTAATATTAAGAATAATGAATAACCACTGAGCAGTTTCTCCAGGGATGTGATGAGCTCTCCATCATGTGTTGCCTTTAAAATTAGATTGAACATCTTCTTGAGAGAAAAAAAATCCCAATTTCTACCGGTTGAATCATGCTCTATTATATAAACTCATAGTTTCTAGATGTTGACAACTGATCAATATATTATATATGATGACACGTATTTACAGATTTGCATTATATGATGCTAATATTTATAAGCACATTAGAAACAAGTGTTGTAAAACAGCAAATCTATTCAAGCAATTCTATAAACAGGATTAGTAATTCAATGCTAGATAAATTATATACAAATGTAGTTTTAATATAACCTCTTCACAATATAGCATTTAAATAAAATGGAAGTATATGGCTTTGACTTATCAAAATCAGGAAATCCATAAGACAGGATATTAATTGACTCAGATGAAGGGTCTCCTTGCCTGTATTTGTTTGTAGCAGCAGTCATATGGGCTTTGTAGGGAGAAAGAATGAATTGATTCAGCTTCTTTTGTTTTTAAAACAAAAAAACAAAAACAAAACAAAACAAAAAAACCCCAGAACTTTCCGTGTACAAATACTGCAAAGAACTCTGAAAAAAATCATATCCTAAATTTGGGGTCCTCAGTTCTGTGATCTGTGAAGTGCATGTTGCATACATGTGCTTGATTCCCCACTTTGAATCAGACACTAAGTTGTGTTGGTGACGGTCAGAGATGTGAAATGCTTTCTTAATGCTGCCTTTCCATATAATCAGCTGCAGTATCCACTACAGAAGTTGTTAGGACTATGTCACTGATAATGAGAAAGGCAATGGAGTTCAGAAGACAAAAAGTCTGTATCAAAAGACAGACAGAATTATCAGAAAGCCTAAGAAATTCTTTCCAAAAAATACCACTTACAGCAGAGAGGATTACCAAGAAAGATATTTTAGTCTTTTCTCCACACAAAGGAAAAAGTACCCCATCTGAACACAAACAGCAGCGTATGAAAAAAATTGAGTTATTCTTCCTGTAATTGTAATATCCCCAAGGCCTTTCAGTTTTGAAGCAAAGCACCAAGGCTAAACATCCATTTGCCTGGCACAGTGGCATGAAGCAGCAATATCTAGTGTTTAATCTAAGTTTCAAATGTGTGACATTAATTGGGGGTCTCAAACTAGCTACTAGGGGACAAAATGAGCATTGGTAATGAGAAAAGCCAAGGACAGACTGGCAATACTAACTAAATTGTTTCCCAGCCATTAGGATAGGTATCAGAAGACAGTAAAGTAATATGTAAAGTAAACAGTAAAGTAATATGGAACTGAACCTTGGTAAGCCAGTATTGCAGCTGCCTCACTGTGCTGCTTCTATTGCACATTTACATTAGCACATTTACAAGCATTAAACTAAAAAATGATGTAAAAATAGCTAAGAAAATCTGGATAATCTGTGTAGGTCTCAAAACCGTAGCTCTCAAAACCACGATGGTCTTAAGGAAAATTCAGAAACAACAGTATCAGAATCTGTTCTCTATTTTATAGTTTTTTGTAATGCATTATCATTTTTTGTTACCATAACACTTTCTGTTTGAGATTTGTTTGCCTGTTATGATTATGAATTCATAAATTAATAAACACAATGTTTTTGCAATATCTGATATCTAGAATCAAGTCTTCTGGCTGAAATTCAGACATCTGCTGGCATCGTCAACATATGCTACACAGATTAGCAGCAGCAATAATATCAGTAATAGTGGCAGCAACATGGAGCTAATACTTAAGAAAAAGTACACCTTTCAGTTTCAGTGCAAAAACATAGTTCATACTGCTCCTCCATTTCTAAACCCGGCCCATCAAAGCTCTAAAATTAAACCTTCCTAGTGCTCAAGAAATGCAGCAGGGGAATTAGAATGTGAGACTCCATTAAAGACATGCAGGATTTAAGTATTAAAACCAAATTGCAAAAAAAATCTTTTTAAAAATGAAAAATATATTTAAAATAATCTATTAAAAATCCATTTAAAGACCTTATTTAAAGATCTTGCTGCTAAACACATCAACTCACTTCAAAACATTATGTATAGAAAGACACTGCTATTTAGAACCTAAAAGATAGGAGCCAGCCTTCAAAGCATAACCACTGAAAAAAACAAGTTTTAGTTTCTATTCAATCTTATCTACTATAAAAGAGAAATATATATTGGACTTGGCTGCCTGCTTGCCATCTGAAGAGAAGTCTTTGAGAAACTTTGGGGGTTTTTTGCACATTACCTATATTAAGCATTAAGGATAGAGTTCTTCAAATTAGTTTTTCTTTCTTTTCCTTCTAGGGGAGCACACAACAGCCATGGATGCCAAGCTGGAGAAAAAGCCTATCGCACTGAAACGCTCAATAATAATAAACAAGAACAAACATATACAATTCCCTTTAATTTGGAAACAAATTAAAATGATCAATCTGCAACTCCTTTTTGCATAACAATGTAAATACCTGCAAAGATAGTACAAGACAAGGAAAGTTTGATGGCACCGTACTTTGAGGATTGAGCAAGAATGCCCCTGGACTTGTCACCGAGTCGTCACAAGAAAGTTGTTTTGAATATGAGTGGAATTATATCTCACTGTTTTAATAGTCATTAAATCATTGCATTTCCCTTTGCTGAATTTTATGAGGTTCCTGTCAACATTTTTGATGCTGTCAGTACTGAGCTTAGTTTATTGCAGAAGAACAGTTCCTCTAGCTATCAGCAGCCACTGGTACCATGCTGGGATAGTTAAGCATGCCGAGGTTTCTTATCTACAGTTTAAACCCACGTCCTTCTGGCAAAAAGATGAAGGTGCTACCTACTGAGCTATCCAAACCCTTTCTTTTAGTCTCTTAAGTAAGCCAAAGAAAAAAAGCGAGTTAAGGATTCTAGATTTTTCTGCTGCGACTTATTTTGCTCTCATGGAAGTTGGCAGGTACAGAAACCGCTTTCTGCGTGCAGCAGGGGGGGATACTGCAGCACGGAGAGGAGATGCAGCTGTGCCTCAGGCGCTGCCTGTACCTGCTCACTGCTCACACTGCTCTCCGCCCCGTCGGGGAACTTCCCGCGCGCGTCCAGGCCTTTCCCACGCTGCGCTGCGCTGCGCTGCGCTCGGGGAGCTTCGCCCAGGCAGGGCCTCAGCAGCAGCCCTCACGTCCCGGCGCGCTCGATGACCTCGCGACGCCTGCCTGCGCCTGCCAGTCGCGCTGCTGAAACGAGGCGGCCTCACGAGCAACAGGCCACCACGTTGTCCCCACCTGCCTGGGCCCCTCTCCACTGCCCGGGCCGGCGTCTCTGCCGGCGGGTCTCTGCGACGGCGCGACGGCCTGGCCATGCCTGCCCGCCGCCAGCCAGTCCGGCTGCCGCGGCAGAAGTGTCCTCTTCCCAGCCGGGGCGTCCTTCCTTCCCCCACCTCTCCCCTGCCCCCAGCTCCCTGCACGACTGGGACGGTCTTCTCATACTCCAGGTGACATCACTAGGCCTTTCCCTGTTTTTCTGTAGGATTCATTTATTTCCTAAAGATGACTTCTTTAACAGGGGTTTAAATTACACACTAGAAACTGAACTATCTGCTTATTTGATGCTGGGCTGTAGAGGGTTATAAAACACGGACTTCCAAACACTCCCAGCTGAGACTCAAGTAAGATCCCCCAGCTCTGATATATTAATGAAAGTTCTGGCTTCCTTCAGAAAAAAGGTTTTTACCTACTGGATTAAACTACAAAGTAACAGTTGGTGTGAATCAAGTTACACGTTAATAATTATGAAATCCTACAGATGGGTTATATCTGTTGAACGTAGGAGATCCTTCTATATAGATATTTATATTGAATATAAATAATATTGTAATTTTACCTAGTAAATTAATACAAACGGGGGTCATACAAACGTGTTCATTACTTTTTATCCCAAGTTTAACTCACAGACAACACTAAACAACAGCAATCTATTCCATTCAAGCCAACCTGCTTCTCCATTCCCCTCTCCTCGTTGCCAATAACTGCTTGTGAAAAATCAAATCAAGACCTATCTTCTAAGCAGGGTCCAGGATACTCTTTGGGTAAATAGTTACAACGAGCCAAAAGTTTTATCTTATTGTCTCTGAGCCAAAAAGACATGAACAAACAAAGACATGAAGACAAAAACACTGAAAAATCAGGCATGATCCTCCTTCAATTAAACTTCAGTACTTCCTTGAGAATCAAGACATCATCTCATGCATATTCCAAGTTTAGTGATGCACCTAGGCCGTTCTATTCCCAAATTCAAAATACCCCCAAATTCATTCAGCATCTATTTTCTCCTTGTTAGATTGGTTGAAGATGATGAATGTATCCAGTTATGGATCCATCATATCAAAAATTATTGTGCAAGCAGGTATATCCAAAGTGTTCTACTGAAGCTGAAAAAAACCTGTTTTTCTGTTGGGATTCCAAAGTTTGTTTAAGTAACAGTAAATCCTATACAAGAAAACAAAGAGAAAGCTGTTGGCAACAAAAACCCTTATCTTTAAGGGTTTATCTATGTTTCTATATAAAACAGCCTGTTCTAATATATTGTGGTTGAAACCATTAAAATGATATACCAACAAGATGACTTGCCATGAATTATCAGAAAGAAAATATATACAACATATACAAGAAGAAGAAACAAACCTATTCTTACTTTTACCTATAAGAAACCATCCTAGAAAATGGTGTGACAGGAATTGACCTTCTTTCAAAGGGGGGGGGGGGGAAATCTCTCCATTAAGTTTTCATGTGTAAAAGGTCTCATTTCCTTCTATATTATTTGTGTTTTTTTCAAAACACTATCAGCAGGTGCACCAGATTTCAAAAACCTCTTGTCCTTCATCACAAATAATTGTGCTGCATATTATATTAAGAAATACAAGCAGAGAAATGTAAGTGATGGGAGTTCAATTAAAAACAGCATAATCTCTGTTGCATGTAAAATGATTCTGCAACTGAAATCAGGTTCTAATGAGACAAAAAAAGGAATACATTTTCACATATTTTTAATTATATAGAATTTCCTCAAACATGATTTTTAATAACATATTCCATGAGGTTAACATCATATTTAAAGAAAGTGCATTTTCTGATTTCATTTTAAGTCTGATTTTGAGCAATTATTGTGTCATTGTTCTGCAGTAGAAAGGTTGAATTCATTTACTGTGTGGTTATGCTAGTTATGATTGATGTCGCTTCTCCAAATGATAAACCAATCACCCCAATGATGTAATGTCATTTTAAGAGTGCTATAATCACATTTCTCTCAAACTGGAAGCTCTGATGAGTTCTAACAAAGATTTATTGTAGATTAAAGGCCTTCATAATATCAACAATAGATTGCTCATTTGATGGCAGATTTGATTAGGTAATTTTTTTAGGCAAATGGGTTTTCCAGATATATCAAGAATGGCTATTGTGAAGGGCACAGGGCAGTACATATGGATGACTACCACCTCATATCCAAAAAGACTCATCTTAAACTTGTTGAGGAGTTATCCTGTAATTGTAGGGGTTCAAGCGTACAATCAGCCAAACAAGAGGACACTTATTGAATAATGCTATTGGTACAAGACTTCTGCAAATATTTCACCTTCAATATGTATTTTGAAGACTGCAATAGAAATGTTTGAAAGAAAAACCAAGACAGTGTCAGAGAAATAATTACTAATAATCAGTATCTGGCATATTATCATTATCCATCAATAATATCCAGGATCTAAGCCTTAAGCATATTCAAAACTTTTTTAACCCAAACCCCAATTCAAACAAAATATTTAAATCTACCCACTGTATCCCAAATGTCTGGATCAATGTTCCTAGACACTAGTTTCCATTGACACTAAATATAAATGAAAAAAATTAAAGCATGGTCTACTTTTCTCTATCATGTAGCTGGTAAAAGCTACTCTGAAAATCTTGCAAGTAGAAGGATGAACCACAAAAAAAGGTTACCGTTTCCCATTTAAGGTATATGTCACTATCTCTGGTATTTTCTTGTAAACTCTCTAAAAGAAATATTGCAAAATCTGCAGAAAAAAAGTAAGATAGCTAGAAAACATTTATTTAGTTTCCGAGGAAGTATTAAGTCCTGAAAAGCTCATGCTATAAAATATTCTCAATGTGCTGATCAAGCCATCCTACATGTGTATGTGGTCAAAAATAGACAGAAGACAGACAGCTGTTTCCTATATCCTGGAAATTAGAAGCAAGTCATTATATACTCTGTGAGGGTTTATTAAAGAAGGAAATGGAATATTCTTGGGAAAACATATGATAAATTATAGATTGAACAAACCAACTACTAATATTCAATTAAAAACATATCTGAGCATGCTGAAAAGGTACCTTGCATTAGTACACAGTCTGTAACAAATGTAAAACCCAAAGCTTTTAAGGATATAAAGCAAACAATGACTATCACTTAAAATGAGATATAAAGAACTCTTCCATCAAATTTGTAGATGTTCTGTTACTGACACTTTCTTCATTTGATTTCAAAAGAAAGCCATACTGGTTCACACTCAGACTCCAGCAGAGGCCATACACCCCAAGTACCCAGTACTGAAGCACCCTCCAAGTCTCTGACTATTTTTGGTTCCCGTTTCCTGACTTCGATTTGTTTCTACTTAGCAACTCTCACTGTATCTCTCTTCCAATTACTCGTCCCATTTCCTCTTGAACCCTTGTAAACTGTTTGATTCATTACATCCTTCAGCTGAACAGTGTTCTCTGTTTTGTTCTTTATTCCTTTTCTAAACTGTTGACATTTGCCTGCTGCTGAGCACTGAGTTGAAACTTGCATATCCCCAAGAACTCACTTCTCTTTGGTAATGACCCATCATTAACCTGTCAACTGGAACTGTTTTTTCCATGAGTATCACTACATTTCTCTGCTCTGAATTACTTCTGACATTTTATTGTCCTGTTACTTCATCTCATAAGGTCTTTCTGCGATGCTTCACAGTCTGATCTTGTTTTTAACACCCTACCCTTAGCTAACTTTTTTACCCCACTGCTCACCATCTTCTCCAGGCGTCATCATGGCCCATGAAACTTCACTGAGGAGCTCCTTTCACTGTGAGAGCCAACCATTTACTCTTAGCATTTGCTTCCTGTCTTTCAGGCAACTGTTTTTTATGCAAGAACCTTCCCTCTTACCCTATGGTAGTTTAGTTTCCTTAAAAGCATTTAGTGACAGATTTTGCTGAGAGCCTTTTGAAAATCCAAAGACAATTCATTGACCAGATCACCCTTATTCACAAATGGCTGGCCCGTGCAAAGAACTCTTAAAGGTTTCTGTGGCAGGACTACCCTTCGTAGTAGCTATACTGACTCATCAAAGACGGAACATGTTATGGAGGTAGCCACCTTTTTTTTCCCCTGCTACTATGGTTTCTACCAAGTTGCCCATCACAGATGAAGGGATTTTGAGGGCTGCAGGTCCCCAGATCATCCAGAACAGCTATTAAAAAAAACAAACAAAACTGGTATCATATTTTCTGCCCTCAAAACTCAAGTACCAAGGAAACATGCTTAGTCTCTGAATAATTAGTACCTTGTGTGTGTCTGTTGAAGATGTGTCATAATCTGACTAAATTTTAACATATCTCATGTAGCAAATGGATCATAAGGTTAAAGGATAATTCAGGTTGGAAGGAACCTCAGGAAGTCCCTAATCCAACCTCTCACCAAGCAGGGCTAGTTCTGAGATCAGACCAGGTTGCTCAGGACTTTATCCAGTCTGGTCTTGAAAACCTCCAAGGACGGAGGCTGCACATCTTCTCTGGGCAGCCTGTTCTACTCCAACGCTTGACTGTCCTCATGAGGGAAAAGTTTTTCCTTATATCAGGTCTGAACCTCTTATCTTTCAGCTCATGCCCATTACCTCTCGTCCTCCCACCATGCACCCCTGGCCATCATTTAAATGTGCTATATGCATCCGCGAAGGCCAAAAGTCCCACGCACATTGGTATCCTCCAATACCATTCAGATCTGTACTGTTACAGGAGAGAGAGACCTTAAGCAGATCAGTAACTGCATATTCTGTTTTCCTATCATACAATTGTTGCAGAGCATGCCCTACAATCCTAACTGTATATATCATATTAGCAAATCAGCTTGTTTATCTTGGGAAGTTTTCAAGGACAAAATTTTATTAAATGAGGATTCTGAACCACAACTGTATGTTGAGAATAGTGCTGTTAAAATGAATTGTGAGAGCCAAGTACAGCTTTATAAAGAACTTTTGCCCTTTCATGAAATATAAACTTGTAGTTTCCAATTAAATAGTCAGGAACTGCACAACAGATGTTTATGTTCAAAAATATAAGCAAAAAATAGACGCAAAACAAAGGAAACTACTATATCTTATTTTCTATTTTTTTTGCTTATCTTTTTGATCATAAACAACTGTTAATGTTCAAAATAGTTTGTGCCTCGATTCCTCAATTTTTGGCTGTCAAAATGGAAAGGCGGCATTTGTTTTCAGAAAAAGAACCAAGTACTACAGTTTATATGGCTGATAAGCAGAGCTGCAAATGTTTATAAAACTGTGGTCTGAAAGACAAGGATTAATTTGCTGAAAATATCAACATCTTAGTTAAATGTGACATTGGGAGTATAGAATCAGACAGATTCTGAAACAAGAACAGACACAGAATGACAGAAGCAACACACATTTTCAGATACAGAACCTCATTGCCTACCTTAGATATTTGATTAGCTTGTGCAAAACAAAACAGTGCCACTGTGTATACACATCTCCTCTACTAGATGCTTCCATGAGCAGGAAACCAACTTTGAAAATTAAATCCCTCTGATGACAAGTATTCAGTTCTAATTTTTACACTGCTTATAACAGTCCTAAAATTAAAACAGATCTCTATAGTAAAATGAACCAAAAAAACACATGACACGTGGTGTTTTCAAAAAAGCTTCAGTGAAATAAAAGTGCAAAATTTTTCTGTTTGCCTCACTTCCATACATGGTCTTGATTTTGTGGTGATGAAAAAACACATTTGCAAGAAATGTAAAAAATGGCATAAACATGTCACAAACAAACATCTGTATGTTTGCAATTTTCTTACCACTGCTGGAAGCCTGCTGTGGCCCTGAACATGCTCTTAGCAGATATGAATTAGGAGAGAACTCCTCATCAGGATTGGTGTCCATGATTTGATGGGACGTATTGCTGTCTAGCAATGGCATCTGGCAGCTAACTGGTGGAGGATTATGAGAACTGGGCAGCTGAGCAGATGGAAGAAGGCTAGACGAGGATGTAGGTGGAATGGGACGACCTGGGAAAGAGGACACAGGGATCAAAGATCAGCAATGAATGTAATGAAAAAAACCCCGAACAGCCACGTAATTACACTGTAACTGTCCATCGTTACAAATGATTACTGCTGTGCACAGTCAAAAAACCCTCTCCGCTGGCACTTTGTATCACATTCAAGGCATTGCGAGCAGCTGTGTTGTGAAGTCATTCCAGAAATGTCTCCACAGCATCAGCTTCAAACAGGCTCACTGGTGAATGCGAATAACTGACCACCACTGGATAAGAAGTGGTCAGTTCTCTTTGTGCGCTGACAAATACACAACAGCCAAATGCCGAAAGGCCCCAAGCCTAATTCACAGATGCTGCAAAATCCAAGCACATCAGCCCCACAGTTTCATCCAAAAATTTTTCACAGTTCTTTGTACAGTCTTTAGTATTAGTTCTATAAAATTAATGTAATATAGAATTACAGCACGTCTGTAACCATCTCTTAAAATAATGTTCTCCTCCTGGTATGTTTTACAGGGAAATTGCTCTAGTACTTACAGCTAAATGTAGGCCTAAACCTTTACTCAATGAATATTTACATTGCTTGCATTCTGTCGTTTAAATCAATCGCCTCAACCCAATAAAACATTTAGCTTCTTAGCTTAACGGAAATTTTGCCATCGGTTTCAACAGGTTTTGGATCAGGACATTGGGAACATTCCCGCTGTTTTACTGGCACCGTTAGCGTGCCTGAAGTGAGACTCGGGGAGCGCAGTGGCTAGAACAAACATCGTTTCTCTTACTGCAGTTGCTCGTTCTTGCGACTCCGTCCAACCTCCTCAGCATAACCAAACCACTCCCCAGCCAGAGAAGAGAGCAAAGCACCTCACCCATCCAACAGAACGTGACCACTCATTTCCCACCTTAGCAAGTTTTGAATAGATCGTTCAGAAAGGTCTTTGGAATATATTTGTGTTTACTTTCCAATTATTTTTCACCTCTTCAGTAGCATTCCCAGAGGCAGTATTTTCAGAAAAGAACTAACACAAATGCAGCACCATTAAAATAGTGTATATCTGATATCCTTCTATTTTTTTCCTTTATTCTCCAAAATCTCTCATTTGACTAAAGCTACGTGGTTACTTACTTAGGAAGTTCTTTTGACCATAGCTGTACGAGATGTGTATTTTACACTCTCTACTTTCCCGTAATTGCAAGTTCCCTTTTTTCCCTCCCCATACAACTATGAAGTACACTTCAAAGTGGGGATTGTAAATGGATGCAAGTAATGGGCCTGACACCACTAAGTTAACAGAACTGTAACTACTGACTTCAAAGATAGCAGGACTAGAAACAACATACCTAAAACACTTAGCAGACTGATTCTGAATTATTTTTCTTTTCCGGCTATACTGGAAGAAAACAGTATTAATATAAATACAGCTTTCTTGCAAAGTCCTGCAGACTCCTCAAAAGACTCTGCAAAGTCCTTGGAATACATCCTCCATTTTACCACCATATGGAACCAGACATTGCCATCAATGAAGCACTTGAAAAATTAAAACGCAAATTTAAAATATGGAGACAGGATGGTCTTTTTATGATAGCAGCAGGAATCCACAAAAATAAAACCGCACAAGCAATACTATTTGCAGAGACAGCTGCCTCAATAAGGAAGCGCATAGGAATCTATTAAGAGTCACGTAACAAGAACCATATGAGTACAGTACAGACCATACCCAAGCTAAGGTTCTTTATGTATCATTGTAGATCTTTCCAAAAAAGACCCATGGGTATGACAGGAAATATAGGACACTGATGATGGCACTGCAAGTGAATTATTTCATGCCCTGCAATTAACTTATAGTTCTAAAGAAAAGAGCCATCACTACAAATTACATTACACTTCATTGTTACAAGGGGATCCTCAACTCTAAATGCAAAGAATAAATAAGATTCCCTGAGGGCATTAGTCACCCAGAATTATATGAGACAGAAGAAGTGGTAACCTAGTTACCTAAATATAAGCTTCTTGGTGCCATCCGGGAAGTCCTACGTATTGTTCCTGGCCTCCAGCTGTCTCTCCAGAAGGGCACAGGTCTCTCACATGTACAGCAACATACCTGCTGTGCCCAAGCAGCTTGTGAGTAAATGCCTATGTTTACACCACTGAACCCCATTCACGGGGCAAACTCAAATTTGTGGAGATGGGCTATACCTGAATGTGGGTTGGAAGCCCTACTATTTCACGTTCTTTCACTCTTATTTCTTTCTAGACGGTGACCTAGGGCAGAATTTCCCTCCCGACTCACCAGACAGATTCATTTCAACTCTGGAACCTGGTTTTCCTGTGTAAGATATACCTCGGCCCCCTATAACAACATATACTTCATTAACTAAACTAGTGGTATCAAGTCAGCCAAAAAGAAGTTCATACTTACTCATTCTTTTCTATTGCAAACTTTCCTCTCATAACTTTATACTAATCCATTCCATCAAATACACACAGGATAAAGACAGCTTTTTTTTTTTTTTTTTTGGCATTGCCTATTAGAATATGACTGGTTATAGGGATGAGAGGAATAAGAGAAACATGTATTCTGATTTTTTAAAATTTATATCTTGTGCTTTGAAGAAACTGTTCATGAATAATTTATCCATGGGAAAACATGACCTCTGTGATACTGCCAAAGTCTCTGAGGCAAAGAGAGATCTGCTGCTTACTAGCTACAAATGTTAAAATGCAGCAAAACTACAAAAAATGATGCATCCTTATTTCCATCACTCTTAAAGAAACAGTAGCGGAGCAAAGGTACACACTGGCTTTTTCATTATTTAAATTTCTTTTATTTCTGGAATCTAGAACCCCTCACCTTATATGAATTACACCTAAGGTTTATCCCATTAGGTAATCTTAAAAAAGAAAATAAAACAGAATTCCAACAATATGAGACTCATTTGGGGAGCAGCAATAAATACTGAAAAAAACCCCACCCACCTTTACGGTACAAGCAGCTAGCATGAACTACTTTCTTACTTTTGAAAGGCTTAAAATAAAAAAAATTCTTGGAGATAGGCAAGCATGACTCTCATGCTTATTTTTTATTACATTTTTAACACTGGGGAAACTGATGATAAAATGAAATAACAAGTTATCTTAGGATAGATATGGGTTTAAGCTACTCCATAGCAACCCCATCTACCCTCTTTTTCACTAGAGAACATTCAACGTATATACCGAGGTTTTCATTGTGGGCTTGTATTTACCAAGTAATAATTGTAATGTTGAAAACATTTTATTCATGATTATGCTATTCCTAAGAAATAGTACAGCAAATATGCTAAACATCCAAGGAAAATGATTGAGCAAAACCAATTTCTAATCATTTCTTTGCAATTTCTTTTTGGAAACAAGCAACTAGGCTGAGATTTGACATATCTCAGACAGGAATGTGACTCTGTATACACTGTGTGCATTTTATTTTCACATACTCTGGCTCTACTTCAACATTCTGAAGTTAAAAGAAGTAACTTTATATATTCAAAATATACATTTACTACATCATATGGAAATATATTACTGTATTATAAAAAAATTATACATGTGAGGTGATGAGTTGAAGAGAAAAAAATTTTGCATTCTGTGTAAACATATGATATTCCAGAGAAATTTAGGAACATTTTTGCAGAATATGTTGAAAGTTTGGGGAAAAAAACCCCACCCAAACAACTATTCTTTTGCATGGGAAGCTAATCACATTGTTATTTTCATGAAATAAAGCAGCCCAGGTCCCTGAAGCCAAGGTAAAAGTTGAGTTTTGATTTTAGCTTAGATGAAACAGAAGGTTAGCAAGTTGTTAACGTTTTACGTTGTTCTGGTGAGAAGCTGGTTCCTGAGGAAGATTTGTCTACAAGTTCATGTTTAATTGAAAAACATAGATGTCTGTGAGGCATGGAACCTATTGCCAACTGGTCTTGTGGTCAGCTTTCTCTGAAAAGTTGCCAAATTTGATTAGAGCTTTTCTTGAGCCTGGGGCAATCACAATCTCTCTGCCAAGCTGACTTCAGGCATCCACGAAACATCAAGCTCTCGCTACGGCCTTTTCCTCCACAGCAGTGGGGCTCTACTAGAGTTTCTTTTCTCTGTGTGACCATTTCTATTTGTCTATTTTTTCCTCCCTGAAACATGTAAGAACATCTTATCTTTAAGACATCCACCCTTTTGTAAAATTTGGTAGGAAATGAGTTGAAAAGTTACTGAACGGGAATAAAAAGACATATGTGCAGAGAGATCCTATTAAGCTTTGTTTCTTTAGGAAATGAATCTAAAAAGTAGCTCTCTGCACAGCTGCTGAAATCATTGTGAAACTGCCAGAGAGAAAAGAACATACATGATAAGGCTATAAAGGGCATGATAAATACAATATATATTTTACTACATATTCTTAAGATAGAAATAATGGGTTCAATTCATACAACGTAATACTAATAGTATGAATAATTTGGTCAAATATGTTCAGTGTTTTACAGTACAATTTAAGATAACAGACTGAGCTTTATGGGGTTTGTAAACCTGAGCTTCTTGACAGACCTAATCATACACTTGCACATACCTTAACAGTCATATTTTGGAACCTCCCATCTCTCAAAATGATTCATTTCCATCACTTCACAAAGGGACTTACATTACACTACAGTATTATAGACATATTGTGAAATACAGTAATAGCAGTATTCCATTACATTACTATTATCAAGACTTAAAACCATAATGTAAAATAGGAATCAGTACAATTTTTGTCTACTCTAACTTCTTACTGATTAGTACATTAATATTGGTAAAGCTGCTATGGCTAAGATTTTTATCTAGTTGTGCATTGACAAAAGTTACATGCAATGGATACTTCTATTGACAGAAATAATGTAATTGTGTAATATACCCAAAGAAATGTAAAAGAGATTCAAATACTATAAAGGGAAACTAAAGTCTAAAAACTAATATATTACAAATTCAATTGCAAAAAATAGCCTCAGTAGCTCTTCTAATGTTTGTTCATGTGCATGTTCATACTACATACAGTCATGCATGGCAAAGACTCATACAGATGCTGGCTACAGTATTTGTAGGTCATTTTTCAAAAAATGAAGCAAACAACAATAAAAGAATCTTTTCCTTTTTCATTTTTATTACTTTCTCCTGTCATTTACCTTATCTTACTGATTAGTGCGAAGAAAAAACTTGATAACTCTCCATCTAAGGGTATTCTGATTTGGGATACCTCTGGGCTTTTGTGCAATGCAGCACCTAATTCTGCAAAGGCCTTTTTTACCCTCTTTATCCTTCTTTTTTTTCCCCATAAGGTTATATAGCAGACAACATAGACTTATTATTTCCATTTTTTCTTTTTAATAGTCACATCTTTCTTCATGAACCCAGGAACTTTTATGAAACCATACCTCAATTACTGCTACACTCTAAAGTCCCTTTAGGCTTAAAATCTGCCTTAGTCGCCTTTCAAAAATCAGCCTTTGCTTGTAGCTGTAGTGCTGCCACAGTTCTACAGTCATCTTCAGGAAGACTGAAGAAACACTGAGTATGCAGATCAGCTATTGGTGTGAGGATTTCCTCTACTGCCCTTGTTAAGGGCAGCTTCATAAAGAGACAAAGACTGAATAAGGCTAAAATGAAAGAGTTTTGAACACCAAATTTCAAATTCACACAAAAATGGGCCCCTCCTCAAGGATAAGACATTATGAATCCATTGAAAAGTCTCTGGGACTGTAAAAATGAGAAAATTCCTAGGGCAACATGCCAGAGTGATAAATAGTGATTGGAACAAAGTTGCTGTTTTTTTCTTTGAAGATAAGCTCCAGGAATGAGAGAAGCGTGTGATAAAGTTCTTCTTAAAACAATGAGGCCAAGAATCACATCACACCGGGAACAAAAGTTCATGTAATGGAAACAGGTGTTCAGACTGTAGTAGTGAAAGCCAGAGGCAAAAATAATGATCTAAGCCTCTCACACATCTAAAGTCTTGCAACCTGCCATCCAGGTCAAAGCTAACACAGTCATTCTGGCTGCATCCTGCCTCACCTTGTCAAGGATGTACAGGGAAGAAAGCCATATGAGAGCAGGGACATACTCAGAGAGCTTGGATTCTCTGTCTGTCCCAGAAAATAACTCCCGTTGACAAGATGATTACAGGCAAAGAAGTCAAACTCAGGAGAAACCACGTCTGCAAAGCTTCCTCACCTTCCACTTATAGTCCAAGTTGAAGAAGCAGCTGAAACATTCGTAAGAGCATCCAAAGAATCAGACAAAATACAGCAGGCACATATCTAATGAAACTAGTTCTAGAGATCAACAAGCTTCCTCCTAGGAAAGGAAGAATTTGAGGCCTGGTACATGAATACAGAAACATGCTTCTTCAGGGAATCTGACATGCTCTGCTAAAAAAAGTCTACCTGTACTTCTCTAGATGTTGGGCATGTCTGGAAATGCCATTATTGGCAAGTGACATGTGGGCATCAGTGAAAGGTTCGAGTTTCAGTCAAAATCTACAGATTCCTGAATATGTCAAAGCAAGGTACTGTGCCACTGGCAGAAGCCACAGCAGCCTTCTGACCATGCAGTTTTGCCACAGCCCCGTGGCAGTGGATGGCCCCTGCTGGTGTAGAGCACTCAATACTCAGAAGAGCACCCCGAACTGATAGAGCTGGGGAAGAACTTCTCTAGAGTGGAAGAACAAACGAATCCTCAAATGACAGTTCAGCAGGTCTGTAAAACAGGAACAGAAGTGCGACTGAGGAGTACTATGGTTTCTGTGTCTTTTGACTTGTCAGATGCCTCAAATTTCAGACAGGTCTCACTGGGACCTTTGGGCATGTCCAATAAAGGAAAAGTGAGGTTGTGGTTTGGGGTTTTTTTCATCATGACTTTTCTGGAACAGTGAACCACAGCAAATTGCTTAGGAAATCTACAGCTGACTTGCAAGTTCTGTTCATGTCCTTCCAGAGGCTACAAGTTTCTCGAATCAAATAATCACTTCATGTTTTGGAGAGGACCACAGTTCCTTCTCCTTGCATCTAAACAAGCTATTTAGGTGACCTGCATGACTGTTAGTATCATTGGCTAAGCGATCCAAAAGCACAGTGATCTCTACACAGGGAGTCCACAATTGAATAAACGACAGTGTCAGAATGGGTTGCAAGTTTGCCAGTATGAACCTGGTTGTAGGAGACTACACCAATGGGGCTACGGAGAAGAAGGTCTTGAGCCCAGATATTTGTATGGCAGCTAAGAGTTCTGTTCATCTTCCATAATGTACAATAACATGCTTGGGAAAGAGATACTCCCATTGTTGTTAACCTGAAAGATCAAAACTATCACTAGACAAATAAAAAATGGAAAAGGATTACCTGCAGTCACTCCTAGCATTAATATAAATAAATACGGGATGCAATCAAAGAAGAGTAGCAGGTTGCTTGTCAACTCCTGCAGGATTTTTGAGATATGCTTTCCATGTGCACATTCCTCCTCCTTCCCCAAAGGATCTGTGGAATTTGTGGATGAATAAAACCCATGGGAATGTGAAACTCAGGTCTCTCTATTCCACCATGGTGCATGAGGGGAGACACAGCATACACATGACAAAAACTACTAAAATTTAAGGGGTTTGGCACATGAGCAATAAGTGTGTAAATATCCATTATAAAAACACATCTTGAAGAGCTGTTAAGTAACCTTTTTGGTTTTGTAATATAGTATAGTATTACTATCTAATTTTAAACACCAACATACAGAGAAGATGACTTAAAAACGTACACAAACGAACATTACTCAAAGAGGTTGAAAGGATCAGTCCAGGCTCTGTAATAGCCATTTTGCCACTAATGTTGTTAGGGGGAAGATCACAACCAATATGTTGTCATCCCAGACTCCTAAATTATCCCTTTCTCTATAACAGCCTATCTAGTTAGACAAGGTCTGAATCCCAAAGGTGATAAAATACAGATCTCTAAGCTTATTACATCTGCAAAGGAATTCTCAAGCTTTGTCCCTGTCAGGAGAATCTCGTTTCTAAGGTTAGCTCGTGTGTAGCAAAAATCTGCGTAGACTGTTTGACTCCATGCATTCAGAATTTCATACACCTAAATAGCATATCTTCTTTGATAAATTACATCTGGGAAGGCACCAGAAAGTATTATACTACGGTGTAAAGGCTTTTATAACCAAAATCAAGTCAGTAGCTTTAAACAACTGGAAATCTTCATAATAAGAGGTTATAGCTAATTTGTACAAATGATCTATAACAACTACAGTCACATACATTACTATTAGTAAATTCACTCATGTCTTTATTCCACAGGTCTGGCTCTAAGGAACAGGACTCAAATAGAAAAAAAAAATGTCAGCCAAACCAAACCAAGAAATCTTCACATTGGATTGCAGAAAGAAGGGAAACTTTAACATAACTGTTTTTTAAAATAACCATTTTGAAGATGTAGTAGTATTCAAGTGTTAATGCAGGCCTCCAGGGAATTAAAAAGCGAGAGATGAGTTGCTTCTGTGTAAGGGGTGCCATGACAATAGAGTCTGTAAAACATGGAATTGGCAATTACGATTTCAGCATTGACTGATTGAAGACAACATGCATGTTGGGCCAATACAATGTATAGTTCTATATACAAATAATCACATAAAATTATAATAGAAATGACTTTTAAATGGTTGCCATTATTATTAATAACAGCTGTTATGTTGCTCATGTTTACTAAAATCATACAAGGAAAGATACACAGTAATGGCATCTGCTGGCCAATAACCAAAGACAATTTAAGGAAAGAGAAGGATCATACCTCCTCCTCCTTTACTCCCTTACTTCAGGGAACAGAGCTGGAAAAAGGAATGGCATCAACACAAGAAAGACTAGCCAGGTCCCTCTTTCCATGAGTAATATATTTCCCTCCTTCTATGAAATGCAACACTTTCTGGCTAAATTTCCAAGGCAGCCTAATCAAAGCACCTACCTCGTCAGCAACATTAATTTCACTTTAAAGAGTGAGAAACATTGCTTAATGTGTCAGGAAACAACTCGATAATGTAAGATGCATGTTTTTGCCACGCGAAGCACTATATATTATTCAGGCAGCCGACGAAAGTGAAACTTTCTTGAGCTACAGCACATTCAGCAGACTCTCCTATTCCTTCCTAGAGTAACTGTTCTTTGCAAGAAAAAGCTGTGCTTCAAGTGTCTGTGCAAGGCATGGCTTGCCAATGGGCCGGGCACTCTCAAGTAGACTCATATTTAATAAATTAAATATATAGTCTCATAACTGGCATGATGGATATAAAATACTTTGTAGTCGATGAGAATACAACAGTTAACTGACAACAGGAGAAATCATCTGTTTTCTGTATAGCAACAGCATCTATGGTTGGAATAACCAAACGGGAGCTTGCCCTTCCCCGTGGGGGAGGCCGGCGCGGAGCCCCAGCAGGCAGGGCTTCGTCGGGGGAGCCACAGGGCTCCTTTCCTCCTCCGCCGTTTGCTCGCAGAGCTGAGCAGCCGCCACTGTCTACTCTCTGGAGAAAGGCAAGACACCACCTAACAGTTAACTCATTATCTTGCAAGTATCAATGCTAATTTACTTCTAACGAGAACTCAGTTAAGGCTTTTTTTTTTTCATATTGCATTTCAATTTGGTAAGACAAAACAAAACCCGAATGAAGTATGCAAGAAAAACAGGAAAAAAAAATCTGCCAATTTGCGGTGACCTTCTTTGGAATCAAGTCATTTCCTTTTGCCTCAACTCATGTTGCATATTTCTTCTCTACGGCAAACAAGTTTCAAAACAGGAGAAAAGAAAGATATAAATCAGGATTTAGGATGATAGCGAATGGCCACAGAAGAAAGGTGCTTTGAATGCTTCCAAAGCTCCTATCTCTGAAAGCAACCAAGTACCAAAACCAGTCAAGCTGAGAAAAGTGTTTTCACTGAGCCTATTTCACAAGAGCAAAAGGAGAAAATAAGGTCTTCCTAAATGGACGGGGCTGACATTCCTGCCCAGGCCTAGTTATTGATGTTTTGAGGCATCTCCTGCATCTAAAAGGATAGTCAAGGGAAGTAAGGATGAAGTAGATACCATCATATCTCAGCAGCAACTGACTGAAAGTGGCTGTGAAACAATGAAAAGAGAATTCCAAAAGAGAGATCTAGACAGAGTAACTAATCATCTACGATTCAGATAACAATGAGCCAATGAAGACAAATCAGTATTATGGTTTTGTATCTTTTCCAGTTAACAAACCAGTGAAACTATGAGTGTAAGCTGCCCAAATTGTGATTTACAAACTGGACAACAGCCTACATCCCTTCAGTTTTTTCAAATTTTTTCATTATGCAAAAAAGCATAAAATCAAAGCTATAGCGTGAACAGAGCAAAGATAATGCAAAAAATATGAAATGATGCAGAGCTACAGTATAGGCAAGAGCTGCCCCAAAAAGGCAATATCCATCAATATATAGGAAAAATTCTTACCTTTTGTCACTAAAATTATCCTAAAACTCAAGGCTAATTTTTCTTAGGGACATGGTATAGCTTTTATTTACACTTCCAAGTAATCCTACTATAAGTAAAAAAATCTCAACAAAACCCTAAGCAAAATAAAATAACCATAGCTTGAAAAATTGCCAAGAATTGGAAAAAGAGAAATTAAAATAATCTTTATGAAAGTAATGTATAAAATTTCATTGCTTTTTTTGCATTGTTGTAAGTCTAGTTAGACCTTGCCCGCAGGAAAAGATGGAACTTCTAATGAGGAATTATAGACAATAGGAAAAAAAGGACACTTTTTAAATGACAAACCAATTCAGTTACCAAAAAAGTGAGAAAAAAATTCCAGTGTTTAATATATTTCTGTTAAGCATGTTCAGCTTCCCCCTCCCCTGAAGTAGAATCATTTACTGCAAACAGAGGAATACACTTTGAGGATTTGGGATATTAGAAAAGGGATGAATGAAGTAAGAAACAGCAAGTCCTGGGCTCTATTTTTTACTTTAATATGGATTAATTCTATAAGCTTGTGTAAGTTGTGCTATCGTTGTGTTATCTTCCTTAAACCATTTGACCTCTGTGTGTGGTTAATATTTCCTAAAGTATTGTGCATGTATAGTCCTTGAATATAAAAATCACTGTACTAATGCAAAATACTATTATTACTATAATCTATGAGAAGAGTAAGAACAGCTTGGAAATCAATCACTTCTCTTGTGGCTTTTAACATTAAAGTTAAAGTTAAATTAATTTTCCCAGGCAATCCATCCACAAAATACATTAGTTTTATGAAATTTGGATATAAAAAATAACTAGATAGTCATAACTTAAAAATGATCCAAACCAATTCAGTATGTAAAGGAATAATTTGCTGCTGTCAAGAGCTAATGTCACTTAATTCTTGTCTCGTTAAATCATCTGATATCCCTTGCCTTTTTAGTTAAACAAAGATAAATAATAAAAACAATTTACAACTAGTAGACGGTAAGGTTTTGCAGCTGTTGAATGTCTTTTGGGGAGATTAGATCTTAAAATGAGAAGATATAGCCCTCATTTTATAAAAGTTGTTGCTGTCTTGGGAAAAACATCAGAGAGTAAGATTAGAAAACGTTTTTCCTTCATGAACCTATTACAGTAGCAAGCTGATTACTTGGCATATGTTTAATGATACCTTCATAGCTGGAAAACAGTAATTTGTTTCAATGATTTCTTCCCATCACTCACAGAGTCAAAATGAATTCTCTAATTTTACCTTACCTCTGATTTAGCCAGTAAAATCAGAGTAAGAAGAAACAGACAAACCCACTAGAACATAAATCAAATGCGCTTGCATTAACTTGGCTTCCATAAAGTAAGGTTCTGCTTGAACTACGTCAACTATAACTAAAAGTTACAATAAGTCATCATCTACCTGCTCCTTGTGCCAATGTCAAAGACCAAAATAACATTGTAAGATTAGGGATGTATTTGGGAACAACTTACCCAAAAGTTTACAACCATCACCCCTAATGTGACTGAATTTCCACCTTTAAAATAATGTGATAATGTATGTGTAGCTTTCAAAAACTGGGAAGACAGAAATTTCACTATTTGTCAATCTTCTCAGCTCATACCCAGCTAAGCATTCATGTCAGTGAATTCCGCTAATGAAAAGGTTGTAATTAAGCTCTAGGTATGTAATTACCAGGCACCTTATGAAATCTACCTCTGTGCATGAATCTACAAGTACTTGATTCGATTTTTATTCTAGTGACAAAGGGTTCAGACTATGCTGTGATAAACCTTGTTTCCATTATCCAAACACCTCCTGTTTACCTTTACCTCATTTATCATCTTATTTTATTCTAATCTAAATACGGTTAAACAACTACTCATGACACCTCCACTGAACATGCACCTCACTAATGTTGGCTTTATTTCTATTAAAGAGAAATTTCTCTCCAGGAACATCGCAACAATCAGTGATTCAAGTGCCTGAAGTTACTAGTAGGTGGGAAAAATAACACTGTCTTCAACAAACATGAGAAAACTCAGCCCGGTAATTATTTAGCAAACTCTGTGAAAGTCATACATAGATAGTACTAACTTGTAGTTCTTGGATAACGATTAGAGAGTTTGTGTTAACTCTTTGCAACCGGCTAAAAACACAGCTCTAGTTTCTGATGAACAAATCTAAAATAAACACGATGCTTTACATAATGAGTACTACGTAAATGATTAAACAGATTAAATAATATGCTTAAAATCTGCAGTATCATGTAATACTAGTGCTTAAAAAAACAAACCCAAAAATAACCCACCAGCACAACACACTATATTCTGAATAATTCTGCTTTAGCTTATTAAAGTCTATTTTTCTTAGTTACTGCTTGAATATGGTGTTCCTCTTTGCTTCTGAGAGCAAATTTGCATGGAATGTGCTTCTGAATTAGTGCAAAACATCTGCTATGATATGCTCTAGAGAGGTTTGTATTTTAGTGGTGGGAACCATTATTAAAGTGCAGTAAGTAAAGTATCAGTATGATGGAATTAATCTGCCATTACTCTTGATACTGATACTTACATTTACATGATATTATCTTGATATTTACATTTTCCTTGCTTCGTCTGGTTTCTTCTCTCCTAAGAGCCGATCTTGCATTTCTTACATAACCCATATTGATGTTAGCAGAAGTTTTGAGTGTACCAGGAAACTTAAAAGTCAGGTCACTGATGGGATTTTCCAAAGTGCAGAACTGCTTTGGCATCTAACTCCCCTGTGTCTTACTGCATCTTCAGGCACCTAAACGACTTTATGAGTTTCCCATCACACATTGTGTTCCTTGACGGAACCATAACAAATCCTGCTTCAGGAATGAACATTCCACAATTTCATAGCAAACCATGGTGAAATCTCAGCTCATTTAAGTCAATACAAATCGAATCTTTGCCTCCAGCCCAGCCTGGATTTCATCCTTGAGTCCTGCACAGACAGAAGCTCTCCCAGCCGAAGCTTTTTACTGACTTGAACACTAGGCGGCTGCTGTTCTCTCACTTTGGAGTGGTCCACCATGCTCACCCCAGAAACACAGCCTGGAGCTTAACTCCAGTTAAAAATCAGAGGAGGAACATAAATACTGTCGCTAATATGGAGCTAGCCCTATTTAGTAATCTAACCCCTTTAAAAATCTATCTGATGTCTTCTGCTAGAGCTGAATGTTCCCTGAAGAAGTTGTGGAATACCCAAAGTATCCAAAAACAGGTTTATGGACAAAACAAGCAAACCACCTGCAAATGAGCAACTTAAGCACAAAAAAAGATTTGTTCACCCCCAGGACTGAATAAGCTTTGAAATATTTCCTTCTTTGTAAAGTTGATTTCCAGTTCGAAGTTTGGGAAGTCGATTCAAATAAAGAAATAGAATGTAAACTATGAAAGAAAGGAAAATATCATTTACTGTTTGTGGCTGCACCTTTTACAAAAAAACCCTGAAAACTGTTCATTCCCAAATTGAGAATGTTTCTGTGAAATTTCACTTCACATCAAAAGATTTCAGCCAAATTAAAACCTTTCTAAATGGAAGGTTCCAACACAAAGGCTATCAGACCATTAGCTATTTTAGCATTGGTGCGTACCACCATAATTAATGGCACACTAGGAAAGCAGTACAGGAAATTAAAAAGATAAAATTTCCTTTCAACAAAAAGAAATCACAGAGATGAAAGGCTACTATACAGAAAAGGTAGTTTCACCCTGCAGTAGTAAGAAAACCTGTAACCTTATTAAAAGGCATTTGCAAATACAAAATTAGATATGTTAAAAAGGTAAGAAATCTTTTCATTACAGTTATGATTAAATCTGCCTGAATGAAGGAAAAAAAGATTGGGATACATGTTCTTCCCCTAGAAACAAATCTGGGGCTCTATTGCACACCTTTCATTAAAGTAAAAACCCCACTAAAATGGAACAAGGCTACAATAGCTTGAATGTGCTATTCTCTATTTCAGAGTGAACTATATCTTTAAAACAACGATACTTTCTTTCTTCTTTTCAGTCTTAAAGCACTTTATCACTACAGCTCAGAAATGCATGGACAGAAAAGAATCAAAGCAACTGAAGCTGAAATATGCTACTTAGGAATCCAAAGTTTGTTTACACCATTAGAAGACTCTCAAATATCTATCCCCATAAATGACAAGGTCCCAGCAGCAAATTAACAGGAACAATTTTCCCATCTCGGGAGCTGTCAAGATGGGCTCTGTTGGCCAATTTATCTTGCTCTAGCACATCTCTGGTGCTTGTCAATCAATATGTGAAACATTTGGTGCTGATTGCCATTTTTCTATCCACTTCCTTTTGCCTCTCGTACCAGGCAATTTACTGCAAGTCAATCAAGGTTGAAGCAGACCTTGTTTAAATAAAACACTGTTGAGTTCTTTTCACACCAACAATTTCAAAAACAGAATGAGCTGTAGCTTTTCACATTTACATTTATACTACTTTTTCTGTTTTCCCAAATGCCATGCTCAAGTTATAAGTCATAACTAAACTCAGCTGAAGGCTTAGGGAGAAAGCAGTCAGGGAAGATGAACCGAATACAACTGTTTCTGCTTTCACTGTCAAAAATACAGTCTGTCAATGGAGACATATAACATTAAAGGGTGCTTAAGAAGTACAGGGATTATTTCTCTTTTACCCTTACTTCGAAGACAGGCCTCCACACCATAAAGTTCCAAACCCTCTGAACTTCATAACTCAGGATAATTACTTCAAATGTTCATTTACACTGCAATTTTAAGGTAAAAAAAGATCAACTTTTACATTTACAATTGTGTGTCATAAGTAGAAGTATAAAGGAAAATTCTCCCAACTAGAAGTCTGACATTACATTAAATAGACAGACATCTTTCTTCTCGTATCCAGATGAAATACCCCACTGCAACCCCAGGTCACACCACGTCTACCTTTAAAAGCTTAGCATCACCTGTAAGCTGTTAGGTAGAGGTGACAGAAATTACTTCCTTTGCAATACAGAATATTGCAAGATGTGCAATTGAAACAACGTGCACTTATTCTACATAACATTTACCAAATACAATTTTTTAAACTGTTATTCCCTTTGACTTCATTCTGCACAGTAAGACAGTGGTTTTGCAAATACCACCTGCATAACTTTACTACTGTGTGCAATCCTATTAAAGTTTTCAGATTCACCGAAGATTGCAAAATTAAATACATGATCTTTCACAACAGTGGAGCATTAAACCACTGTCTTCTTAAATGTGTGCCTCAGGTATTTAATTGCTGCTCTAAGTGCCACAACTACATAGATTGGCACCAACAATTTATTCAGCTTAATCCCATTATTTATGAGTTCCACATAAAATAAATCCAAGGACTTATAATAGCAACAAAAGAAAATGCAAGTCAGGTCAACCCCTGAGATCCCACAAGTAAAAATTTCTAAGAAAAACATAGGACATTCCTGTAACAATAATTATAAAGAGGTAAAAAGAGTGGGTATTTCCTCAGTTTTCGATGTTCTTATTAATAATACTATCCATTCCTCCCAAGACAGATAACAAAAAGTCTTTCCTACAAGGCAAAATCAGTTCGCCTGATTTATGCAAGTGTAATGAAAGTATTTGCTTCAATAACCATAGCTTGTTGCCCACAATAAAAATTATTATACAGCTAGTACAACAATTCCAGATTACTAGTTCATGCTTAAATAATGAAAAAAAAGTAATGTATGATTTTCTTGCCTAGTCTTCAAAAAAATTCCCTCTTCCTCCCACACTAAAGCATGAAGAATCAAATGTATAACATTCATTTTTGCATTTTCAATGACAGCAGAACACTTTACGTACTAAAAAAAATTTCCATTCATTTCACCTCACATATCTAAAACATCCCTACAGAAAAGATGACATTTTAATCCTCAGAGAGCTCTGGGCTTATTCAAATCTGAACTCTGCTGCTGGCCAAGGCATGCATGGCAAGCCAAAGCCCTCTCTTTTAATAGCCCTCTCAGCTTTGTGGACATTACCAGCTTGCAGGCAGCTCAGGTCAGGCATGTAGGTTTGCAGCTGGGCTCTGGCGGTTTATTAGAAAGCAATTTCCTCCAAAATAAAAACACAACATGCACAATAAGTTGCATCTACTTGTGAACTGCTGCTCTTTACTCGTAGCAAAGACTGCCTTTCTATCACTAACATTTTTTCATGACAGTTATACCACTTCCCTGCAATATGTGCTTTCTAATTATGAATGTAAAAGGGAATGCAAAACGTTTCTTCCACGGAAAGAAGCAACAAATGATGGGTGAAATTATTTGACAGTTGAATGCACTAAATAAGAAATTGGCTTAGGGCAAAACACTTGGGAGACCGTCCCTTTGCTGCTGCCCGCCCGCCCACCCCTGGTCCTCTCTGACGTCCCCGTGGGCCCCGCAACACCTGAGCGCGGGATCTGAGGGCCGTGGGGGAGCGCGGGTGAGGTCCGTAGCGCCGGGAGAGGAGATCCCGACAGAAGCACCAGACAGAGCTTGACACATCTCCTGCTGGAGGGCTACAGGGGAAGAGTTACTACCGTAACGGTGCCGAGAAAAGCCACATAATTCTCTCCAAAAAGTCAATCGCATTACCCCTACTGTAAGCCAAAGGTCCAGGATTTCTGTCTTTTCCTGTCCTCTTTCTTTTCCCCCAATAAAAGAT